>NW_027515276.1:5693333-6056666 GCF_048772815.1 Callospermophilus lateralis | reverse complement strand
CTTCTATCCCACATAGCTTGACCCCTTGACCATAGCAACCTGATTCTGAACAATATCCTGAAATCGCTCGATATAACAAGTTGCCTTTACACAGAAGGTTCTGCTGGCTGTGCCATGTCTGTCACAAGCCATTTGGAAGCCAATGGCAGATCCACATGGCCCCACCACAGAAGTTTTATCACATACCTGCCCAACACTGCTCTAGGCCCACTACTCAACAGAGTCCAACTTACTGACATCTCTGTTCTACACCATTTACATGAAACCCAGTAAAACAAGACACTGAAATATTCATGACCAGCAACAGGTCATCCAAAGGTTCTCCAGTGCCACCTGGTGATGGGAATTTCAAAAATTTCATGGCATTTATCTAGCCATTTTTCAAGGATGAAGTTGGAGGCACTGTGAGTTTCAATTCATTCAGGAACCATTAAATGGTTAGGAAGCTCATTTCAATGAAAGCTCTTGAGAACACTCACAGGTAAGGCTTCCCAAAGAATGGTGAAAAGATCACATGATGTTTAGCTCATTTAGCTCTACAATGTGAGGTCCATATGAGTTTTGACTCTCAACAATGGGTGCCAAGTCTTTCAGAATAAAATCATGTGGTATCCTGGCTGAGAGGCCCAGTGCTCTGTGGAAAGCCACCCTGGGCCTAGAACTCAGTTTCCAAGGGCGACACTCATGCCTGGCTTCCTAAAATCTCAACACTATTCATGGCAATACTTCTCTGAGTTCAGTTGCAGAACTCAGTCTCTAAGGAAATCACACCAGAGTTCAAGCACATGTGGACCAAGTCATCTCTTCTAACCGCCACCCAAATGACCACAATTTAAACCAAAACACTCCAACGTGGCGCTCATCTTCTTCCATATAGACACACATAACAACCTGTGGCTAGTGTTTTCCATGAGGGGCACAGCTCAAGTCCGTGTCCAAAATAAGCTCTCTTGCACCTAAATTGCCTAATTCAGGGTGGCATGGACACCCTTCTTGTGAACCAGGAGAGATCAAATAGGCCTCCCATTAATACTGCTCCACTTCTTCAATTTGAGGTCAACTGACTGTGGGGTTTGGATTCTTTATGTAAATTGGAGTCTTGAGAAAACCCAAGCAACCATGGGCTAGCCTCTGCAGGGCTTCGAAGATCTCATTTGACCCAAAGGATCCCTATTCTGACTTGATGGAGTTCAGGAAAGTTACAGAGGAAGGCGAGAGACTTCATCCACAAGGACTGCTCTGTGGCCATTTTGGTCTTGGATGTACACATGGGATCTTTCTTTATATCCATCAGAAGGTGAGAATCTAAGCCACAGCCTCACACAGGGCAAATAGGCTGATTCAGACACATCCTCTCCAAAGCAATTAAGCAAAGAACCACAGGTAATACCCATTCATTTCCATTTGAAAACTGTTTTCTTCAGGCTTCACAAAGTGGTGGCCTGAGGAAAAGACCTTCCTGACATTCAGGGCAACAGAAGATTAGGTAATCAAAAGGCCCCAAGCAGGGTTTCTCCACTGAGACTTTACTGGTAACACTGATATCTGAGTTTTCTGAGATGCTCGCCATTCCCTTTAGCTATCTAGTACATGGTCATTTCAAAGAGCTTCGTGGTTGTACATATCTTAAACACAAAACCATGAGCCTATTCTGGAGAGTGGCCAGAATTCAGGAAGAAAACAGGATCTTAGAAAGATAGTAAGTGTTGCCCATCAATAAGGCAAGCTGCAGTCCATTAATAAATTGGGAAGGATGAATGCTGGGAAGCTTTCTAGCTGACAGGACATATTCATTGATGCATTCTCTCTTCTAATGTCTACAACCACGGGCACAGTGGGATACACTGACATAGAAACACTCGCGTTGTCAAACGACTTACTAGAAACCGTTCACTCCAAAAAAAAACAAACCTTCTTTCATACCTATTCTCAGAACATGAGACAAAACCACAAACTCACACCCACATCACAAAGGCACCTCCTTCCCCCATGTAGGTCTGTGACTATCCGGAGAGTCCTCTGACTGGTGGGCCATACTATGTTCCAGGAAATGGCCTGTTCTTTCTCAAATCTGGTCTTTTTGGCCAACTCTGTGAAGTTTTTAGGATCCAGTGTTGAGCCAATGCCTGCTTTCTCAGGAAAGCCCCCTCTTCATAGCTTTTCTTGCATTTGGCCATCCTCACATCAGTAGGTCCCAAGAAAGACTGAGTCTGTTCTTGGTAAATCAAAATAAGTTTGACAACTGGGACTGGGACTGTGACTGGCTCTGGGTGCCAGGCTTCCTGGATTCCAAGTTCAGAGAGTTACATCACCATAGAAGTTAGGTGAGGTCACTTTCTTTAGGAACTGAATGAGGTCACTGATTGACAACAACTTTGTCCTAACAGTTGCTTCCAAGGTTCCCATGAGAAGGAGGCTGCCCCTACTTTCTGTGACACTTTCACAAGTTAGAATGGTATGTCACCCATTGGCACGCAGGAGCAGCTCTCAACACATCCCTGCTTTGGTCCATCTTCTCTACATTAAGAAGAGAGTGGCTGATTCAGACACATCCCTTCATCATGAGCAGGTTGTTTGCCATGGAAGACTTTTGCTCTCTCAGGTCCTTCATAGTTGACTACATCTTCTCCAGGGATCATTTCTTCAAGGACCTTTGAGGTTCTCAGCAGGTGGAAGATCCTCTATATTCCTGTATTTTAAGACCAACTCTGTCCCCGCTCTTCTGTAAAATTAGATTGAGAGAACAGTGTATGGTTAGGGTTAATAACAGGTTCAATTTGGGTGAGAAAAGAAACTACATGGTTGAGCAAACAGGGTCCTACAGTTAACAATAATATGAGAATTATTAATGGACCAGCCTGGGTGGATAAAAGTGTAGTTAACTAGGTGGACTATGTGAACCAAGACTCAAACCTCCCTTTGGGGGCCTCTGTCTTTCTTTGACACTCTTCAAGTAATTTTCTTAATTTACTCATAGATTCTTTTACAACTCCAGTATTGTCGGCATAAAAAACATCATTCTTTCCTCAATGCAAGCAAAAAGGCACCCTTCTCTCATGAAGAGGAGGTCCAACACTCGCCTGCTCTGTAAACAACTTCAGAGAGAGAGAGGTTAAAATTCCTGTAAAGCTGTGATGTCGGTTTTTAATGTCTTTAAGCTTTGGTCTATTTCTGCTTCTAATTGTGTCTTTGTTGTGTCTCATGGACTAGGGCAGTTGTTCCTGTGCCCACCCCTTCAGCAACTATTATTCCTAATAGGATGGCTAAAGTGAGGGATACAGGTTCCCGGTGGAACCGGGTTGTATGCCCCCCCTATTTGATCTTTAAATGAACCTGCGTCCTGATAGAGCACTCTGGAAAACATCTGCATCATTACATAATTAATCGCAACTATTGACCACTTTATGAAAACATAAATAATGTTAAAGTGTATAGAATTATACTGTTGTAGAGACGGACAAGGAAAGGCACCTAAGATAGCACCAAAGCAGGAAAGGAGTTTTATTTGTTTGCATCCGTATTGAGAGGGCATTGCTTCTGTTGTAATCAATTAATCCCCTGAACCCCAAGTTTTGGTAGTTTTAGTATTTGTACCCAACATGTAAGGGAAGGGGCTCAGAAGTTCACAGTCTGCAGAAATTCACACAAATCAGTTTTTGATTCTGTTTTTTTTTTCCTCTGTTCTGTGCACGTTAACTTTTCAATTACACCTTGGAATGGGAGAGCTTTTTTGTCTCTTTTTTTTCCTCCTTGCCAGCTGTCACCATGGAGCCCAGTTGGTAACTTTTTTATCTTAGAAATGTAGCAATCTCTCTGAAGCCCCAGCTCAAGGCCAGAGTCCTTGTTCACATATTTTGTGAAAAACTGGTAAGGCGATGTCTAGCTTAGGGGTGGTGATTTTTCCAGCCAGTGGCCAAGTAGAACAGGGCAACATGAAGAGTGGAAGTTTATCTCCATTGAACTTTTTCAGAGGGACTCTTTTGCTGAAAGCCCTAAAGTAAGCCTTGGTAAAGACTTCTGGAGAAGGTTATTTAAGACATTTCTGTGGACCTGGTACAGAGGGGGATGACAGGGAAGGCGATGCTGAGAGCAGCTCCGTGGATCTGAGAATGAGGAAGGAGAGATGCCAAAGAATAATGGGAAAGGGGTTTGGGATTTTCCTAGAACAAAAACTTGAGCAGTAGAACAGGTAGAGCAGAGGGAAAGACGGGAGTGAGTATTCCAAAAAGCCTGTGAGGGACTTTAAATTCTTAGAAACCTGTTTTCAGTGATGACAAATCAACTTTAAAGGTCATTTTCATTACATCTTGGATAGGGGTCTGAGGGCTCTTCTCAGCTGGTTTGAGCTTTGGCTAAGCTTGCTAGAGGACTTGGTGGGACCTAGTGCAGACACTGACAGGAAAAGAGAGGAGTGGGTGGAGGGGTACCTCGGTACCTGCTTCCTCAGCAAGGGGGCAATGTTCTGAGATCCAGCGGAGGTTTGGGTTTTTGATCTAGTAATTGGAGGGGAGAAATCAGGTTGCTGAGGTGGGAGTGAAAGCAGAGAGTCTAGAGCAGAAGGCTGAGGGTGAGGAACTATTGGGGAAGCATAGTACAGGATGTGAGCGAAGGAGGAAAAAGGATTCCACATAGGGGAATTTCCCCCTTTTGAGCACTTGCCGAAGTTAAAAATGTCATGCAGAATTTGAGGATCTAGAGAACCCTCTGGGGGCCATAGTTTTTGGTTGTCTAATTGGTAATATGGCCAATGCTGTGTACTGAATTTGATGAGGAGTTTGGGTTCCACCAGGCAGCCCCTGTATGCTCACATCCCCATGACTTACACAAGAAGTCGGCTTTTCCCCCACACAGCGATGGCTGTTTGTCACTTTGATAGTCTGCCAGGCATACATAGTAATATAGGCTAGCCAACCTGCATCTGGCTCGCGTGTCCCTGCATCCATAATGTTTGTTTCAATTATCTATGGTACGGAAGGGATTTAATGGAATTTTAGTGAGATCCTCTTCATCAGGCATGTCTCAATAGGAAAGACCTATACCGAGCTGAAAAATGTCTGGGTGGAGAGATAGTCACCAGGTCCCTAAGGGGGCCGTTAAGGTCTCTTTAATGGTTCTATTTATTTTTTCTACCTGTCCTGAGTTCTGGGGTATATAAGCATAATGTAACTTCCAATTAATCCACAGGGTCCTGGTTAACACCTGACTTACCTGGGCCATGAAAACCAGTCCATTATCAGTCCATTAGGCAGATCGTATCTTGGAAAAATATCTTTCAGGATCTTCTTGAAAACCATTTGCGCCATTTTCTTTTTTTTTTTTTTTTTTTTTTTTTTTTTGTGTGTGTGTGTGTGTAAGGCTTCAATCCATCCTGAAAATGTATCTACAAAGACTAGGAGATATTTAAATCCATACCTTGCTGGCTTAATTTTAGTAATGTCCACTTCCCAGAATTGTCCTGGTCTGGTTCCTCATAGGTGCTTTCCTCTAGGAAACTTGGAAGGGTAAGCATTACCCAATTGACGGACCCGACAGGCTTTTGTTACCCGTTCAGTTATTTCCTTTCACTGTGAGTTGGTTAGTGGAAAACTCTGTTCTTAATCTTACAGTAATGCCTGCAGTTTCTTTTAACCAAGGTGAGTGAGTTGATGTACATTTTTAACGTAGTGTAGGGCTTGCTCTAATTGCAGGCTGAGCTCAGTGAAGTTGAGGCGTTCAATGTCAGTGTCCTTAGATGTTATCAAAAACTTCCTGGTCCTCAGGGTTTCATTGGAATTGGGCATCTTCCTTTAACAGCGGGTATAATGGAGCAGCTAAGGACGCAAACCCAGGCATCCATAACCTGCAAAAGCCAGCAGTCCCAAGAAATTCTCTGAGTTGTCTGCTGTAAGATGGGGGTGGTATCTACATAATGGTTTGTTTTCTGGGCTCAGTGAGCCATCGTTTACTGCCCCTAAGGGAATAGCCCAGGAAGATTACTTCATGCTAGCAAATTTGGGCCTTTTTGGTCGAAACTCTATACCCGAGTTGAGCAAGCTCATATAATAGTGCTTGGGTCCCAGACTCACAGTTTTCCTTGGTGTTGGCTGCCAGTAGCAGGACATCCACGTATTGAAGCTGGGTAAATTCAGGGTGCGTAGTTCTGAAGTTGTTGAGATCTCTGTGGAGGGCTTCATCAAAGAGAGTGGGGGAGTTTTTGAACCCCTGTGGGAGTCTATTCCAAGTTAGTTGACCAGACGTTTTGGTTTCTGGGTCTACCCACCCGAAAGCAAACAGCAACTGACTATCTTTATGCAGAGGCAAGCAAAAGAAAGCATCTTTTAAGTTCAGAACAGTATATAATCTCCCCTCAGGTATCAGAGTGCTAAGCAGATTGTACCGATTAGGTACCGTGGGGTGAATGTCCTGCCCTCTTTTGTTGATCTCTCTTAGCTCTTTAATGGGGCGATAGTTCCCGGTCCCTGGCTTTTTTTTTCTTGTAGCAGGGGAGTGTTCCAGGCCAATTGAAAGGGCCTTAGGACCCCTAATGCCAGATATTTCTGAATATGGGGCCTTATCCCACCTTTAGTTTTTTTGCTTAGAGGATATTATTTGACATTGACTGGGGAGACTGAGGTTTTTAACTCCACTGTTATTGGAGATTGTTTCACGGCCAGGCCTAACCCAGCAGTTTTTGCCCAGGCATCTGGGTAATCTGTTATCCATTTTTGGGGTAGCTTGCCTGTTTGATCAGACTTGGGGCATGTGAATGGTGGATGTTCATCTTCTACTAATATAGTTAAAGCCGTGACTATAGGAGTTTTTGCTGAAGTATTTAGAAATTTCATTTGGGGGCCTTCATGGTTAAAAGTTATTTTGACCCGGATCTTGATGAGCAGATCTCTGCCCATCAATGGGTCCAGGCATTCTGGGATTCCTAGGAAGGAGTGATGGATTTTTCCTTTCCCCAGGTCCATGATCCTCTTAGTTGTCTAAGCCTGATATTTACTGTCATCATCCCTTTGAACTAGAGACCTTTTATTTGATAGAGGGCCCAATGGGGCCTTAAGGGCTGAGTATACTGCTCCTGTATTCACTTCAAAGTTTACTGGAGTCCCCTCCACTTCAAAAGTTACCCTGAGCTAGGGGATGGGTTCTGAGCCCTGACTTTCTTAGTCATCCTCCAGAGTCAGAATGGCCAGCTGGCGTGGCTGTCTCTTTATAGGGAACTCTATGGCCCAGTATCCTTTTTCTTTAGAGTAGGCACACTGATCTGAGGCCAGGGGTGGCCTCTGGCATGGGCCCTTCCTGTCACCCTATGTCTTAATTTCTGGCCTCTTTCTTGTTGTGATCAGGACCTTAGTCAATGCCTTAGTCTGTCTTTTGGTTCTCTCATCCTCCCTTTGCTCCCTTTCTTTCTCCCTGTTTCTCTCTTATAGTATACTTTCTTGGCTTCTTTGACAAAATCTCTCTTTTAATTTTTTTTTTTTTAATATCCATGGCAGCTTGCTCAATTAAGGCCATCGTGACAGATGCCTTTTAATCTGCTGCCTGAGGATCGAATGGAGTATATCTCTTATATGCCTCCATGATTCTCTCTAGAAACATAAATGGAGATTCATCAGGCCTTTGAATAATTTCTCTTACCATGGCCAAATTAGTTGGTCACCCAGCGGCCACTTGGAGACCCGCTGTTAGAGCCTGGCAATAATTGAACAGATGCTCCCTATCTTCAAAGGTGTTGGGGTCCCAGTTGGGTGGGTTTAAGGAGAAGCCAGCTTTGATTATGTTGGGAAGTTGTGTTGGTCGCCCATCAGGTCTGAGGATATTTTTTTCTACATTCCAGGGGATTTTTCTCTCATTGCTCTGTCATGAAGAGAGTCGCTAAGTGGTGTTGGCAGTCACCTCAAGTAGGCAGGTGTGAAAACGTCGGTGAGTTCTCTGAGTTCTTTTAGCCGGGCCAGCGTCCTCCAGGGAAGGAGGGGCTGTGTGTGCCGCGGGACAGTCATCTGGATGACGCTGGGCCAGCCTAGCTTCCTCGAATGGTGGAGAGGCTGAGTCAGCAGAAGGGGAATCACTTAGAGGGTGTTAGGGGTTGGGAGACGAGGGCAGATGATAAGGAGGGGGTGGTGAGTCCAGTAGAGTCTTGAGACTCAGGGAGAACAGAGGGTGGAGGAGGAGGAGCAGAGAGGTTGAGATAGAATCGTGGGGGAAGGAGTAGGAGCAGGTGCAGGGACAAGGAAAGGCTTGACCCATGGAGGAGATTTGTAGAGGTACTGACAAGTTAAGATATATGGCTGTTGATCTGGATGTCTATGTGGCACCTGCTGAAAGACAATATCTCGGAATTTTCAAATAAGTGCGAAGTTGAAAGATCCTTCTAGGAGCCATCCGACTGCAATGGTGGGTCATTCTGAGACACAGAATCTGCCAGGTCTGGCGTTTTACTGAAAAAGAAAGATTCTGAGCCCTTAAGCAGATTTTGGTCCAGTGATTAAGGGTCAGGGACAGAGGCATTGAAATGATCTGTCCCATAATGAAATATACACAGACAGTGAAAGCAACGACACACAACACAGACAAGACAAGACAATAAAGACAGGCAATGGACGTCCAATACTGAGACCAGGACTGACTAGTCGGCAAAACCTGAAGGGCTGGCAATACCGAATTAGAAACAAAATATCACTTAGTCGAGGAGACTATTGTTCCACGATTTCCCGAGTCTATCCCCCAGGGACATGGCCTGTGGCTCTGTGACATGTGTGTCAGCCACCATGGGAGAGAGCTCACGCTCTTTACCAATAGCCGTTTTGCCATACCCTAACCTGAAGCCTGAAACGAGAAAGATGGGCTTTATTTACCCCCAGAGGAGCCCGTTGGGGGTATTTTGTCTGCAGCTTTCGGATCTTGCTAGGGCCACCAGATGTAAAGGTTGGGCGAGCATCTGCGGCAGAGACCACTAAGAGATTGTCTCATGCAACAGCAAAGGGTTTATTGGGAGTCCGGCATGAAGGGCTCAGAGATCACTTGAACAGAGCAGAGAGCCCTGAGAACAGCTTAAGAAATGGTTATATATTTTTCTTGGAGAGGGCAGGGAGAGAAATTTATTGATGGGTAATGGCGAGTGTCAGTTTGCGAGCAACTGGTTGACGGAGTACATTCTGCAGTTTGGCAGTTTGGGACAGCACATTCTGGGAACAAGAATAGTAAACAGTTCTCAAGATTTCAATGGTGTTTTGTTAAGCATACAGAAAAACAGGAAATGACAAGTATCTATTTTATTAACCTTTCAATATAAATATGAAAATAGAAATCTAGTTAAGATTTGAAGTTCAGAAGTTCATTTGGCCCTTGATTGGTATACTTAGCATTGAATTACGTTCTGTAGAGATGTCCCAGAAATATGGATATACAATGTCATAGGACCTTGTACCTTCTCGGAGGTCAGTTCCAAAACACAGTCTCTAAGGGGAATCACACCAAAGTGCAAGCCAAGTTGGACCCAGTTATCTCTTCCAACTTCCACACAAATGACCGCAGTTAAAACCAAAACACTCTCACATGACACTCATCTTCTTCCATATAGACACTCATCATAACTTCTGGCAGGAGGATTCCATGAGAGGCGCAGCACAAGACAGTGTCCCAAGTAAGCTCCCTTTCCCCTCATTTACCAAAAGTCAGGGTGGCCTGGACACCCTTCCTGTGAACCAGGAGTGATCAAATATGCCTGCCGTTAACACAGCTCTGTTCTCCAATTTGAGGCCTACTGACTGTCGGTTTAGATTCTTCATTTGAATTGGATTCATAAGAAAACCCAAGAACCTATGGGCTAGCATCTGCAGGGCTTTGAATAACTCATTTGACCCATTGGATCCCTATTCTCACTTGAGGGAGGTTAAGAACCTTATGGAGGAATGCGAGAGACTTCATCCACAATGACTGATTTTTTGCCATTTTGATTTGGATCCATACATGGGATCTTTCTTACGATCCATCAGGTGCTGAGAATCTAAGCTCTAGGCTCACACAGGGCCAAAGGGCTGATTCAGACACATCCCTTTCCAAAGGAATTAAGCAAACAGCCACAGGTGATGCCCATTCATTTCCTTTGAAAACTCTTTTCTTCAGGAATCTCGAAGGCGTGGCCTGATGCAAAGACCTTCCTGACATTCAGGGCAACAGAACAATAGGTAATAAAAAGGCCAATTGCAGGGTTTCTCCACTGAGACTATCCTGGTCACACTGGTATCTGAGTTTTCTGAGATTCTTGCCAATTCCTTCAGCTATCCAGTACATGTCCATGTCACGGTGCTTGGAGGTGCTACATATCGTGGACACAAAAGCATGAGTCTATTCTGGAGAGTGGCCAGAATTAAGGAAGAAAACAGGAACTTAGGAAGATAGCAGGTGTTGCCCATTGATAAGGCAAGCCCTAGAGTATTCATTAATTGGGCAGGATGAATGCTGGGAAGCTTTCTAATAGACAGGAAACATCCATTGATGCATTCTCTTTTCTAATGTCTACAACCACGGACACAGTGGGATACACAGACATAGAAACACTCGCCTTGTCCAACAACTTACTAGAAACAGTTCACTCCAAACCAAACAAACCGACTTTCCTACCTATTCTCTGAACATGAGACAAAACCACAAACACACATCCACACCCACAAAGTCACCTCCTTCCCCCAAGTAGGTCTCTCACTCTCCAGAGTGTCCTCTGACTGCTGGGTCATACTGTGTTCCCCCGATATGGCCTGTCCTGTTTCAGATCTGGTCTCCTTGTCCAACTCTGTGAAGTGGTCAGGAGCCAGCTGTGAGCCACTACCTGCTTTTTCAAAAAAGGCCCCTCTTCCTGGCATTTGGCCATCCTCACATCAGTAGGTACCAAGAAAGACTGACTCTGTCCTTGCTAAATCGAAGCAAGTGAGACCACTAGGACTGGGACTGGGATTTGCTCTGTGTGCCTGGCTTCCTGGATCCCAAGTTCAGAGAGTTCCATTACCAAGGAAGTGAGGTGAGGTCGCATCCTTCAGGAACTGAATGAGGTCACTGCCTTGGCAACCACTTTGTCCAAACAGTTGCTTCCAAGAGTACCATGAAAAGGAGGCTGACCCTACATTCTGTGGCACTTTCGCAAATTAGGATGGTATATCAACGATAGGCACCAAGGAACAGCTCTCCACTCAGGCCTGGTTTGGTCCATCTTCTCTATATTAGGAAGAGAGCCTTTAGTCCCGGGAGCATTGCAGTGAACCTCTGCACTAAAACTATTAGCAAGCACATGATGGAGGAGGCCTCCATAGGTAAGTGGCGCCTTTATAACATCTGATATCCGGTTAAGGGAGATTTCTTCTGATGACAGAGATGTGGCCTGGGGAGGCTCACATATACTCCTGTCCAGGACAGTAACAAGAATCGTTCTGTCCTCTGTTCTGTTCTGTAGGAAATTCCTCTGGAAGTGTAGAGAGGTGCCGACGGGCACGCACGCGCTCCTACCCTGGAGCTTTAGCAAGATGTTGCACTGTACCACTGTTTTTCTGTTTAGGCGCCGGGTTTCTGTTTTTCTTTTTGTGTGTGTGTGTGTGTGTTTTGTTCTGCGTTCTATTTTTTTTTGTTTGTTTGTTTGCTTTTGTTCATTTTGTTGTGTGATTTTGGTTGTAAAAACTTAAGGATATTGGACGTGAAAATGGGTAATAAAGAGAGTAAGCCTGACACCCGTTTGAACTGTGTTTTAAGGAACTGCGATGAACATTACCCCCCTTTGTTTAGCAGGATGATAGAAGCCCCTAGCTGGCTGCCTGGAGCACAACCATTGCAGAGGGCAACGCCTGCTGGGGATCTAAGAACTGAGTATCTCCCAGGTTAACAAGTGAAACTCCTTTAAAACCCCTTGTCCCTCCAGATCAAGAGAGTCACAACATTTGGCAGAGTCCCCTGTGTTTCTCCTTTGTTAGCAAAGCAATTAGCCTCCCCTTTTCTTTTTCTCAGAACCCATTCCTCATTATTTAATTGGTATAAATTGGCTTCTAGGTCAGGAACCGAACTTTAAGTTACAAATTTGGTACCCCCCCTCCGCCCCAGAACTTTGTGAGGGCTGTCTACTGAAATGTTAGGAGATGGAGCTTGCTTGGGGTGGAACTGAACCAGAGGAGCTAATCCTGTAAGTAAAAGGAGGGACTGAGGGACCCCCAGCAGCTGCCAAAGCCCTGTTGATTTAGGGAATACCCTCCTTCCTTCCGTGCACTGTAAGGATTATGCCACCTCTGTCTTGTTAAAAAAGAGAAAAAGAAAAAGGGGACACTAAATTCAGTAAAGTCACCATATAGACACTTTATTTTACATTTCAGGTTGCCCCTCTGTTAAAACATCTGGTCCCCCCCGTGGTGCCACTGGTGTAGTAGATTTTTTCTCTTATCTGCTCTGGTTTAAAGGATTCTGTCTGACAACCATAGTCTCTACCTCCTTTCTGTCTGTCTTGTGTCTTTGTTTCTGGTCCTTTAAGACATGTGCAATAATGTGTTGATATTATAAATTTTTTCTTGGGAATGATCTTAGCTGAATGTGTGTCTAAGTGATGATGTTTTATCATAAAAAATCTGGTATCTGAATGGGTTTTTGAAGCATTGCACAATCTTGCAGTTAAAAGTCGGGTTTAGGTCATTGTTTAGTTTAAGATTTCAGGTAATTCATGCCAGAGAACTTAAATACTTAGGATGGAAAACTGAAGAACTCTACTTCCAAGTTGGCAAGTAACTTCCCAATCATTCACTTTTTTTTTTTTTAACCAATTTTGAATTCGGTAGCCAGAGAAAATGTCACTGTGTGTACCAGTGCATTAATTTGGACAAGGATAGTAAACCATAGTATGGTATCTGTTGACAAAATAAGATGTAAAGACATAAAATTTTGTGAATTGTATCTTGAACTTGTATCATAATTTTCAACACCCCAACCGGAAAATTATGGTTAATATGCCTTAGGCCTGAGGTGTCTGCTCAGAATAGCAGTTTTTTTCCTGCTCCTTCCAGACCTCAGCCATGACTCATGTTGAAATGCAAATGAAAAAAGCCTGCAAGCTTAGTAGGAGACTGATTTGATGCCTAACGGAAAAAAAAAGTAAATTGTATGGTATTTACTAATTACTGGCCAGTCATTTTTTTCTAGGACTCTTATTGTTTTCCTTAGATACTTTATTATTTTTGAGCTCATGATTCTGAGCATACAGACCTAGGTTAATGTTTTTCTGATCAGTTCTATCTTTGACCAACTGTGGACTTTTTGAAACATTGCAATAGATATTTAACCTGTGAAAAACTACAAGGCCTTTACTATTATTATGTGTGCACAATTTTGTTATGTGTTGTCTGTCTATATAGACATATATCCGTATATCATATATATGATACACAAATTAACATATATAAGGAGCGCTCATTAAAAAAAGCGCTCATAAAAACAAATTTTAAAAAGTGGATCCAAAGATCTTTAGTTCACGTGGTTTAAATGTTTCAATTTAAATCGGATAAACAGATAAAAAATAAATGTTTTTAAATTTAAGCTTAAAAATTTTTCTAGGTGTTCAAAAATCTAATAAAATATTAATATCTACAAAACGTCTAATGTGCCTTGGTTCTAGAACATTTTCTTCAACATAAAAATGGTTTACACTGTTCAATACATTTCTCTAATATTTTGATAAATAAGTAAAGTAAATTTGATATGGGATTACTCATTCGTGAGTACTTTTGTTAGAAATCTGATTCATTTACTAAGGTCTGTATAAGTTTTTACTAAACTCTATATAAGGTTTTAAAAATCAGTCATGTGTTAATGAGACAAAAATTTTTTGAAACATAAGTTTACCCATAACATTGTGTTTATTAAGTTTTATTTTTTCTAGAGCAAGGAACCATAAAAATTAAAAAAAACTTATTAAATCAGAACTGTTATTTTAGAGCATTGTACTGCCATTTCTTTAAAAGCTAAACTTGGTTAATGTAGAAACATCAATGTAATTGTGATGCTATTAATGTTTTCATATCTTACAGGTATGCAAGTCTGTAAGGTAGAAACTTTAAAAGAGCATTATATCAAGCTGGTGTTCTGAAGTTGTATGGTAAAAAAATATATTGGAGATTTATTTACCTGTTATCAATAAGATATGTAAAGTTTTATGTTACTTTTTACATTGTGGAACAATTTAAATGTATTTTTAAGTTAATGAGAGCCTAATCTATGTAAAAGTTGAAAACTTTCAGGCTTTCTTTAATTCATGTTTTAAATGTGATATCATATGGTGTTAGCTAATGTTCATGAGACCACAAACAATTTATGTAAACTTTGTCAATGTTGCTTTTAATTTTTACTTTTTAATAAAAACAACCCCATACCATTATTGTCATCTGGTAATAACAAAAGGGTAATCAAAGCAATATAAACAAATACTTTAGGATTATACTCCTAAACAAAAACACCTAAAAAAACAAAACTGCCTTCTCAAAAATTCATGACTTCATTGATCATTTCTAGTTAGAGACCCTTGGTAGCAGAGTAATATTATCTCCTTTTGGTACACAGTGACCCAGTTCTGTTCTTTACTTTGTTTTAAATCAATTTCTTCTGCATCATCTGATGAGAGGTTCATATACTTCTTAAAACCAATGATTGAGCCCTCAACCTGCACATTCACTTGCTCATAGAGCCAAACCTGAAATTGGGAACTATTTTGCAAGTGTCTGAAGATGAAGTTGATGGGTTACACCTTCACTGTCTGTACATTTTGACCTTGGCCACAGTACACTAAAATGGAAGTTCACAAACACCACAATGACCTAGAGGCTCCTCACATAGAAACTTACAGATCTGGTATACTGTTTTCTAGAAACCCTTCCAAATTATAAAGTAATTCTAATAATCCATGTTTATCATAATTTTTCCTACCAAAAACCAATCCTGAGTATGAACTATTAGTTTCTTAAGGAGTAGATCTTCCCAGACCCCCAAACAAAAAAAAATAAAGATCAGCTTTAGAACTAAAATGCTTAAGATTTATAAAGAGCCCTGCCTTACCTGAGATAAGGCTGTGTGTCCCATCTTACTATATGTGAGAATGACTATGAAACAACTACGTCAGATAATATTTCTTTAAAGTTATGTTAAAAACATAAAAAATGTCAAGATTCCTAGGATCTCAAACAGGGGATATAAGGTAATACTCAGCCTAAAAATTTAGGGTAGCTATTACACGAACTAAGTATTTTTACTTTTGTTAATTTTAGTTGAAATTTTCTTATAAGTTATCTAAAGATTCCCTGTTAGTGTTTTACAAATGTGTTGCTTTAAGAACACAACATGGGTTAATTCAAGATAATAAGTCATCACCTACAATACAGACAGAATAATACAGATCCCAATTAATAAAAAGATACTTATAAAGTTATAGACATTAAAGTCCAGTACTCTTAATATAAGGCTGTTAAAATTAATTTGCTGGATGTTTAAGATTAGGATTTAAAATTAAAGTTAAATGAAAAGGGCCAAGAAAACCAATATTTGGCTCTTACCCTCTGAGTCAATCTGAATCCAGGGAACAGGGGACTTCTCTAAAGAGCTTTGCAACTCTGAGCCACATAACCTCCTGATCAGGGAGATTAATGAGACCACTGGAGAACAGAAAGCCAATCAGTGCATTTGTTATGAAGAGGAGAGTCATCAGAGAAAGGAGATATCCCTGATGCTTCTGAGGGAAGATAAATGGTCAAGCAAGACCTGGACCCACCTAGCGCAAATGGCACTAGCAGAATTGAAAATGTGCTCTCATTTTTCCAGAATTGACTCCCATAAAGCTCAGCTGACTGTTAACAATAGATGGAAACAAAAATCCGTTTGACTGCTTCATCTTAAACACTTTGGAAAGACAGTTAAGACGAAAATTCAGCCATTCCTGGGCATTTTAAATAATAATAATAATAATAATAATAATAATAATAATAATATTTTAAGGTATGCACTTTATTTTAGCCTCCCAAAATAAGTAAGACTGGAGGCTACAAAGAAGAATTCTCAGACAGGAATGCCTGATACTTATAAAAAGAGACTATCAAGAAGAGCTGCCACAGGCAGAAATTTTTAATTTAAAGCCTGCAGATATTCCTAACCAACACAGGTAGGCTTGGTGTTTGCTAGTACGATTATCCAGCCCTGAGTAACAGAATTAAAGGTTTCTCTATTAGACGCAGAGGTCATACTAGAAAAAGGATTTTACAAGATCAGATGACATTACATTGTTAAACTGTATCTTATGGGGAAGGACAACTGTAACACTAAAAGTTAAATATTAATTTGATAGTCCTGATAACTGGGGATATTAAAGACTGGTGAGGGAACTTCTATACAGTAACATGTTCCGGCTGCTGCAACATTATTCAGTACTCATGGTTTTTGTTTCTCTCATAGAAGAACCCATCCCCAGATGACTTTACAACCTGTTCTTCCCCAACCAGACTTCAATCCGAAATGACTTCTAAAAGGCAACTCATGTCCCCCAACTGACTTATAAAAGGCAACTCATGTCCCTCACGCCATGCCCACTCACTTCACCCTGTCTCAGGTCAGAAGAAGAAATAATGATTGACGCCACTCTTCTTACAACAATGAAGAGAAAGATAAGTAGACTATCAATATAAGTAATTAATTAAGTCTGGTAAAATCAGGGAGATCGGTTTTGGGTAAGTTCTAAAAATTTGGAGAATCTTACCTGAGGGATTAAAATTTCCTCAGTGCTCTTCCCCTAATCTATTAAAGATTTTAAAGGGACACAGAGAAAAGGGGGAAATGATAGACCCAACCTGATCTTTTATTAAAATTGAGAGCCATCTTGCCACAAAGCCATGAAAAGGTAATTTTGGCTTTACCATAAATTACTGCAAATTCTGAACCTGCTTGAAATGCCTGCCCGTGCCTTGAACTCACGCATGCCCGGCTCTCTGACCAGATAGCAGCCCTCTCTGAAACTTTAGTGACACATCATAAATATTTGCCTTCTCTGGCCAGACAACATCCCTCTCTGAGGCTCTAATGGTCCTCTGAATTCTGATGTAGGGACAGCGAAAAAAACCTAAACTACCATTAGTGTGATGCTTGTCAGAGTTCTGTTATCTGTAACACCCCTTTTGTGTAACTTTCTGGGCTATAAAGCTGGGCTGTAGGAAAGCTGGGGTTGCTGTCTTGTTCCGGCTGTTTTGGGAGGGGAGGCAGCATGAAAGGTAGAAATAATAAGATTAATTTAATATGATTTTAATTAGAGTCAGTGGTCTTTTCTTGTGTCGTGGTCTAACAATTAACACTCCAAAAACATGGAGCTCTGACGGCCTAAAGACTTCTTGAGGAACTTCCTCTGAGGTTGGGCACTTGAAATATATGTTGTTGTAAGGAGCTTTAGCTTCCTTTCTAGTGAGACCATCAAAGATGGGTTTGAATCTATGTGACCTGGAGGACATGGTTTCTTGTATTCTAATGAACATAAGGCTGCAGTGCTGAATTTTCTCTTTGTAGGTAAACTGTGGCCACTGGGTGTTAGTGTCTCCCCGTGTGGACTGTGAAGCCATTTTTTCATCCTCCACTTTTCGTGGTGTTTCGTGCTGCTGCACTGGGAGTTTGGTATTTGCTTCATGAAATACAAAGAGTTCAACTGGGACCCAGTTTTGGAGGGAGTTCTGTCACTTGTGGTGGGTCAGGGTCTGCAGGAGAATGCAACAACCAGGTTATATCTCACAGAGCTTGCCCCCTTGTACATAGAAATCTGACTCTGAACTTTGCCCTGGAACCTCTCCATGTAACAAGATGCCTTTACATAGAAGGTTCTGCTGGATGCACAATGTCAGTCACAAGCCATTTGGAAGGCAATGGCAAATCCTCATGGCCACACCACAGATGTATTATCACACACCTGCCCACCACTGCAATAGGCCCACTACTCAGCAGGCTCCAACTTACTGGCATCTTTGTTCTACACCATTTTCATGAAACCCGGTCAATCATGGCATTCTCTTGTACACTAATGATCAGCAACAAGACATCCAAAGGTTCTCTAGTGCCACCTGATTATTGGAATTTCAAAAATTTTATTGTATTTATCTAGCCATTTTTCATGGATGAAGTTGGAGACACTGTGGGTTTCAGTTCATTCAGGAACCATTAAATGGTGATGAAGCTCATTTCAATGAAAGCTCTGGAGAACTCTCCCAGGCAAGTCTTCCCATAGAGTCTTCAAAAGGTCACATGAAGCCAGGCCCATTGAGGTCTTCAATGTGACGTCCAAGGGTGTTCTGATTCTCAACTATGGCTGCCAAATCTTTCAGAATAAAATCATGTGATATCCTAGCTGAGTTTCCAAGGCTCTGTGGAAAGCCACCCTGTCCTTGATCTCAGTTTCCAAGGGCGAATCCCATGCGTGGCCTCCTAAAATCTGAACACAGTTCATGGCAATATTTCTCTGAGATCAGTTCCAGAACTCAGACTTTAAGGGGAATCACACCAGAGTTCAAGCCCAGGTAGACCCAGTCATCACTTCCAACCGCCACACAAATGACCACAATTAAAACCAAAGCACTCCCACAAGGCCCTCATCTTCTTCCATATAGACACTCATCATAACCTGTGGTTCGAGGTTTCCATGAGGGGATCAGTCCAAGACAGTGTACAAAATAACCTCCCTTGCCCCTCATTTGCCTAAAGTCAGGGTTGCCTGGACACCCTTCCTGAGAACCAGGAGTGATCAAATAGGCCTGCCATAAATACTGCTCTGCTTCCCGAATTTGAGGCCTACTGACTCTCGGGTATATATTCTTTATGTGAATTGGAATCATGAGAAAACCCAAGCACCTATGGGCTATCTTCTGCAGGGTTTGAAGAACTCATTTGACACAAAGGATCCCTATTTTCAATTGATGGAGGTCAGGAACCTTACAGAGGAAGGCGAGAGACTTCGTCCACAATGACTGCTTTTTTGGCCATTTTGGTTTTGGAAGCACACATGTAATTTTTCTTTAGATCCATCAGGTTCTGAGAATCTATGCAACAGCCTCACACATTGCCACGAGTCTGATGCAGACACATCCCTTTCCAAAGCAATTAAGCAAAGAGCTACAGGTGATGCCCATTAATTTCCATTGAAAACCATTTTTTCAGGCTTCACAAAGGGGTGGACTGAGACAAAGACGTTTCTGACATTCAGGGCAACAGAACAATAGGTAAGCAAATGGCCCAAAGCAGGGTTTCTCGAATGATATCTGAGTTTTCTGAGATGATCCCATTCCCTTCAGCTATCCAGTACGTGGCCATGTCACAGAGCCTGGAGGTGGTACATATTGTGGACACCAAACCATGAGCCTATTCTGGAGAGTGGCCCGAATTCAAGAAGAAAACAGGAACTTAGGAAGATAGTAGTTGTTGCCCATCTATAAGGCAAGCCACAGTCCATATATAAATTGGGCAGGATGAATGCTCTGAAGCTTTCTACAAGACAGGAAACATCCATTGATGCATTCTCTTTTCTAATATCTACAACCACAGATACAGTGGGATAAACAGACATAAAAACACTCGCCTTATCAAAAGACTTACTAGAAACGATCCAATCCAAACCAAACAAAGCGACTTTCCTACCTATTCCCAGATCATTAGACAAAACCACAAACTCACACGCACACCCACAAAGTCACCGCCTTCCCCCAAGTAGGTCTGTAACTATCCGGAGTGTCCTCTGACTGATGGGCCATACTATGTTCCCCCAAAATGGGCTATCCTATCTCAGATCTGGTCTCCTTGCCAACAATGTGAAGTTGTCAGGTGCCAGTGGTGAGCCACTACCTGCTTTCTCAGGAAAGGCCCCTCTTCAGAGCTCTCTTGGCATTTGGCCATCTTCACATCAGTAGTTACCAAGAAAGACTGACTCTGTCCTTGGTAAATCCAATCATGTGAGACCACTGGGACTGGGACTGGGACTGCCTCTGGGTGCCTGGCTTTTTGGATCCCAAGTTCAGAGAGTTCCATCACCAAGAAAGTGATGTAGGTCACTTCCTTCTGGAACTGAATGAGGTCACTGCCTAGGCAATCACTTTTTCCTAACATTTGCTTCCAAGTGTCCCAATAGATGGAGGCTGCCCCTACTTCCTGTGACACGTTCACAAGTTAGAATGGTATATCAAACATAGCACCCGGAAGCAGCTCTCCACACAGACCTGGTTTGGTCCATCTTCTCTACATTAAGAAGAGAGAGATTGCTTCAGACACACCCATTCATCCTGACCAGGTTGTTTGTCGTGGAAGATGACTTTTGCTCTCTCAGGTCCTTCATAGCTTCCTCTATCTTCCCCAGGGTTCATTTCTGCATGGACCTTTGAGGATCTCAGCAGGTGGAAGATCTCTTATGTTCCTGTATTGTAAGACCAACTCTGTCCCTGCTCTTCTGTAAAGTTAGATGGAGGGCAAAGAGTATGGTTAGGGTTAATAACATGTTTGATTTGGGTTAGGAATCATTCTGCTGGATGAATAATGGTATTGGGAACCTGCGATATTTGTAAGTATATATAGAGGTGAAATATATGTATGAAAACAGAAATCTAGGTAAGATTTGAAGCAAAGAAGGGCATTGGATCCTTGATTGGGATACTTAGCTTTGAATTATGTTCTGCACATGTGTCTCAGATAAATCTATACACAATGGTATAGGATCTTGTACTTGGATGATTGAATGTCGAAGAGAACATCCAGTCTAAAAAGGATAGTTGGTAGGATTAGGAAGATAGTTGGTAGAATTAGAAAAAAAGAGTGAGTATAGGATTTGAAAAAAAAGTTCTTTAGCAATAGGGTTTCAGGTAGAGAGAAAATGTAAATGTCAGCACATGTGAAGAGTTGGTCACAATGATGAATTGGGGAAAATATGTAGGAAAGCAGATATCAATAGAGACATAGGAAATCAGGCAAATGATAAAGTGATTTATTGGATTAGACATTTTCAGCAGGCTTGAAGTTGAATATATAATCTTAGGAAGAAACACATATGTAGTCACCAATAGGATTGACATTTGAGAGAATTAGCCAACCTGGACACGGGTGATTTTTATAATCCATACTCATATTCCATTTAGGCTTTGGTACAATCGTAAGTGTGACTTTGCATTTTCTTGCCAGAATATTACTGTGATAAAATGTATATGTAGATCAGGTGACATGAGTATTTCTTGCACCATTTCTGGGAGCAATATTTTGAAGAGGTATAAATTAGTATTGGGGGCACAAATAGGTGTACCATGTGTGTATGAATATAGAGAGAATGATTGAATAGACCATACTGTGAATAAATAATATAACTTGTTCCAACTTTACAAATTGGAATAAATTAATATCTCAAAATACATAGCAAATCTTATATTGATATACATACATTCATTCCAACCAGTTATACATCTAATGGTAATATTAGGGTTGTAGTTTATCATAAATTCTGTGTGAGTTTTGCTTCAAAATTGATTATGGAAATCGAAAATAATGTGTTTGGAAAGAAGTCTCATGAAATGAGCAGTCAAAAACAAGTAGGAATATATGTGTTCTGAAGCAGGAAGTGATTGAATGTGTTACAAATGTCTTTAAATTTGTGAACTTGTGGATGAAATGTACATTTTATGATGTACAAAAACTGAAGAAATAGAAATGTACCAGTGTTGAATAAAATTGAACGTCAAAATACACATCATGTCCCGTAGGAATCTACTAGCATTGATGTTAAAGTGGGTCAGTTACTGTAGAAATATAAGGATTTGTTTGCACCATTCACTGAAGTAAGTTTTCAGTACTAGAAAACAAATATGTATTTCAGGTGGATGAATGTTTCTGAAAATAATCTCATGAAAAGTTGATTATAAAACCACATACATGAACATTAGTGAATTTAGGGAGTGTATAATAAGACACATGTATTTCATATTTTGAAAAATCTAGAGTGTATATATATATATATATATATATATATATATATATATATATATATATATAAATATATATATATATACACACACACAAATACATTGGAAAGTAGAAAATATATGCCAATCAAAATTCATCATGAAATATATATCATTCACAGATCCAAAAATATTAATTTTACTGAACATGGATTTATGTATAATGTTGCTCAACTAAAAAGCTCACTCATAGTTTGAATTTTCAGTTCCAAAAGCATTTAGGAGGAGTGATTTCTTCTCATACTTTGTATCTGCCAAGTTAGCCACCTCACAAAAATGTACGTGTATTCCAGGTAGGATTTTGTATGTGCATATAAAAATACATGTGCTGAATTGGCTACAGAAAATGGGAGACAGGAATTCACATGTGTGTTAACTTTAAAAACACAGGGAGAACAATTTCTTTTTTTTTTTTTAATTAATTTTTATTGTAGGTTGTTCAAAACATTACATAGTTCTTGATATATCATAATTCACACTTTGATTCAAGTGGGATATGAACTCCCATTTTTACCCCATATACAGATTGCAGAATCACATCAATTGCACATTGATTTACATATTGCCATTCTGGAGTCTGTTGTATTCTGCTGCCTTTCCCATCCTCCACTATCCCCCCTCCCCCCTCCCCTCCCCTCTTCTCTCTCTACCCCCTCTACTGTAATTCATTTCTCCCCCTTATATTTTCCCTCCTTTCCCCTCACTTCCTCTTGTATGTAATTTTGTATACCCCTGAGGGTCTCCTTCCATTTACATGCAATTTCCCTTCTCTCTCCCTTTCCCTCCCACCTCTCATCCCTGTTTAATGTTAATCTTCTTCTCATGCTCTTCTTCCCTACTCTGTTCTTAGTAACTCTCCTTATATCAAAGAAGACATTTGGCATTTGTTTTTAAGGGATTGGCTAGCTTCACTTAGCATAATCTGCTCTAATGCCATCCATTTCCCTCCAAATTCTATGATTTTGTCATTTCTTAATGCAGAGTAATACTCCATTGTGTATAAATGCCACATTTTTTTTATCCATTCGTCTATTGAAGGGCATCTAGGTTGGTTCCACAGTCTTGCTATTGTGAATTGTGCTGCTATGAACATGGATGTAGCAGTGTCCCTATAGTGTGCTCTTTTTAGGTCTTTAGGGAATAGACCGAGTAGTGGAATAGCTGGATCAAATGGTGGTTCCATTCCGAGCTTTCCAAGAAATCTCCATACTGCTTTCCAAATTGGCCGCACCAATTTGCAGTCCCACCAGCAATGTACAAGAGTACCCTTTTCTCCACATCCTCGCCAGCACTTGTTGCTGTTTGACTTCCTAATGGCTGCCAATCTTACTGGAGTGAGATGGTATCTTAGGGTGGTTTTGATTTGCATTTCTCTGACTGCTAGAGATGGTGAGCATTTTTTCATATACTTGTTGATTGATTGTATGTCCTCCTCTTAGAAATTTCTGTTCAGGTCCTTGGCCCATTTGTTGATTGGGTTATTCGTTATCTCATTGTCTAATTTTTTTAGTTCTTTGTATATTCTGGATATTAGGGCTTTGTCTGAAGTGTGAGGAGTAAAGATTTGTTCCCAGGACGTAGGCTCCCTATTCACCTCTCTTATTGTTTCTTTTGCTGAGAAAAAAATTTTTAGTTTTAGTAAGTCCCATTTGTTGATTCTAGTTATTAACTGTTGTGCTATGGGTGTCCTATTGAGGAATTTGGAGCCCGACCCCACAGTATGTAGATCATAGCCAACTTTTTCTTCTATCAGACGCCATGTCTCTGATTTGATATCAAGTTCCTTGATCCACTTTGAGTTAACTTTTGTGCATGGTGACAGAAAGGGATTCAGTTTCATTTTGTTGCATATGGATTTCCAGTTTTCCCAACACCATTTGTTGAAGATGCTATCCTTCTTCCATTTCATGCTTTTAGCCCCTTTATCAAATATAAGATAGTTGTAGTTTTGTGGATTGGTTTCTCTGTCCTCTATTCTGTACCATTGGTCCACCTGCCTGTTTTGGTACCAGTACCATGGTGTTTTTGTTACTATTGCTCTGTAGTATAGTTTGAAGTCTGGTATAGCTATACCGCCTGATTCACATTTCCTGCTTAGAATTGTTTTTGCTATTCTGGGTCTTTTATTTTTCCATATGAATTTCATGATTGCTTTCTCTATTTCTACAAGAAATGCCGTTGGGATTTTGATTGGCATTGCATTAAACCTATAGAGAACTTTTGGTAATATCGCCATTTTGATGATGTTACTTCTACCTATCCATGAACAGGGTATATTTTTCCATCTTCTAAGATCTTCTTCTATTTCTCTCTTTAGGGTTCTGTAGTTTTCATTGTATAAGTCTTTCACCTCTTTTGTTAGGTTGATTTCCAAGTATTTTATTTTCTTTGAGGATATTGTGAATGGGGTGGTTGTCCTCATTTCCATTTCAGAGGATTTGTTGCTGATATACAGGAATGCCTTTGATTTATGCGTGTTGATTTTATAGCCTGCCACTTTGCTGAATTCATTTATTAGCTCTAATAGTTTCTTTGTAGACCCTTTTGGGTCTGCTAGGTATAGAATCATGTCATCTGCAAATAGTGATAATTTGAGTTCTTCTTTTCCTATTTTTATGCCTTTAATTTCTTTCGTCTGTCTAATTGCTCTGGCCAGTGATTCGAGAACTATGTTGAACAGAAGTGGTGAGAGAGGGCATCCCTGTCTTGTTCCAGATTTTAGAGGGAACGCCTTCAGTTTTTCTCCATTCAGAATGATGCTAGCCTGAGGCTTAGCATAGATTGCTTTTACAATGTTGAGGTATGTTCCTGTTATCCCTAGTTTTTCTAGAGTTTTGAACATAAAGGGATGCTGTACTTTGTCGAGTGCTTTTTCCGCATCTATCGAGATGACCATATGGTTCTTATTTTTAAGCCTGTTGATGTGGTGAATAACATTTATTGATTTCCGTATATTGAACCAACCTTGCATCCCAGGGATAAATCCTACCTGATCATGGTGCACAATTTTTTTGATATGTTTTTGTATCCGGTTCGCCAGAAGTTTATTGAGGATTTTTGCATCTAGGTTCATTAGAGATATTTTTCTGTAGTTTTCTTTCTTTGAAGTGTTTTTGTCTGGTTTAGGAATCAGGGTGATGTTGACCTCATAGAATGAATTTGGAAGTTCTCCCTCTTTTTCTATTTCCTGAAATAGCTTGAAAATATTGGTGTTAATTCCTCTTTAAAGGTTTTGAAAAACTCTGCTGTATACCCATCCGGTCCTGGGCTTTTCTTAGTTGGTAGTCTTTTGATGGTATCTTCTATTTCCTCAATTGATATTGGTCTGTTTAGGTTGTCAATATCCTCCTGACTCAATCTGGGCAAATCATATGACTTAAGAAATTTATCGATGCCTTCACTATCTTCTATTTTATTGGAGTATAAGGATTCAAAATAATTTCTGATAATCTTCTGTATTTCTGAAGTGTCTGTTGTGATATTGCCTTTTTCATCCCGTATGCTGGTAATTTGAGTTCTCTCTCTTCTTCTCTTTGTTAGCGTGGCTAAGGGTCTGTCGATTTTATTTATTTTTTCAAAGAACCAACTTTTAGTTTTGTCAATTTTTTCAATTGTTTCTTTCGTTTCGATTTCATTAATTTCAGCTCTGATTTTAATTATTTCTTGTCTTCTACTTCTTTTGCTGTTGTTTTGCTCTTCTTTTTCTAGGATTTTGAGTTGAAGTATTAGATCATTTATTTGTTGGTTTTTTCTTTTTTTAAGGAATGAACTCCAAGCAATAAATTTTCCTCTTAGAACTGCTTTCAATGTGTCCCATAGATTCCGATATGTTGTGTCTGTGTTTTCATTTATCTCTAAGAATTTTTTAATTTCCTCCTTGATGTCTTCTATAACCCATTGATCATTCAGTAACCTATTGTTCATTCTCCAAGTGATGCATGATTTTTCCTTACTTCTTTTATCGTTAATTTTCAATTTCATTCCATTATGATCAGATAAGATGCATGGTATTATCTCTACTCCTTTATATTGTCTAAGAGTTGCCCTGTGACATAATATATGATCTATTTTTGAGAAGGATCCATGTGCTGCTTAGAAAAAAGTGTAACTGCTTGATGTTGGGTGGTATATTCTATATATGTCAATTAAGTCTAGGTTATTAATTGTGTTATTGAGCTCTATAGTTTCCTTATTCAACTTTTGTTTGGAAGATCTGTCCAGTGGTGAGAGAGGTGTGTTGAAGTCTCCCATGATTATTGTATGGTGGTCTATTAGACTCTTGAACTTGAGAAGAGTTTGTTTGATGAACATAGCTGCACCATTGTTTGGGGCATATATATTTATGATTGTTATGTCTTGTTGGTGTATGGTTCCCTTGAGAAGTATGTAGTGTCCCTCTTCATCCCTTTTGATTAACTCTGGCTTGAAATCTATTTTATTTGAAATGAGTATGGACACTCCTGCTTGTTTGCAAAGTCCATATGAGTGATATGATTTTTCCCAACCTTTCACCTTCAGTCTATGTATGTCTTTTCCTATCAGATGCGTCTCCTGAAGGCAGCATATTGTTGGGTCTTGTTTAGTGATCCATTCTGCTAGCCTGTGTCTCTTAATTGGTGAGTTAAAGCCATTAACATTTAGAGTTATTATTGAGATATGGTTTGTTCTTCCAGCCATATTTGTTTATTTATGTTACTAAACATGGTTTGTTTTCCTCTTTGATTATTCCCCCCCACCTTTACTGTACTACCTCCCGCTGTTGGTTTTCATTGATATTTTCCATTTCCTCTTCCTGTAATATTTTGCCGAGGATGTTTTGAAGAGCTGGTTTTCTAGCTGCAAATTCTTTTAACTTTTGTTTATCATGGAAGGTTTTAATTTCATCTTCCATCCTGAAGCTTAATTTCGCGGGATACACAATTCTTGGTTGGAACCCCTTTTCTTTCAGTGTTTGAAATATGTTATTCCAGGATCTTCTAGCTTTCAGAGTCTGTGTTGAAAGATCAGCTGTTATCCTGATTGGTTTACCCCTAAATGTAATCTGCTTCCTTTCTCTTGTAGCTTTTAAAATTCTCTCCTTATTCTGTATGTTGGGCATCTTCATTATAATGTGTCTAGGTGTGGCTCTCTTATGATTTTGCACATTCGGCGTCCTGTAGGCTTCTAGGATTTGGGATTCTGTCTCATTCTTCAAGTCTGGGAAGTTTTCTCGTATTATTTCGTTGAATAGATTGCTCATTCCTTTGGTTTGGACCTCAATACCTTCCTGTATCCCCATGACCCTTAAGTTGGGTCTCTTTATGTTATCCCATATTTCTTGAATGTTCTGCTCATGGTTTCTTAACAGCTTTGCTGAGCTGTCTATGTTCTTCTCCAGTTGAAATACTTTGTCTTCATTGTCTGATGTTCTATCTTCTAAGTGTTCTACTCTGCTGGTAGTAATCTCAATTGAGTTTTTAAGTTGGTTTATTGTTTCCTGCATTTCCAGGATTTCTGTTTGTTTGTTTTTTATAACCTCTATCTCCCTGTATAATTGATCTTTTGCTTCTTGGATTTGTTTGTGTAATTTATTGTCGAAGTGGTCGAAGTGGTCTTTCATTGTCTGATTTTGCTGTCTAATGTCTTCCTTGAGACTCCAGATCATCTGAAGCATGTATATCCTGAATTCTTTATCTGACATTCCATCTGCTGCAGATATTACCTCTTCTAAAGTTGAGTTGACCTGCATTGCTTGTGGTCCTTTCTTTCCTTGTCTTTTCATACTGATCGCGTTTCTTTCTGCTTGGTGAAACTGTTGTGTTATTGATTTTTCCCCCTATATATTTATATTGCTCTTGTATAGCTGCAAAGTCTCCCTCGCAGGCTTTGGCGGTGGCTCTGCCCCTCCTCCAATTGAGGCAATGTGCCTTCCACGCCAGGAGGCCGCTGTACCTGTACTTTCGATGGGCCTGTTCTTTCGGTGGTCACAGGTCCGCCTACCTTGCAGGCGTGAGCAGCAGCTTTGCCCCTCCGCTGGCCACTAGGCCTGTTCTGTCTGTCGGTTGCAGATCTGTCTAACTGAAAGGCGCTGGTGGCGGCTCTGCCCCTCCCCCGACCATGGCGATATATCTGGCGGGCCACTGGGCCTGTTTTGTCGGTGGTCACAGTTCCGTCTACCTTGCACACGCGTGGAGCAGCTGTTTCATTAGTGCCTGGGCACACTCTCCTTGTTTGCCTCCCTCAGGCCCTAAGTTTGTAGAGCTTGGGGCTGAGAACCCCAGCAAATTTGCTTACCTTCTGGTAGCCACGCCCCCGTATCTGGTGCTAGAGACCTCAGTTGTCAGCACTGGTGGCGGCTGTAGCTGGGAGACCCGCGCCGCGCGGCTCCCGCCGGCTCCTGCGTCAGCGCCGCCTCAGCTCCCGCCGGTTCCCGTGCCGCTGCCGCGGTTCCCGCCAGCTCCGTCCGGCTCCCTCGCCGCTCCTGCTAATTTAGAGTCCGCTGGGAAGGAATCTCTTTGGCCGATCTTTGGTGACTTCCCCTCTCTGCTATGGCGGGCCCCTGGCTCCTTGCAGGAGTGACCGAAGGGAGAGGTGGAACTGGCTTGTCTCTGGTCTGATACAATCTCTGGTTTTAGATCCCAGTTCGCTAATTCATAGAGGCTTGGTTAGATTTCCTTCCCATCCTCTCAAGGGGGGGAGCCCTTTCCTGGGTGGGCAGGGCCGTTAGCAGAGCCGGAAGGGCACGTGCCTTCTGTCGGGCCAGGCGGGGACCCTTCTGGCTGCGCTGGGCCGCCGGGGGCGCCCACAGAGCCAGGCAGATGGCGCCCGCGTGGCTAAGAGCCGGGCGGGGTAACCCTTCGCAGAGCGGGCGGGCCGCCAGTAGTGCCGGGATGGAGGGAGCTGTCTGCCGGCCGGGCAGGGACCCTTCTCGACCAGCAGGGCCGCTGGGGGCGCTTGTAAAGCCGGGCGGCTGCAGCCTCGTGGCTAAGAACCAGGCGGGCGGGGTGGCTGTTTGCAGAGCAAGAGTGGAATGGCGGGAGCTGTCTGCCGGCAGGGCGGGGACCCTTCTCGCAGAGCAGGGCCGCCGGGGGCGTTTGTAAAGCCGGGTGGCTGCCGCCGCGTGGCTAAGACCCAGGCGGGCGGGGTGGCTGTTTGCAGGGCAAGAGCGGGACCGCCAGGGTAGCCGGTATGGCGGAAGCTGTGTGTCGGCCGGGCAGGGACCCTTCTCGCCGAGCAGGGTTGCCGGGGGCGCTTGTAAAGCCGGGCGGCTGCAGCCTCGTGGCTAAGAACCAAGCGGGCGGGGTGGCTGTTTAGGGAGAACAATTTCAAGAAAAAAATTGACAAGATTTATAACTCCTACCCTATATCATGCAAAAGGCAAGACCAACTATTCACCATGCCTCCTCTGAACTGCTTGTATTTCTATTCTGTTTGGGTTATTTTTCTCCATCATATTAGAATTAGTAGTCAGAGTCTAGTAGGGTATGGGTTAGTGTCAGAGTTTCAGTATTTCGAATGAAAAATTGCAAAATGTATCCAATGTGTATGTAAATATGTGCTACACAAAAGTCTTCCCACTCTTATCCAGAACAATGTCTTGACAATACCTTCGCCCCAAGTAAGAAACAATTAGAGGAAAAGAGTTAGAAATTCCGTGAACACATATCTGGAATGGAAAACAATCAGGAGTTCACAATCTTGGAAGTGATAGAGGAGTTTTCAAAAGTAAGGGACAGGGTAAACACTCCACAAAAATGGAATTCTGCTGGCCTAGAGACTTCTTGGGAAACTCTCTGTGAGGTTGGGCACTTGAAATATATGTTGTTGTCAGGAGCTTTAGCTTCCTTTCTAGTGAGACCATAAAAGCTGGGTCTGCATCTATGTGACCTGGTGGACATTGTTTCTTTTTTTCCCAATGAACATGAGGCAGCATTGCTGAATTCTCCCTTTCTAGGTAAACTGTGGCCCCTGGGGGCTAAATGTCTCCCCATGTGGACTGTGAAGCCATATGGTCATCCTCTATTTTCGTGGTGTTTTTTGCTGCTGCACTGGAAGTTTGGTACTTGCTTCACGAAATACAAGAAGTTTAAATGGAACACAGTACGGGAGGGAGTTCTGTCACGTGTGGTGAGTCAGGGTCTGCAGGAGAATACAAGAACCAGGCTTCTATCCCACATAGCTTGCCCCCTTGACCATAGCAACCTGATTTTGAACAGCGTCCTGAAACCTCTCCATATAAAAAGATGCCTTTACATATAAGGGTCTGCTGGTTTGACCATGTCAGTGACAAGCCATTTGGAAGCCAATGGCAGATCCACATGGCCCCACCACAGATGTTTTATCACACACCTGCCCACCATTGCTCTAGGCCCACTACTCAGCAGGATCCAACTTTCTGGCATCTCTGTTTAACACCATTTTAATGATAACCAGTCAATCAAGGCACTGTCTGGTATACTCATTGTTGGAAAAAGTATAAACGGCAGCCATACCCCAGAGAAAAACCCCAACATGGCGCCTAAGGACTTCTTCTTCCTACCTTCTTCTTTTCTGAAGTGGCGCGAAAAGTTCCCGCCCGGGTGAACTCTCCCACTGGTGCCAATTTCAAATCTCACTGGCGGGGAACCTTAGCCCCAATGAGAACTAACTCCTGGGCTCCGGAGCTGATATCTGAAAGAACTTGCCAATAAACGGGTTGCCTGCCATTTATCTAAGTCCTTTCATCTCCTCCTTAGTTCTATATAAGCACACAGCTTTTTGCAATAAAATTGGAATTCTCCCGGAGAAGTGCCTTTGAGTGGGGAGTTCTTTCATTCTGGTGCCCCGTTTGAGGATACGGGTGAGCTCTTTCCAACAAGAGTCCCGTCCCCCCTTCCGCCCAGACACTCCGTCCTGGTCCGCTCTTTTCAGACGCCAGCTTCCTGCACTCACCACTGATCTGATGTATGTAAGCTTCCCCTGACCCCGGCTCGCCAACTTCCTTCGGGCTACCGCTAGTTTTGTGACCCTGATCCTCCAGCACACTCTAGACGCCCGGTAGGGGAGAGGGAATTCCTCCCACCAAGACCTTTACTGGTCACAGTGGACCCTCTAGTGATCCGTTTCCCTTTGGGGCATGAGGGTTCTGAGTTTACACGAGAGGCTCTGTGGTTTTTCCTCCTTTGCTGCCACTGCTGCTGCCGGCTAGATTTGCTGTTTCCTGCAGGGCTGCTGTGTCTGGCTGAAGCTGCCTCTCTGCTCAGGGAAAACTGAACTCCCGTCCTAGAACTGCATTCTGCTGGAGCTGGAGTTCTGTTTTCATTACTGACTTCTTCAGCTGCGTTCGAAAACTTTCCTGCCGTCAGGTTGCCCATGGCTCCAAACCCATTGGGTCTTCCAGATCGCACTTCACTGGTGACGACCAGGTAGTACCCTCTGTATTTCCTCGCGACAGCTGGTCATTTTGGGGATACCCACGTGACCCCCATTCGCCCTGAATTTCCTGGAAGCCATTCCAGCTCGGGTTTTCTCTTTGTCTCTCTCGCTTACTCTTATTCTCTCTCTCTCTCTCTCTCTCTCTCTCTCTCTCTCTCTCTCTCTCTCTCTCTTCCATCTCTCCCTGTGACAATGGGCACCTCTTCATCTGTACCTGAAGCCTCACCTCTCAAATGTTTAATAAAAAATCTGGCCACACTCTCCCTCACACCAGACATCGAGCCCAAACTTTTAATTAAATTCTGTACCCAAGATTGGCCTCCATATCCACTGGATAATGGCAATCATTGGCCTCCAGAAGGCTCCTTAGATCCAAACCTCCCCTGGGACCTTTTTAACTACTGCCAGCGTCTGGAAAAGTGGAGGGAGATTCCCTGCATTGAAGGTATTAGCCTTCCCACACAGCACCTTGTCTCTGCTCCTCCTGCCCTCCCCCTCAGGTCCTCCTTGCTTGCAATCCCCTCTCTTTCCCTACTTCTACTTCTGACTTCACAGATTCTTCCTCATTCAACCCAGCAGATGAACCCCCACCTTCTCCCCAGCCCCATCTGCCCCTTCTCTTCTGCAATACCCTCCTCATCCTCTGCCTGATTCCATGGATCCTCAGCCTTCCATTTTATCCCCCTCCCCTCCGTCCTCTTCTGCCTGCTCCACTTCGTCCTCTTCCAAAGAGACACTCCCTTCCCCTCCCTCTCCTTCCTGTCCTCCGCCTGCCTCTCTCAGTCCTCCTTTTACCAGGTCTAAAGGACTCCTTCCCACCCCTAAGACAATTGCACGCCTTCGTGAGGTAGCTGGTCCCGAGGGTGTCATCAGAGTCCACGTGTCCTTCTCCAGGTCAGACATTACTCAGCTAGAGAGCAAGTTAGGCTCAATCACCACTAAACCCACCACTTACATTCGGGAGTTTCAATGGGTCCTGCAAGCATATAGCCTCACTCATCATGACATATACATGCTCTTGGCGAATACACTTCTCCCCGAGGAAAGGCAATGGGTCTGGGAGCTAGCCCAAGCCCATGCTGATGAAAATCATAGGACCAATCCTGACCACCCCACGGGCTCTCATGCTGTCCCAGAGCAGGATCCCTATGGGATTACAACACCCCTGAAGGCTTACAGACTCATGACCTTTTTACATCCTGCCTCTTGGCGGGCCTGAAAAAGGTGACCCACAAGGCTGTTAACTTTAAAAAGGTGCAGGAGGTCATTCAAAGGAAGGAGGAAACACCTTCAGAATTCCTGGATAGACTAACCAAGGCCCTTCAACACTGCACATAACTCGACCCAGAAACCCCTGATGGCCGTCATCTCTTAATGACAAATGTTCTGGCCCAAAAATACTCTGACATTAAAGCCAAGCTTAAAAACTTGAACGGGGCCCTGCTACTCCTCAGACCGAAATCCTCGCTGTCTCTTTAAAGGTTTTTCATGGTAGAGAGGATGAAAGTGAATGCCATAGGCAGAGAGCTGAAAATGCCAAATTCCAAATGTTGGCCCAGGTCATTCAGAGAAGGCCATCACCACGCCGTCCCAATGTGACACCCCCTGGAGCTTGCTTCAAATGTGGTAAGGATTGTCCTTCGCCGAGAACACCCTACAACCCCTGCCCAACATGCCATCAAAGGAGACACTGGGGGGCAGACTGCCCAACAACCCGGAAGGGAGGTTGGTCAGCCACCCGGCAACCCCAGCCTCTTCTGGGCTTGGCAGAGGAGGAATGATGGAGCCCTGGGCCTTCCCTCCAGACTATTACCATCAAGAATCAAGAACCTAGGGTCACCTTCCTGGTGGATGGACGCTTCATTACCTTCCTTTTGGATACTGGTGCCACTTTTTCGGTCTTGAGGGAGTATTGGGGTTCTACCACACCCTCAAAAACTCCTATTGTCGTGGTAGGAGGTAAACATATTTTCCCTCAAAATCCCTTTTGTCCTTCACTCACTCCTTTCTCGTTATGAGCCATTGCCCCATTCCCCTTCTGGAAAGGGACATACTCTCACTATTAAAAGTCACCATTCACATATCACCCCACACCTCTCCTACCTCTCATTTCCTCATGATGTTCCTAGGGGCAGATACACCTCCTCCATGCACTCTCCCACGATTATCTAAACCAGTTAACCCTGAGTTTTGGGACACAACTACACCTTTTATGGCTAAATGCAGTCCTATTCATATTGTCTTACTGGACCCTTCAAGATATATTAGTCAACCATGATATCCACTCACAACCACAGCCTTCCTCGGATTAGAAGCCATCATCCAGGATTTATAATGAAAGGGGTATCTTAGGCCTACACACTCTCCTTTCAACACCCCCATTCTGGCAGTTAAGAAACCTAACGTGTCCTACAGGCTGGTTCTAGACCTTCCCCTTGTCTACTCCTCTGTGGTCCCCATCCACCCGCTAGTGTCCAACCCTTACACCCTCCTCTCTCAGATCCCTGCCACTACTACCCACTTCTTGGTTCTAAATTTGAAACATGCATTCTTTTCTATTCCCTTGTTCTCAGAATCTCAGGATATCTTTGCTTTTACTTGCACTTACTCTCACACCCGCCATTCTCATCAGCTTACCTGGACTGTCCTCCCACAGGGATTCAGGGATAGCACCCATCTCTTTGGCCAAGTTCTTGCCCAGGACCTCACATCCTTTCACCCGACCTGTCCTGACTCTACTCTCCTTCAATATGTCGATGACCTTCTTCTATGTAGTCCCTCTGGGAACACTCTCAATCCCACACTGCTCAGCTTCTTAATTTCCTAGCAGACAAGGGAAATAGGAAGTCTCCCCACAAGGCCCAGGTTTCCCAGTCTTCTGTCACCTTTCTTGGTTTTTGCCTTACACCCAGAAAAAAGGAAATAACACTGGATAGGAGGCAACTCCTCTCTGATCTTCCAGTGCCCCATACAAAAGCCAAAATACTATCATTCCTAGGACTAGCAGGTTATTTTAGGGCCTGGATCCCAAATTATTCTCTTCTATACAAATCCTGTATGAACTAGCAATGGGACCCCTTAGTGAATCTCTTGCCTCCTCCCCAAACTACCACTTGCGCAGGCTTCAGCAACTTGTCTTAAAGGCACTTGCCCTTCACCTTCCTGATCTTTCAAGACCATTTCATGTATATGTCCATGAAAAATGGAGGCAAGAACTTGGGGTCTTAGGTCAAAACTATGGGCCTACATTTGCACCTGTGGCATATTTGTCCAAGCAAATTGACCCTACCATCCGTGAGTGGGCCCCTTGCTTAAGAGCTCTGGCTGCTGGACAAATTTTACACAAAGAAGCCTCTAAGCTTACTTTTGGGGCCCCTTTAACTATCCACTCCCCACATCACTTGAAGGATCTTTTAGCTTATAAGGGCTTTCAAACCCTTCCTCCATCCAGAGTTCTGTCACTCCTCACTTCCTTTCTGGAAAACCCTAATATTACTTTCCTCCCCTGCTCTGCACAGAACCCTGCCTCACTGCTCTCAATGACTCCCACGTCTAACACACCAACTCATAATTGGTTGGAAACCTTAGATGATTTCCTCCCCTGTCATTCTTCCATTTCTGAGAGACTACTAGCCAAGCCTGACCTTATCTGGTTTACTGATGGCAGTTCCTTTAGGCAGAATTGCACTCATTACTTTGGATACACTGTAGTTTCAGCCACTGAGATTATAGAGGCCAAAGCTCTGCCTTCAGAAACTACCAACCAGCAGTCTGAACTTATAGTAGCCACTCGTGCCTGCCTTCTAGCACAAGGCAAATCCCTAACCCTTTATACTGATTCAAAATATGTCTTCCATATCTTATCCCATGCTGCAATATGAAAGGAGCGAGGCCTACTTACCACCAAAGGTAATGTGATCACTAATTCGGCTCTTATAACCAATCTGATAAAGGCCTCCCACTTACCCACCCAGGTGGGAGTTGTCCATTGTAGGTCTAATTAGAAGGACATCTCTCTTATCACTGAGGGCAATGCCAAAGCTGACCAGGCGGAACAAATGGCTGCTACCACTTCCAATGATGGACCCCCTGGGGGACATATAATGGCCACTTTAGACAGCTCATCTGAAGCCCCTACTTCTTCCAGTAAGAAAAAGGATCTCTTCAAGTTCCTTCATACTCTATTTCTTTCCAATTCTCAGTCTTTGACCCTCTTTTTACAGAGCTTCTTCTCGCTCACCCTCTCTGACAAAGCCATGCTACAGAATATAGCCTCTAATTGTCAGATCTGTCAGTGGACCAACACTTATACTCCTTTAAGGCCCAAACCTTTTCCTTCCCACCAAGCCCAGGGACACATTCCCACTGCTGACTGGCAGGTAGACTTCACCAACATGCTCACAGTATGGCGCACTAAATACCTCCTTGTCTTTGTGGACACTTTCTCTGGTTGGATTGAGGCATTTCCCACTTCCAATAAAACGGCTTCCACTGTAGCTTTAATCTTACTGACAGATATCATCCCCAGGTTTGGTATGCCCACTTCTCTACAATATGACAATGGCCCTGAGTTTATTTCTAGAATCACACAAAAGGTCTCTCAAGCCCTCTCCTTCAAGTGGCATTTCCACTGTCCATATTATCCCCAAGCTTCAGAGAAAGTGGAAAGGGTAAATTGTACTCTAAAGGAAGTCCTTACCAAATTGACAATGGAATTAAACTTAGACTGGGTCAAACTCCTTCCCTTGGATTTGCTTCGAATCAGAGCTCTCCCTAAAAACCATCTTTACTGTCTCCCTTTGAGATAATGTATGGAAGACCTCTTATACCCCCTGGGTTGGTCATTTCACAAGGACCTCTCACCCGAGATTTGTCTTTGCCTCTTTTGTATCATCTCAGCTCGGAACTCTGGAAATATCAGGACTGGCTTCATCCGGACCCAGTGTCCTCTCCAAACACTCCTCCCTTAACACCTGGGAGTCTAGTATATTATAATACCCCAGAGGAGAAAGGGACTCTTGCCCCAAAATGGGAAGGCCCCTATCCTGTCATTCTCTGTACCGCCACTGCCGCCAAACTCTCCTTACCAGACAACCGTCTAACTCCCTGGATTCACATTTCCAGGTTGAAGCCATATCACCAGGAGGCCCCACCTGCTGACGACAGGACCAACCCAGAGGAACTCCAAGAATCACCTCCTGAACCTCCCATTAACTCCTGCTCTCCACACTCATCTCACCCATTTAAGTTGCGGCTCACACGGTGTTCCATGCAGCCCAATTCCTCTTAAAAAAGTCACAATGGGCTCTCTCAACACCCTAATCTTCTGTAACTGCTTGTTTTTTGTGCTCTGCTTATTTTCTGTGCTCTATCGGGACTGGTCTTTACCCTCCTCTCCTACCATGTATTTATTCACTCTTCAGGAACGATACTCAGAACATGGCATGTAGAAGGTCCGTGCAGTGGATGCAACTACTTGCTTCATCCACAACTGCACCTCTATTTCCCTAAAATTGTCACCTTCAAGGACCTTCGTCCCTGGTAGCTGGAACTGGCTTTTCATTTGCTTCCTTTTTGATCAAACAAAAGACTATTGTCATTGGTGGCCTGAGATATATAATGGGTGCCCCTATTGGTCATGCAGGTTCCATGATGAACATGGTAGCTATTCTTACCACTCACTTGGTTACCCTAAAGTGTGGACTTCTAGTTACCTAAAGTGGGATAAAGTCTCTTTATCTGATAACAATGGATGGTATACTTTAGATATACCTGACCCCATGGCCAAACGTTGGGACTATGTTGAGTTTGCTGTCTATGCTCGGACAACCTCAGCCAGACCCACAGGGTGGATGACAGTTGGCCGCACCCTGATTATGCCACCTAAGGCAACCATCCAGGTAGTCGAACACATTAAGGAGTCAGAATCAAAACTTTTAGATCTTATCCATAGCTCATCCACAAAGGATTCAGACCCTTCAACCCCCTCAGGTCCCCCTGACACATGGCTCAATTTGTTACACCAATCTCTTCGATTATTAAACTCCACCCCTCTTTCTGTGCCTCCTTCTCAGTGCTTTCTCTGTGCTTCACTTAGTCCCATTAGCGGCAGGAAATATTTCAGCAAAAACCTACAATTTCTCTAAGAAAGGACAACCCCTACATGTGACACGTATCCCACTGTGGGAAAGTTATTTCACCAATACTTTATTTGCTTTCATCTGTTTCCACCTGCCAATAATGAATCCTTTACCCATTTGTTCCTTGAGCTTAAGCACCCAATCGAGCCCTGCATTTATGCAACCTGGACATTTCCTCTGGTGTAATGGGTCTTTAAGTACCTCAACGATCAATGTCTCTGGCACCTGTTTCTTGGTTACTGTAGTTCCTCAGCTGTCTTTGTATACTCCCACCAAATTCCGACAGTTGGCCCTACCTTCCTGAACCGGTAGGGCAGTCTTTCTGCCGGTTCTGGTAGGCCTCACTTTAACAACCTCAGTGGCGGGTCTCGGACTCTCTGGTGGAGCTATAGGTCATGCTCTATGGGCATTCAAAGACCTGCAACAAAAACTGCAGGAAGCACTCGATACCACTGCTGAGTCTCTGGGCTCCTTGCAGCGCCAGGTTACTTCATTGGCACAAGGGGCTTTACAGAACCAAAGGGAAATTGATCTTCTCACTGCAGAAAAAGTGGGTACATGCCTATTCCTCAGAGAGGAATGTTGCTCTTATGTTAATGAATCTGGGCTGATAGAAAAAAATGTTGTTAAATTGCAGAAATTATTGACCAAATTGCTCAAACCTAGCTCCTCCAATCCCATAACAGGGTTCTTCCAATCCTATCTTGCCATGTACTTGCTACCTATCTTGGGGCCCCTTATTGGGATGCTCCCTTTTTTTGCTCTCTTGCCATGCATAATGAAGTTCCTTCAAACCCAACTGCAAAAAATTTCTAATCAAAATTTCAACCAGCTTTTGCTTAGGCACTACCATCCTCTGATGACCGATGAACCCCTAACATCTCCAAGAGAACAGTTCACTCAGTGATGAAGCTCACTACCAGGCACGATGGAATGCAACGTACATCAGACAGCGGGAGGCAACGAGCTTGGAGAACCTCTTAATCTGCCATCCTGGATTCATGAGTCTTTATGACCTTCTAAGCTTCCTCATGGCCCTTGGCCTCTTCTATGTCAGTCCCCCAACATGGAACTTCTGCCAAAAATTGACCTTTGCTTTAATTTTTATCTTCAATCTGTTTTTATTCGCTCTGATCTTCTTCAAGTGCTGGTGACGCCATGACCAGGCAACGCTTCCAGTATTTCCTAGAGTCTCTGTTACAGGACCAGTAGCTGATACCAACAATCTCCTCCATCCAGAACTGGTTTCATGCCATCGACATCTTGTGGCATCAGGGAACTTTCATAGACTTTACCCCTACTGAAGTAGCTATCTATACCACTGGCTTTTATTTCTGGCTGCCATGATATCCCCAGACCTAGCCCCCGAGCATTTGTCCACTTCCCTTTCTAGGCCCCACAGCACCCCCACACAGCAGGCAGCAGCCAGAAATGACAAACAATGCCCCACTTTCTAAGAAAACAAAAAGGGAGCAATGTTAGGAAAAGTATAAATGGCAGCCATACCCCAGAGAAAAACCCCAACATGGCACCTAAGGACTTCTTCTTCGTACCTTCTTCTTTTCTGCAGTGGCGTTAAAAGTCCCCGCCCTTGTTAACTCTGCAGCCAGCGCCAATTTCAAATCTCACTGGTGGGGAACCTTAGCCCCAATGAGAATTAATTCCTGGGCTCCGGAGCTGATATCTGAAAAAACTTATTCTCAGAACATGAGACCAAATCACAAACCCACAACCACACCCACAAAGGCACCTCCTTCCCCCAAGTAGGTCTGTGACTATTCGGAGTGTTCTCTGACTGCTGGGCCATACTATGTTCCTCCGAAATGGCCTGTCTTGTCTCAGATCTGGTCTCCTTGGTCAACTCTGTGAAGTTGACAGGAACCAGTGGTGATCCACTACCTTCTTTCTCAGGAAAGGCCCCTCTTCAGAGCTCTTCTGGCATTTGGACATCTTCAAATCAGTAGGTACCAAGAAAGACTGACCCTCTCCTTGGTAAATCCAAACAAGTGAGACAACTGGGACTGGGACTGGGACTGGCTCGGGGTGCCTGGCTTCCTGGATCCCAAGTTCAGAGAGTTTCAACACCAAGGAAGTGAGGTGAGGTCACTTCCTTCAGGAACTGAATGAGGTCACTGCCTTGGCAACCACTTTGTTTTAGCAGTTGCTTCTTATGGTCCCTTTAGATGGAGACTGCCCCTACTTCCTGTGACCCTTTCATAAGTTAGAATGGGATATAATCCATAGGCTCTCAGGAACAGCTCTCCAAAAGGCCTGGTTTGGTCCGTCTCCTCTACATTAAGAAGACAGAGGCTGATTCAGACACCAAACTTCATCCTGCCAGGTTGTTTTCCATGGAAGATGACTTTTGCTCTCTCAGGTCCTTCATAGCTGCCTACATCTTCTCCAGGGATCATTTCTGCACATACCTTTGAAGTTCTCATCAGGTGGAAGATCCCATACATTCCTGAATTGTAAGACCAACACTGTCATTGCTTTTCTGTAAAGTTAGATTGAGGGAACAGTGTATGGTTAGTGTTAATAACATTTTCAATTTTGATTAGGAACCATTCTGCTCGATGAACAATGGTATTGGGAACCTGTGATATTTATAAGAATATAGAGGTGAAATATATGAACGAAAAGAGAAATCTAAGTAAGATTTGAAGCCCAGAAGGTCATTGGGTTCTTGATTGGGATACTTAGCATTGAATTACGTTCTGCACAGATGTCTCAGATAAATCGATATACAATGGCATAGGACCTTGTACCTTGGATGATTGAATGTAGAAGAGAACATCCAGTCAAAAAGGGATAGTCGGTAGGATTAGGAAGACAGTAGGTAGGTTTAGAAAGAAGAGTGAATATAGGATTTGGACCAAAGTTTTTTAGCAATAGGGTTTCGGTTAGAGAGTGAATGTTAGTGATAGCACATGTGAAGATTCAGTCACAATGATGAACTGGGGAAAATATGTAGGAAAGCAGATATCAATAGACACATTACAAAATCATTCAAAGTGTAAAGTGAGTGACAGCTTTAGACGTATTCAAAGGGTTGAGTTTGAATATATAATCTTTGGAAGAAACAAATATATAGTCACCAATAGGATTTTCATTTGAGATCATTAGGCAACCTGGACATGGATGTTTTTAGTAATCCAGGATCACTTTCCATTTAGGTATGGTACAATCATAAGTGAGAACTTTGCTTTTTCTGTTCAGAATATTACTGTGATAAAATGTATATGTAGATCAGGTTACATGTATTTGTTCCACCATTTCTGGGAGCAATATTTTGAAGACGTATAAATTAGTATTGGGGGTACAAAGAGGTGTACCCGGTGTCTATGAATATAGAGATAATACATGAATAGACCATACTGTGAATAAATAATATAACTGGTTCCACTTTAAATAATGGATTGAATTGATGTCTGTAACTAAGTAAGAAATCTTATATTGATATACAATCATTCTTTCCAACCACTTATACATTTAAAGGTAATATTAGGGTTATGGTTTATCATGACGGGTGTTTTGCTTCAAATATGATAAAGGAAATCGAAAATAATGTGTTTGGAAAGAAGTCTCATGAAAAGAGCAGTCAAGAAACATGGAGGAATACATGGGTTCTGAAGCAGGAAGTGATTTGAAGTTAAACAAATGCGTATAAATTTGCTAAATTGTGGATGAAATATTTATATATCCTCTGATGTGCATAAACTGAAGAAATAGTAATGTTCCAGTGTTGAATAAAAATGAACGTCAAAATGCACATCATGTCCCATAGGAATCTAATCTACTTGCATTGATGTTAAACTCGTGTCAGTTACTGTAGAAATATTATGATTTGGCTTTTTTTTTTTTTTTGGTGTTATAATACAATTTATTTTAGTACTAGCATGCCACAGAATGTAGAGGAAGGAACAATCGATTATTATTATCATTGTGATAATTTAAGGTTTTATATCACATTAAGCTATAATATGGCATAATATATCTTATGAATTAGAGAAAAATTTTTTTAAAAAACCTATTATTTAAGGACCATATGCACTGATAATTTAAATGACTTTCTCGTGATTTCAATTTCTATCAATTGTGTATTAATTGCCAAATATTTATTTTAGTACTTTTCATATTCATAATTGATATAAAGTCAATTGTTTAATTCTTCTTGTAAGTAGTTACTTATTACAGCAGGGACATTATTAATAATTCTAAATCTTTATAAGAAAAATGGTACAAAGTTATTTTCATGCAAAATTAAGAATAATTGCCTTCTCTGAATGTTTGATTGTTAATACATATAACAAAGAGCTTTTGATGAGTCTCTTCCCCAGTAAAACATAAAATGCAAAGATATAGTTGGGTATGTATGTCCAAATAAAGATAAGAAGAAATACACATTATTAGCTAGAAACAATTAAATAAAAGATGAAAAGAAAAATCCAATACATTGTACGAACTTGTCAGATGAGGTAGTATTCTGGAAGAATAGCCTAAGGCTAGACATGGTCCATGACAAAATATTAACTAAAAAAATGAAATATGAAAAATATAGGAAATGCTATGAACTTTTCATGAAGGTAGGTGAATTATCCTTTAATCTCATTTTATGTGCATTTTCAAAAGCCAAATTTCTGGTAAAATAAATTTGTGATAGTTACAACTACACAAAACAAAGTTTCTGCTTAGCAAAATGAATGCATCTCAACCCTTTTTTAGCTGATTTCTTCCCACTCAATTTTAAACCTTTATTTATTTATTTATTTTTATTGGTTGTTCAAAACATTACAAAGCTCATGATATATCATCTTTGATACATTTTTCTCATTTGGTTTATGAACTCCCATTTTTTCCCCAAATAAGAATTGCAGAAACACATTGCTTACACATTCACATTTTTACATAATGGCATATTAGTGACTGTTGTATTCTTCTACCTTTCCTATCCCCTACTATCCCCGCTCCCCTGCCCTCCCATCTTCCCTCTCTACCTCATGTGCTGTTGTTTAATTCTCTCCATTATTTCCGCCCCATTTCCCCTCACAACCTATTATGTGTAATTTTGTGTATCATTGAGGGTATTCTACCATTTCCATATGCTTTCTGTTCTCTCTCCCTTTCTCTCCCCCCACACGTCTTTGTATAATGTTAATCTTTTCCTCATGCTCTTCCTCCCTTTCTGTTCTTAGTTGCTCTCTTTATATCAAAGAAGACATTTGGCATTTGTTTTTTTAAGGATTGGCTAGCTTTGCTTAGCATATTCTGCTCTAATGCCATACATTTCACTGCAAATTCTATGATTTTGTAATTTTTTAGTGCTGCGTAATACCCAATTGTGTGTAGATTCCACATTTTTTTTTATCCATTCATCTATTGAAGGGCATCTAAGTTGGTTCCACAGTCTAGCTGTTGTGAATTGTCCCGCTATGATCATTGATGTGGCAGTATCCCAATAGTACCCTGTTTTAAGATCCTCAGGGAATAGTCCAAGAAGTGTGATAGCTTGGTCAAATGGTGGATCCATTCCCAGCTTTCCCAGGAATCTCCATACTGCTTTCCAAATTGGCTGCACCAATTTGCAGTCCCACCAGCAGTGTACAAGTGTCCCCTTTCCCCACATCCTTGCCAACACTTACTGTTGTTTGACTTCCTAATGGCTGCCGATCTTACTGGAGTGAGATGGTATCCTAGGGTGGTTTTGATTTGCATTTCTCTGACTGCTAGAGATTGTGAGCATTTTTTCATGTACTTGTTGATTGATTGTATGTCCTCCTCTGTGAAGTGTCTGTTCAGGTCCTTGGCCCATTTGTTGATTGGGCTATTTGTTACCTTACTTTTTAATTTTTTGAGTTCTTTGTATATTTTGGATATTAAGGCTTTATCTGAAGTGAGAGGGGTAAAAATTTGTTCCCAGGATGTAGGTTCTCTATTTACCTCTCTTATTGTTTCTCTTGCTGAGAAAAAAAAAAAAAAAAAAACTTTTAGTTTAAGTAAGTTCCATTAATTTATTCTTGTTATTAACTCTTGGGCTATGGGTGTCCTATTAAGGAATTTGGAGCCCGATCCCACAGTATGTAGATCGTAGCCAACTTTTCCTTCTATCAGATGCAGTGTCTCTGATTTGATATCTAGCTCCTTGATCCATTTTGAGTTAACTTCCTTGCTTGGCGAGAGAAAGGGATTCAGTGTCATTTTGTTGCATATCGATTTCCAATTTTTCTAGCACCATTTGTCCTTCGTATATTGCAGGTTTTTAGCCCCTTTTATCAAATATAAGAAAGTTGTAATTTTGTGGAATGGTTTCTGTGTCCTCTATTCTGTACCATTGGTCCACCTGCCTGTTTTGGTACCAGTACCATGCTGTTTTTGTTACTATTGCTTTGTAGTACAGTTTGAAGTCTGGTATCGCTATACCTCCAGATTCAAACATCCTGCTTAGAATTGCTGTTGCTATTCTGTGTCTTTTGTTTTTCCATATGAATTTCATGATTGCTTTATCTTTTCTACAAGAAATGTCGTTGGGATTTTGATTGGCATCAATTTAAACCTGTAGAGAATTTGGGTAATATCGCCATTTTGATGATGCTAGTTCTGCCTATCCATGAATTGGGTATATTTTTCCATATTCTAAGATCTTCTTCTATCTCTTTATGTTTCTGTAGTTTTCATTTATAAATCTTTCACCTCTTTTGTTAGGTTGATTCCCAACTATATAATTGTTTTTCCAATTATCTTATTTTCTTTGAGAATATTTTGAATGGAGTGGTTTTGCTCATTTCCATTTCAGAAGTTTTGCTGCTGATATACAGGAATGCCTTTGATTTATGCGTGTTGATTGTATATCTTGCCACTTTGCTGAATTTATTTATTAACTCTAGCAGTTCCTCTGTAGACCCTTTTGGGTCTGTTAAATATATTATCATGTCATCCGCAAATAGCGATAATTTAAGTTCTTCTTTTCCTAGTTTTATTCCTTTAATTTCTTTTGTCTGTCTAATTGCTATGCCTAGTATTTCAAGAACTGAATTAAATAGAAGTGGTGATAGAGGGCATCCCTCTTGTTCCAGATTTTAGAGGGAATGCCTTCAGCTTTTCTCAATTTAGGATGATGCCAGCCTGAGGTTTAGCATATATAGCTTTTACAATCTTGAGGTAAGTTCCTGTTATCCCTAGATTTTCTAGTGTTTTCAACATAAAGGGATGCTGAACTTTGTCGAATGTTTTTTCTGAATCTATCGATACGATCATATGGTTGTTGTCTTTAAGTCTATTGATGTGGTGAATAGCATTTATTGATTTCCGTATAATGAACCAGCCTTGCATCCCAGGGATGAATCCTACATGATCATGGTGCATAATTTTTTTGATATGCTTTTGTATTCAATTCACCAAGATTTTATTGAGAATTTTTGCATCCAAGTTTATTAGAGATATTGGTCTGTAGTTTTCTTTCTTTGAAGTGTCTTTGTCTGGTTTTGGGATCAGGGTGATATTGGCATCATAGAATGAATTTGGAAGAGTTCCTTATTTTTCTATTTCTTGAAATAGCTTGGAAAGTATTGGTATTAATTCCTTTTTGAAGGTTTTGTAGATCTCTGCTGTATACCCATCCGGTCCATGGCTTTTTTTGGTTGGTAGTATTTTGATGGCTTCTTCTATTTCTTCCTTTGTTATTGGTCTGTTTAAATTGTGTGTGTCTTCCTGACTCAATCTGGGCAGATCGCATGACTTAAGAAGTTTATTGATATCTTCACTATCATCTATTTTATTGGAACATAGGGTTTCCATATACTTTCTAATTATCTTCTTATTTCTGTAGTGTCTGTTGTGATATTGCCTTTTTCATCCCGTATGTTAGTAATTTGAGTTCTCTCTTTTCTTCTCTTCCTTAGCATGGCTAAGGGCCTGCAAATCTTATTTATTTTTTCAAAGAACCAACTTTTAGTTTTATCAATATTTTCAATTTTTTTTGTTTCAATTTCGTTGATTTCTGCTCTAATTTTAATTATTTCTTGTCTTCTACTACATTTGCTGTTGTTTTGCTCTTCCATTTCTAGGTTTTTGAGGTGTAGTGTGAGTTCATTTATTTGCTGATTTTTCTTTTTTTTTTTTTTTTTTGAGGAAAGAACTCCAAGAAATGAATTTCCCTCTTAAAACTGCTTTCATTGTGTCCCATAGATTCCAGTATGTTGTGTCTGTATTGTCATTTGTCTCTACGAATTTTTTTATCTCCTCCTTTATGTCTTCTGTAAACCATTGATCATTCAGTAGCATGTTGTTCATTTTCCATGTGATGTAGGATTTTTCCTTCCTTCTTTTATCATTGATTTCCAGATTCATTCCATTATGATCAGATATTCTGCATGGTATTATCTCCACGACTTTATATTTACTAAGAATTGCCCTATGGCATAATATATGGTCTATCTTTGAGTAGGATCCATGTGCTGCTGAGAAGAACGTGTATCCACTTTTTGATGGTTGATATATTCTATATATGTCGGTGAAGTCTAGGTTACTGATTTTGCTGTTGAATTCTATAGTTTCTTTATTCAGTTTTTGTCTAGAGGATCTGTCTAATGGCTAGAGCGGTGTGTTGAAGTCACCAATAATTATTGTGTTGTAGTTTATTTGACTATTGAACTTGAGGTGAGTTTGTTTTATGAGTGTTGCAGCTCAATTGTTTGGTGCATACAAATTGATAATGGTTATGCATTGTTGGTGCAAGGTTCCTTTTAACAGTATATAGTGTCCTTCTTTATCCCTTTTGATTAACGTAGGTTTGAAGTTGATTTTATTCGATATGAGTATGGCCACTCCTGCTTGCTTCCGAGGGTCATGTGAGTGGTATGATTTTTCCCAAACTTTTAATTTCAGCCTCTGTATGTCTTTACCTATCATATGAGTCTCCTGAAGGCAGCATATTGTTGGATTTTTTTTTTTTTTGATCAAGGTTACTAGCTTATGTCTCTTGATTGGTGAGTTTAGGCCATTAACATTTAAGCTTACAATTAAAATATGATTTCTACTTCCAGTCATGTTTGTTTGTTTGTTTATTTATTTATTTATTCATTTACTTATTTATTTTGGTTAGTTTTTACTTTTTGGTTATTTTCCTCTCCCTTTACTGAGATACCTCCTGCTGCTAGTTTCAGGCATTACTTTTCAAATCCTCTTCTTGTAGTATTTTGCTCAAAATGCTTTGCACTGCTGGTGTTCTGGCTGTGAATTCTTTTAGCTTTTGTTTATCGTGAAAGACTTAAATTTCATTGTCAAATCTGAAGCTTAATTTTGCTGGATACAGTATTCTTCGTTAGAATCCATTATTTTTGAGCGTTTGAAATACTTTGTTCCAGGATCTTCTTGCTTTCAAAGTTTGTGATGAAAAAAATCAGTCGTTAACTTAATTGGTTTACCCCTGAATGTAACCTGCCTACTTTCTCTCGTAGCTTTTAATATTCTCTCTTTGTTCTGTATGTCCTTGTTCTGGCTATCTTCATAAATATTTGTCTTGGAGTTGGTCTATTATGGTTTTGAATGCTTGGGGTCCTGTAGGCTTCCAGGATTTGGCAATCCATTCCATCTTTCATCTCTGGGAAATTTTCTAGAATTATTTCATTTAATATGTTGTCCATTCCTTTGGTTTGAATCTCTATGCCTTTTTCTATCCCGATGACTCTCAAATTTTTTTTTTATGACATCCCATATCTCTTGAATAGATTGCTCATGGGATTTAAGCATCTTTTCTGTGTTTACTCTATTCTTTTCAAGTTGATAAACTTTGTCTTCATTATCTGACGTTCTAACTTCTTCTTGATCTAGTCTATTTGTAATACTCTTCGTTTGAGTTTTTAATTTGGTTTATACTTTCCTGCATTTTTAGGATTACTGTTTGATATTTCTTTTTAATGTCTCTATCTCCTGGTAAAGCTCATTCTTTGCCATTTGAATTTGTTTGTTTATTTGATTTTCAAAATATACTTTTATTGCTTGGACTTGCTGCCTCATGTCTTCTCTAATATTCCTTTCCATCTGAGTTAGGTATGCCTTGAGTTTTTTCCCTATCCCTATTTCTGATGCTTCACGGTCCTCCTTTAGAATTTAGTTGTCCTGCATTTTTTGCACACCTTTTTTTCCCTTGTTTTTTCATGATGTTCACGTTACTTTTCAGCTCAATTTGATTGCTGTGTTTCTGCTTTCTTCAATAGATTTGTTTTGGTTTTATATATCTCTGTTGTCTCTCTTTTGTGTTTGTAGACTATGCCTGCAAAAGTGGATTCCACTTGGAAGGAATTCCGACAGCTGAGCTCCAGTGATGTCACCTGTCTGCTATGGCGGGCCCCAGGCTCCTTGCCGGGGTGTTTGAATGGGGGGGTGGGACTGGACTGTCTCTGGTTGGTTTCACCTCCCGGTCGCTGGCGGGCGGGCGGTCTCCAGCCATCCAGTCGTGCAATCAGCGAATGGGCTATCACCGGCGGGCGGGTGATCTCTAGCTGCCCAATTGCGCAGGCAGCCAGCGGGTGATTGGTTGCTGGTGGGCAGGCGTTCTCCAGCCTCCTAGTCACGCGTGTCTGTCCTCTGGTCCCCTGGTTTCCTCTGCGAGTCCTGATTTCCCCTGCTACACCAGATTTCCCCTGAGTGATGCCTCTTGGCAGCTCAAACTGTACTCTTTGCCTGCCGTTCCTTGGGTGTGGAGGGTGTCTATTGGGAACACTGGCACTCTATTGTTTTGATTTTTTCCGCTTGCCCCACCCATTGCGCTGGCTAGACAAGTTTTGTTTTCACCGGTGATGGGAGGAAGGTTGAAGGTCAGGTGCCACTAGTTTTCCCCCCGTCTTTATGAAGGCTTTCTCTGGTAATCCCTCCCCCGGAAAGCCTAAGAGAGAATTTTTGCGAATTACCTGCTGTATGGGAGATAAGCTGAGTAACACACACCTGTTTTAATGTTGCAATCTGTCGGAGAGTGGTGGTGGATACTTCAGCTCTCCAAGATGGTGGCCGTTGGTTTCCTCGGTGGAGTTTCAGTTGTGGGGGATAGAACTGTAACACTTTCTTCCCCATCTGAAATCCCGAACTTAGCCCCGGGCTCAGTGGTGGGTGAGCCAGCCGGATTCCACAGAATCCGCAGCAACGTTTCTCCCTGCATGCTGGTTGCTTCACGGTGGAGGCCCGCCGTCTGTAGCCACGGCATGGGCCGCACGGATCAGCCACCCCATATCTTCGGTCGCATAGTTGGCTCTTGTTTGAGACTCAATTACAGGACCTCGGTGGTGGAAATCATTCTTCTAGGTTCCAGGCACACCCATTTTTCTGTAAGATCCTAACAAGATACTTTTTCGTCATTCTAACTCCTTATTCACATGTGAAGTTGCGCAGTACAAAGGGTGTGATGCACTCTATTCATGGCCATCTTGCAATGTCAAAATATTAGGATTTCTATGCACCATTTACTGAAGATAGTTTTCAGTACTAGTAAACCAAAATGTTATTTCAGGTGGATGAATATTTCTGAGAATAATCTTTTGAAAAGTAGATTATAAATCCACATACATGAATATGAATGAAATTTGGGAGTGCATAATAAGACACATATATTTCATATTTTGAAAAATCTGGAGGATATATATATATATATATATATATATATATATATATATATACAGACACACACAGAGAGACATTAAAAAGTAGCATTATATATGCCAATCGAAATTCATCATGAAATACATATCATCCACAGATTCAAAAATATTTATTTTACTGAACATGGATTTATGTATAATGCTATTTAAATAGGAGGATCACCCATAGGTTGAATTCTCAGTTCCAACAGCTTTTAGAAGGAGTGATATCTTCTCACAATTTCTATATGCCAAGTCATCCAACTCACCAAAAATATACGTGTGACACCAGGTATGAATCTATATGTGCATATAAAACTACATGTGCTAAATAGGCTACAGAGAAAGGGAGACAGGAATTCACATATTTGTTAACTTTAAAAAAACATGGAGAATTCTTTCAACCAAATAATTGACTAGATTCATAACTCCTACCCTATATAATGCAAAAGGCAAGTCCAACTATACACGATGCCTCCTCTGAACTGCTTGTATTTCAATTCTGTTTGGGTTATTATTCTAGTCAGAGTTTAGTAGCGTAGGGGTTAGTGTGAGGGATTCACTATTTTGACTGGAAAATTATAAAATGAATCCAATGTGTATACAAATATGTGCTACAAAAAATTGTTCCCACTGTCATCCAGAACAATGGCTTGACATTACCTAGTCCCCAAGTAAGACAAAATTAGGGGAGAAGAGTTAGAAAATCTGTGAATACATATTTGGAATAGAATATGCTTAGGAGTTTCCAAAAGTAAGGGACAGGGTAAACACTCCACAAACTGGAGCTCTTCTGGCCTAAAGACTTCTTGTGGAACTGCCTCTGAGGTTGGGCACTTGAAACATATGTTGTTGTCAAGTGCTTTAGCTTCGTTTCTAGTGAGACCAATAAAGGTGGGTCTGCATCTATGTGATCTGGAGGACATGGTTTCTTATTTTCCACTGAACATGAGCAGCAGTGCTGAATTTGCTATTTGTAGCTAAACTGTGGGCCCTGGGGTCTAAGTGTCTCCCCGTGTGGACTGTGAAGCCATTTTGTGATCCTAAAGTTTTCATGGTGTTTCTTGCGGCTTCACTGGGAGTTTGGTATTTGCTTCACAAAATACAAAGAGGTCAACTGGGACACAGTGCTGGAGGGAGTTCTGTCACGTGTGGTGGGTCAGTTTCTGCAGGACAATGCACCAACCATGCTTCTATCCCACATAGCTTTCCCCATTGACCATAGCAACTTGATTCTGAAACTTTCCCTGAAACTTCTCAATATTACAAGATGCCTTTACATAGAAGGGACTGCTTGCTGCACCATGTCAGTCACAAGACATTTGGAAGCTAATGGCAGATCCACATGGCCCCACCACAAATGTTTTATCACACACCTGCCCACTACTGCTCTAGGCCAAGTACTCAGCAGGCTCCAATTTATTGGCATCTCTGTTCTACACCATTTTCATGAAACTCAGTCAATCAAGGCACTGTCTGGTATACTCATGATCAGCAACAGGACATCCAAAGGTTCTCCAGTGCCACCTGGTCATGGGAATTTCAAAAATTTCTTGGTATTTATCTAGCCATTTTTGAAAGATGAAGTTGGAGGCACTGTACGTTTCAAATCAATCCAGAACCATTAAATTTTGAGGAAGCTCATGTCAATGAAAGCTATGGAGAATTCTCACAGGCAAGGCTTCCCAAAGATTGGCTAAATGGTCACGTGAATCCAGGCCCATTGAGGTCTACAATGTGAGGTCCATGTGTGTTTTGACTCTCAACTATGGCTGCCAAGTCTTTCAGAATAAAATCATGTGATATCTTGGCTGTGATTCCCAGTGCTTTGTGGAAATACAACCTGGGCATACATCTCAGTTTCCAAGGACGACTCTCATGCGTGAACTCATAACATCCCAACACAATTCATGGCAATACATCTCTGAGGTCAGTTCCAGAACTCAGTATCTTAGGGGAATCACACCAGAGTTCATGTCAAGGTGGACCCAGTCATCTCTTCCAACCACCACACAAATGACCACAATTAAAACCAACACACTCCCACATGGCCCTCATGATCTTTCATATAAACACTCTTCATAACCTCTGGTTGAATGTTTCTATGAGGGGTGCAGACCAAGACAGTCTCCAAAATAATCTCCCTTGCCCCTAATGTGCCTAAAAACAGGGTGGCTTGGACACCCTTCCTGTGAACCTGGTGTGATCACATAGGCCTGCTGTTAATACTTCTCTGCTTCTCCAATTTGAGGACTACTGACTGTGGGGTTTAGATTCTTTGTCTGAATTGGAGACATGAGGAAACCCAAGCTCCTACGGGCTAGCCTCTGCAGGGCTTTGAAGAAATTATTTGACCCAAAGCATTCCTATTCTAACTTGATGTAGGTCTAGAACCTCACAATGGAAGGGGAGAGACTTCATCCAGAATGACTTCTCTTTTGGCTATTTTGGTTTTGTATGCACACATGGGATCCTTCTTTAGATCCATCAGGTGCTGAGAATCTAAGCCTAAGCCTCACACAGGGCCAAAAGGCTGATTCAGACACATCCTTTCCAAAGGAATTAAGCAAAAAGCCTCAGGTGATGCCCATTCATTTCCATGTGAAAACAGTTTTTTTCAGGCTTCAAAACGGGGTGGCCTGAGGCAAAGACCTTTCAGACATTCAGGGCAGCAGAACAATTGGTAATTAAAAGGCCCAAAGCAGGGTTTCTCCACTAAGACTCTCCTGATCACACTGATACCTGAGTTTTCTGAGATGCTCGCCATTCCCTTCAGCTATCCAGTACATGGCGATGTCACAGGGATTGGAAGTGGTACTTATATTGGACACAAAACCATGAGCCTATTCTGGAGAGTGGCCAGAATTCAGGAAGAAAGCAGAAACTTTGAAAGATAGCAAGTGTTGCCCATCGATAAGGCAAGCTGAAATCCATTCATAAATTGGGCAGGATGAATGCTGGGAAGCTTTCAACTAGACAGGACATATCAATTGATGCATTCTCTTTTCTAATGTCTACAACCATGGACACCGTGGATACACAGACATAGAAACACTCGCCTTGTCAAACGACTTACTCGAAACAGTCTACACCAAACCAAACATACCGACTTTCCTACCTATTCTGAGAACATGAGACAAATCCACAAATCACACCCACACCCACAAAGGCACCTCCTTCCCCGAAGTAGGTCTGTGACTATCCAGAGTTTCTCTAATTGTGGACCATATTTTATTCCCACAAAATGGCCTGTCCTGTCTCAGATCTGGTCTCTTTGGTCAACATTTTGAACTACTGAGGAGCCAGCGGTGATCCAATACCTGCTTTCTCAGTAAAGGTGACTTTTCAGAGCTTTCTGGCATTTGGCCATCCTCACATCAGTAGGTAAAAAGAAAGACTAAATCTGTCCTTGGTAAATCCAAGCAAGTGAGACCCCTGGGAGTGGGACTGGGACTGGATTTTGGTGACTGGCTTCCTGGATCCCAAGTTCAGAGAGTTCTGTCACCAAGGTTGTGAGGTGAGGTCACTTCCTTCAGAAATTGAATAAGGTCACTGCCTTGGCAACCACGTTGTCCTAACAGTTGCTTCAAAGAGTCCCATGAAATGGAGGCTGCCCCTACTTCCTGTGACACTTTCACAACTTAGAATGGTATATCAACCATAGGCACCCAGGAACAGCTCTCAACACAGGCCTGGTTGGGTCCTTCTTCTCTAAATTAAGAAGACAGAGGCTGATTCAGACACATTCCTTCATCCTGACCAAGTTTTTTACAATGAAAGATGACTTTTGCTCTCTCAGTTCCTACATAGCTGCCTACAACTTCTGCAGGGATCATTTTTGCATGAACCTTTGAGTTTCTCAGTAGTTGGAAGGAATCCTACATTTTTGTATTGTAAGACCATCTCTGTCCCTGCTCTTCTGTAAAGTTAGATTGAGGCAACAGTGTATGGTTAGGGTTAATAACAGGTTTGATTTGGGTTAGGAATCATTCAGCTGGATGAATAATGGTATTGATGACCTGCGATAATTACAAGAATATATAGGTAAAATATAAGTATGAAAACAGAAATCTATGTAAGATTTAAAACCCAGAAGTGTATTAGGACCTTGATTGTGATACTTAGCTTTGATTTATTTTCTGCACAGATGTCTCAGGTACATCGATATACAATTGCATTGGACCTTGTGCCTTGGATGATTGATTGTCAAAGATAACTTCCAGTCAAAAAGTGATAGTCGGTAAGATTAAGAAGATAGTCGGTAGTTTAGAAAGGAGAGTGAGTATAGAATTTGCACCAAAAGTTCTTTAGCTATAGCTTTTCGGGTATAGAGTAAATGTAAATGTCAGCACATGTGAAGAGTCAGCCACAATGATGAACTGGGAAAAATATGTAGGAAAATAGATATCAATAGATACATTAGGAAATCTGGCAAAGTATAGTCGTTAGTGAAAAGTTAGTAAAATAGGTAGTTGTCTCTTCATGTTTTTCTGTATACTTAACTTCCCTCCCTGCCCTCCCCAAGGAAAGTATATAAGCCCTGTTTGAGCTGTTCTCAGGACTCTCTGCTCTATTGAAGTGAGCTCTGAGCCCCAGCATGCTGGACCACCAATAAACCCTTTGCTTTTGCATGAGACAGTTTCTTAGAGGTCTCTTCGCCTGACACTCATCCGACCTTTACATATGGAGGTTCCACCGAGTTCTGGCAGCAGCGGACGAGAGACCCCAACTGGCTCCTCAAGGGATTTGTAAGGCGCCTCTTTCTGGTGTCAGGTTTCAGGTTAGAGCTGGGCAAAATGGCTGTCAATGAAGAGTGTGAGCTCTCTCTCACGGTGGCTGACAGATGTGTCACAGAGCCACAGGCCACCACCCTGAGGGACACCCCAGAGGACTCTGAAAATCAAGGAACAATAGTCTCCTCAACTCAGTGATATTTTGTTTCAGATTCAGTATTGCCAGCCCATCAGGTATTGCCGGCTACTCAGTCCTCGTCTCAGTGTTGGACGTCCATTTCCTGTCTTTATTGTCTTGTCTTGTCTGTGTCATGTGTCGTTGCTTTTACTGTTTGTGCATTTTTCATTATGGAAAAGAGCACTTCAATGCCTCTGTCCCTGACCCTTGATCACTGGACCAAATTCGGCTTAAGGGCTCAGAATCTTTCTTTTTCAGTAAACCGCTGGACCTGGCAGACTCTCTGTGCCTCAGAGTGGCCCACCTTTGGATTCGGATGGCCCTTAGAAGGATTTTTCTACTTCTCACTAATTTAAAAAGTCAGAGATATTGTCTTTCAGGAAGGGCCACATAGCCATCCAGATCAAAAGCCATATATCTTAACCCGGCATTACCTCTGCAAATCTCCTCCATGGGTGAAGCCTTTCTTTGCCCCTGCCCCCGCTCCTAATCCTTCCCCCACGATCTCTCAAACCCTCTGCTCCTCCTCCTCCTCCACCCTCTTTTCTGCCTAAGTCACAAGATTTAACTCTACTGGACTCTCATCCCTCTCCTTATCCCTTGCCCTGGTCTCCCAACCCCCAACACCCTCTAAGTGATTCCCCTGCTGCTGACTCAGCCTCTCCGCCATTGGAGGAAGCTAAGCCAGCCCAGCACCCTCCAGAAAACTCCCCCGCGGCACACACAGCCCCTCCTCCCCTGGAGGAACCTGGCCCAGCTAAAGGAACTCACCATCAATGAAAGATTGAAAACCCTGGAACTCCCGTGATGCTCCCCCTCCGTCCCTATGTGCCAATGATTGATGATGGCCATGGGGAAAAATTGCAAGCCTACCAGTATTGGCCTTTCTCCTCTTCAGACCTATGTAACTGGAAAAATAACAATCCCCCCTTTTAAGAGGACCCCACTCGTGTCTCAGGTGTGGTTGATTCATAGATGTTTTCACACCAGCCTACTTGGAATGACTGCCAACAACACCTAGGGACTCTCTTCATGACAGAGGAACAAAAGAGAATCCTCCTGGAAGCTAGAAAATAATATCCTCGGACCAGATGGGTGACTGACACCACTTCCCAACATATTCAACCCGGCTTTCCCTAGAATCGACAAAACTGGGACGCCAACACCTTTGAAGGTAGGGAGCATCTGTCCACTTATTTCCGGGCTCTAATAGCGGGTATCTTAGTGGCTGCTAGGCGACCAACTAATTTGGCCAAGGTAATAGAGTTTATTCAAGGGCCTGATGTATCTCCCTCTATGTTTCTAGAGAGAATTATGGAGGCATATAGGAGATATACTCCTTTTGATACTCAGGCAGAGGCTCAAAAGGCATCTGTCATGATGGCCTTTATTGGGCAAGCTGCCATGGATATTTAAAGAAAGTTACAACACTTAGATGGATTACAAGATATGACTTTGAGAGATTTAGCCAGAGAAGCCAAAAACGTATAATATACGAGAGAAACTGAGGAAGATAAGGAAGCAAAGGGTGGATAAAAGAAACAAAAGACAGACTAAGGAATTGACTCAGGTCCTGGTCACAACAACAAATAGGCCAGAAATAAGAAACATGGAGACAGGAAGGGATACCTGGGCCCAAACTAGAGGCCACCCCTGGCCTCAGATCAATGTGCCTACTGTAAAGAAAAAGGACACTGGGCCAAAGAGAGCCCTAGAAAGAGACAGCCACGCCAGCCAGCCATCCTGACTCTGGAGGATGACTAAGAAAGTTGGGGATCAGATCCCCTCCCCGAGCTCAGGTTAACTTTTGAAGTGGAGGGCACCCCAGTAAACATTGAAGTGTATACAGGGGCAATATACTCAGCCATTAAGGCTCCCTTTTGCCCTCTATCAAATAAAAGGTCTCTAATTCAAGGGGCTAATTGCAGTAAATATCGGGCTTGGACAACTAAGAGGACCTGGGACCAGGGGAAAGGAAAAATCCATCACTCCTTCCAAGTAATCCCAGAATGCCCGGCCCCATTGATAGGCAGAGTTCTGCTCACCAAGCTCCGGGCCAAAATAACTTTTAACCCTGAAGGCCCCCAAGTGGAATTTCTAAATCCTTCAGTAAAAACTCCTATATTCACAGGTCTAACTATGTCAGTAGATAATGTACATCAAATCACTCACCTTAGTTTAAAGAAACTACATTCATTTATGAAGGATCAAGAACAGAGTTTTCCACTAACCGACTCACAGTTAAAGGAAATAACTGAATGGTTAACAAAAGCCTGTCAGGTCCATCAAATGGTTAATTCTTATCCTTCCAAGCTTCCTACAGGAAAGCACCTATGAGGAACCAGACAAGGACAATTCTGGGAAGTGTACTTTACTGAAATAAAGCCAGCAAGTTATGGACTTAAATATCTCCTAGTCTTTGTAGATACATTTTCAGGATGGATTGAAGCCTTTCCCACCAAAAAAAAAAAGAAAGAAAAGGAAAAAAAGAAAAAAAAAGAAACAGTGCAAATTGTGGTGAAGAAGATCCTGGGAGATATTTTTCCAAGATACGGCCTGCCTAAAATAATAGGGTGTGATAATGGACCGGCATTCATAACCCACATAAGTCAGGGGTTAGCCAGGACCTTGGGGATTTATTGAAAGTTACATTGTGCTTATAGACCCCCGAGTTCAGGACAGGCAGAATGAATGAATAGAAACATTAAAGAGACCATAACGAAATTAAGCTTAGAGACCGGCATAAAATATTGGACTATGCTCCTGCCTTATGTACTATTTCATGCAAGAAATACTCCCTCTGTTTCTTTGTGTAACCTCACCCCCTATGAAATTTTCTATGGTGCCCCTCCTCCAGTAAGGGACCTAACCCCAACTCTAAGACCTAACGATTTCTTTCACACCCATTTGCTTTACAGACTTAAAGCTCTTGAAAGAACTCAGGATACCTGTGAAAACAGATGGCCACTGCCTAACAACCTGGGGATGAGAGGACTCCAAATCAACATCAATTAAGATACTTCTTCTATGTAAGATGACATCAGGTGTCATCCCTGGAACCCCGCTTGAAAGGACCATACCAGGTGCTACTTATAACACCTACAGCGGTAAAGGTAGACAGAATCATTTCCTGGATCCATACCTCTCATCTCAAGCCTGCGGCCTGTTGAGACTCTGGCTGGAAACTGGAAAAGACTGGTAACCCTTTCAAATTGTGTATTCGCCATGTGGATAAAGCTATAGACTCTCCCCTTGACCACCAGTAGTTCTAACCCTCATCAGCCCGTTCAGCAGCGATGGCTGATCACAAATCCTACTGGAAAAGAATTATGGTCTATCTCGTATACAGCCCAATTAGGTAACTAGTGACCATCTCTCTACCCAGACATTTATTAGCTGGCTATACGTCTTTCCTATTGGGATATCCCTGATGAAGAGGATGCCACTAAAATTCCATTAAATCCCTTCCAAACCATAGACAATGGAAACAAACCTAATGGATGTAGGGACAAGTGAGCCAGATGAAGGTTGGCTAGCCTAGATTACTATGATTGCCTGGTGGACTATCAAAGCCACATGAAATCACGGCTGTGTGGGGGGAAAGCCGACTTCTTCTCTAAGTCATGGGGATGTGAGCATACAGGGACTGCCTGATGGATCTCAAGCTTCTCATCAAATTCTGTAGAGAAAAGGGAAAGAAAAGAGAAATTGGATGGAAATGGAAGGAGACCCTCATTGTTATACAAAATTACATATAAGAGGTTGTGAGGGGAATGGGAAAAAAAATAAGGAGAGAAATGAATTACAGTAGATGGGGTAGAGAGAGAAGATGGAAGGGGAGGGGAGGGGGGATAGTAGAGAATAGGAAAGGTAGCAGAATACAACAGTTACTATTATGGAACTATGTAAAAATGTGGATGTGTAACCAATGTGATTCTGCAATCTTTGTAATGTTTTGAATAACCAATAAAAAAAAAATTCTGTACACAGCATTGGCCATATTACCAATTAGATAACCAAAACCGATGGCCCACAGTGGGGTCTCTAGGTCCTCAAATTCTGAGTGACATTTTTAACTTCTGCACATGCTCAAAAGGGTGAAAGGAGATTCCCCTATGTGGAGGCCTTTTCCCTCCTTCGCTCACATCCTGACCTATGTTTCTCCAATAGATCCTCACCCTTAGCCTTCTGCTCCAGTCTCTCTGCTGTCACTATCACCTCAGCAACATGATTTCTCCCCTCCAATTACTAGATCAAAAATCCAAACCTCTGCCAGTTCTCAGACCATTGCCCAATTGCTGAGGTAGCAGGTAATGAAGTACCCCTCCACCAACTCCCTCCTCTCTTCTGCTATCAGTGTCCGCACTGGATCCCACCAGGTCCTCTTACCAGCTAACCCAAATCTCAAACCAGCTGAGGAGAGCCCTCAGACCCCTATCCAAGATGTAATGAAAATGGACTTAAAAGTTTCTTTGTCATCACTGAAAAACGGTTACTCAGAATTTAAAGTCCCTTACAGGCTTTTAGTGATACTAACTCCAGTCTTCTCCTCTGCTCTACCTATTCTACTGCTCAAGTTTTTGTTGCTAGGAAAATCCCAAACCCCTTTCCCATTATTCCTTTACATCTTTCCTTCCTCATTCTCAGATCTTCAGAACTGCTCTCAGCCCCACCTACCCCATCTGCCCCCTCTGTACCAGGCCCACCGAAAAGTCTTATCTGACCTTCTTCAGAAGTCTTCATCATGGCTGACTTTAGGACTTTCAGCAAAAGAGTCCCTATAAAAGACTTCAGAGTAGATAAAATTCCTCTTTACGTGTTGCCCTGTTCTACTTGGCCACTGGCTAAAAAATCTGCACTCCTAAGGTAGACACCCCCTTACTAGTTTTTCACAAAATATGTGTACAAGGCCTCTGGCCATGAGCTAGGGATTCACAGAGATGGCTACATTTCTAAGATACAGAAGTTACAAACTGGGCTCCATGGTAACAGCTGGCAGGGTGAAAATTAAAGGGAAGAAAGAGCTCTCCCTAACCCAGGTGTCCTTGAAAAGTTAACTTGCCAAGAACAGAGGAAAAAAACAGAAAAATAAACTGCTTTTTGTGAACTTCTGCAGACTGTGAACTTCTGCGCCCCTTCCTTTACATGTTGGGTACAAAATTCTGAAACTACCTAAACTTGGGTTTCAGGGGATTTATTGATTACAACAGAAGTAATGCCCTCTGAATCTGGTTGCAAACGAATAGGACTGTTTCCCTGTCTTCGGTACTATCTTAGGCGCCTTGCCTTGTCTGTCCCTACAGCAGTATAATTCTATATACTTAAACATTTTTTATGTTTTCATGAAGTTGTCAACAGATATGATTAATTGTGTAATGGTGCAGATGTTTCCCAGAGTGCTTTATCCTGATGCATGTTCATTTGAAATTCAAATAGGGGGAAATAAAACCTGGTTCCACTGGGCACATATATCCCTCACTTTAGCCATCCTATTAGAAATAGGAGTTGCAGCAGAGGTGGGCACAAGAATCACTGCCTTGGTCCATGGGACACAACAAATGACACAATTAGAAGCAGCAATAGACCAAAACTTAAAGATATTAGAAACCTCCATCACAGCTTTGCAGAAATCTTTAACCTCTCTCTCTGAAGTTGTTTTACAGAACAGTCAAGGGTTGAACCTCCTCTTCATGAGAGAAGGGGGCCTTTGTTCTGCATTGATGGAAGAATGTTGTGTTTATGCTGACCATTATGGAGTTGAAAAAAAATCTATGAGTAAATTAAAAGGACAACTTGAAGAGTGTCAATGAGAGAGAGAGGCCAAAAAAGGGTGGTTTGAGTCTTGGTTCACACAGTCCCCCTGTTTAACTACGTATTTATCAACCCTGGCTGGTCCAATAATAATCCTCATATTATTGCTAACTATAAACTCTGTTTGTTCAACCATGTAATTTCTTTTCTCCAATCTCAAATTGGACAAGTTAAACTTATGTTAATACCCCACTAGCAGACATAAAATGTGACACCCCCCAATGATCACTTTTATGACTAAAAGTAGCCAGAAGAAAAAGTGGGGAATGAAAGGTTAATAAAATAGGCACTTGTCACTTTCTGTTTTTCTGTACGCTTAACAAAACACTGTTGAAATCTTGAGAAATGTTTGCTAATCTTGTTCCCAGAATGTGCTGTCCCCAACTGCCAAACTACAGAATGCACTCCCTCACCCGGTTATGCGCAAACTGCCCACTCGCCTTGATCCATTAATAAAAATCCCTCCCTGCCCTCTCCAAGGAAAGTATATAAGCTCTGCTTAAGCTGTTCTCAGGGCCCTCTGCTCTATTCAAGTGAGCTATGAGCACCAGCACGCTGGACCCCCAATAAACCCTTTGCTGTTGCATGAGGTAGATTCTGGGTGGTCTCTTCCTCCGACGCTCACCTGACATTTACTTGGATGACTGAATGTAGAAAAGAACATCCATTCAAAACGGGATAGTCAGTAAGATTAGGAATATAGTTGGTAGGTTTAGGAAGAAGAGTGAATATAGGATTTGGAAAAAAAAGTCCTTTAGCAATAGGGTTTCATATAGAGAGTGAATGTAAATGTCAGCACATGTGAAGAGTCAGTCACAATGATGAACTGGAGAAAACATGTAGGAAAGCAGATATCAATAGAGACATTATGAAATCAGGCAAAGCATAAAGTTAGTGATAGGATTACACATTCAACATGTTTGACTTTAATTATATAATCTAAGGAAAAAAGAAATATGTAGTCGTCAATAGGATTGACATTTGAGAGCATTAGGCAAGTGGACATGGATGATTTTAGTAATGCAGGTTCACTTTCCATTTAGGTTTTGGTACAATCATAAGTGTGACCTTTGCATTTTGTTTTCAGAATATTACTGTGATACAATGTATATGTAGATCAGGTGACATGAGTATTTCTTGTACCATTTCTGGGAGCAATATTTTGAAGACGTATAAATTAGTATTGGGGGTACAAAGAGTTGTACCCTGTGTCTATGAATATAGAGGTTTCCTGGCCTAAAGACATTTTGAGAAACTGCCTCTGAGGCTGGGCACTTGAAATATATGTTGTTGTCAGGAGCTTTAGCTTCCTTTGTTTTGAGACCATCAAAGCTAGATATGCATCTATGTGACCTGAAGGACATGTGTTCTTATTTTCCAATGAAAATGGTGCAGCAGTGATGAATTCTCTTTTTGTAGGTAAACAATGGCCATTGGGGCTAAGCGTCTCCCCGTGTGGACTGTGAAGCCTTTTGGTCATACTCCACTTTTAATGGTCTTTCTTGCTGCTACAATGGGAGTTTGGTATTTGCTTCACAAAATACAAGGAGTCCAAATGGGTCGCAGTGCTGCACGGCATTCTGTCACATGTGGTTGGTCAGTGTCTGCTGGAGAACGCACCAACTAGGCTTCTACCCCACATAGCTTGCACTCTTTTCCATAGCAACCTGATTCTGAACATTTCCCAGAAACGTCTCCATATACCAAGATGCCTTTTCATATAATTGTCTGCTGGCTGCACCATGTCAGTCACAGGACATTTGAAAGCCAATGGCAGATCTACATGGCCACAGCACAGATGTACTATCACACACTTGCTAACCACTACTCTAGGCTCACTACTCAGAAGGCTCCAACTTACTGGCATCTCTGTTCTACAGAATTTTCATGAAACCCAGTCAATCAAGGCACTGTCTGGTATACTCCTGATCAGCAATAGGACATGGAAATGTTTTCCAGTGCCATCTGGTCAAGGGAATGTCCAAAATTTCATGGTATTTTTCTCGCCATTTTTCAAGGATGAATTTGGAGCCACTGTGTGTTTCCCATTCATCCAGGAACCATAAAATTTTGAGGAAGCTCATTTGAATGAAACCTCTGGAGAACTCTCACAGGCAAGGCTTCCCAAAGAGGGGGCAAAAGGTCACATGAAGCCAGGCCCATTGAGGTCTACAATGTGAGATCCATGTGTGTTTTGTCTCTTAATTATGGCTGTCAACTCTTTAAAAATAAAGTCATGTAATATCCTGGATGAGATTTCCATGGCGATGTGGAAAGCCATCCTGGGCCTAGAACTCAGTTTCCAAGGGCGATTCTCATGCGTGGCCTCCTAAAATCCCAACACGACTTCATGGCAATACTTCTCTTAGTTCAGTTCCAGAACTCAGTCTTATGGGGAATCACACCAGTGTTCAAGCCCAGCTGGACCCAGTCATCTCTTCCAACCACAAACAAATGACCACAATTAAAACCAAAACACTCTCAAATGGCCTTCAGCTTCTTCCATATAGACACTCAACATAAATTATATAACTGGTACCAACTTTAAATAATGGATTGAATTGTTATCTGAAAATATACAGGAAATCTTATATTGATATACAATCATTCATTCCAAAAAGTTATACATCTAATGGTAATATTAGGGTTATGGTTTATCATGAAGAGTGTGGGAGTTTTGCTTCAAATTTTTATGGAAATCGAAAACAATGTGTTTGGAAAGAAGTCTCATGAGAAGAACAGTCAAGAAACCTGGAGGAATACATGTGTTCTGAAGCAGGAAATGATTGAAAGTGAAACAAATGCCTATTAATTTGTGAACCTGTGGATGAAATATATATCCTTTGGTGCGCATAAACTGAAGAAATAGTAATGTACCAGTGTTAAATAAAATGAACTTCAAAATACACATCATGTCCCATAGGAATCTATTTGCATTGATGTTAAACTGGGTCAGTTACTGTAGAAATATTAGGATTGTATGCACCATTTACTGAAGTTACTTTTCAGTACTAGGAAACAAATATGTATTTCAGGTGGATGTATATTTCTGAGAATAATCTTGTGAAAAGTTGATTATGAATCCACATACATGAACATGAATGAATTTGGGTAGTGTATATAGGACACATATATTTTATATTTTGAAAAATTTGGAGAGTATATATATATATATATATATATATATATATATATATATACACACACACACAAAACACAAACACAGACAATGAAAAGTAGCAATATATATGCCAATCGAAATTTTTCATGAAATATATATCATCCACTGATGCAAAAATACTAATTTTACTTAGCATGGATTTATGTATAATGTTTTTTTTTTACTAGGAGGCTCCCCCATAGGTTGAATTTTCAGTTCCAACAGCGTTTAGGAGAAGTGATCTCTTCTCACAATTTGAATCTGCTAAGTCAGCCACCTCACAAGAATATACGTGTGATACCACGTAGGATTCTATATGTGCATATAAAATACATGTGGCAAGTAGGCTACAGAGAAAGGGAGACAGGTATTCACATATTTTTTAACTTTAAAAACACATGGAGAACTATTTCATTTAAAAATTAGCTAGATTTATAACACCTACCCTAGATCATGCAAAAGGCAACTCCAACTATACACCATGCCTCCTCTGAACTGCTTGTATTTCTATTCTATTTGGGTTATTTTTCTCCATCATATTAGGATTAGTAGTCATAGTCTAGTAGGGTATGGGTTAGTGCCAGGTGTCCCGGCCGGCAGGACACATCAACGTGGGCATCGAACATAGTTGGGAAGGAATGAAGGGACAAGAGACAGGACAGATGACACACAGACAGGAGTTCTGATCAAGCTGCAAACTTTTATTGTTCTCACAGGGTGTTTATATGCTGCTGATGGGAAAGCTCTCTTATCGGCAGTTGCTGGATGTCTTCACAGGGTTAGATAACCTCAGGATATTTCAGGAAGACAGATGGCGACAGGATGTCTCAGGGAGATAGATGGTTGTGGGATATCTCCCAGGCAGGATGTCTCCCAGGGGGCTGTTTCTTGTAAGTGTCAGGCTATTCTTTGAAGGAGAACTTCCTTTTAGCCCCTGACATCTCCCCCTTTCTTATATAAAATATTTGACCTACCTTACCGGCCATGTTTTTAGGGGGGGGGTTAGAGGCTCTGTTTCTCTAGGAGGCCTTAGAATATCTCCTGATCCGAGCGAGCATCTTTACTAACAGATTTCGTGGTGGCCTTGGCATGTTTTTGGAGGAGATGGCCTTGAAGGGGAAGCATGCCAACCGCCATGCACCAGAGCATGTCACTCACAGGTCTTGTGTTTGGGGATCCGTGGATCCATCCTTTTGCAATCCTTCCTGCACCCTCCGATATTATGGCCTAACATCCTCACTCCATGGGTGCGTCTTCCCCCAAGCCAAAGGGCCCATGTAGACGAACCCTTATGACAAGGCCAGAAGATGGTTTGTCAGAGCTGTTACTTATAGTTTTATGTAAGAAAGAGAGATTTGTGGGGATGTAAACTTAAGAAATAAGCCTGTGAGAAGGGTAGAACATCCTTTTAAAAGTTGACAGCGTGGTCTTCCATCTCCAGATGATGATAGTGAATTTGTAGGGGCTTAGAGGCCATAATATTAATGTGTTCTTTAATAAATTGTACCACACTGTTTATAATGCAGGGTCCTATGGTCACCATTAAACGTAAACCCAACAAAGGGCCTAATAGGGGAAGAAGGTAGGGTAGAAATCCATTAAGCTTTGTCCAGAAAGGATTTTCAAATAGTTCCCTTCATCTCTTTTCTAGATCTTCTTGAAGCTGCTTAAATTTAGTGCATACTATGACTGATTTATTGGCATAAAAGCAGCATCGTTCCCCTAAGGCCAATCAAATATCTCCCTGGTTAGCAGTCAGCAAATCTAAGCCTCGTCTGTTTTGAAGGAACACTTTTGCCAGGAAGTCTATTTGGTCCTACAAATCTTTAATGGTTTCTGATAGAGTTTGTACATCATTTTAAGTTGTTGAGACAGGCGATGGTAAGGGTGTATTGCCGTGCCTAAGCCAGTGTACCTGTGCCCACAGCAGCTGTTATTCCAAGGCTGGCAATAAGTGATAAGGCCTGTATCGCCCGCCTCTGTCTTTTGACTAAGGTGTCTAGGCTAGAGGTTCGTCTCCTGGGACAATAGTTATATCAGGGAGTAATAAGGCAAGAACACAGTCACTGTTCAAATTCGCTGGAAGCCTGGGGAAGGCCACATTTCCTCCACACATAACAACTGTGCCATTGGGGGGACAAAGAGATGGGATGGGTGGGGAATAATTTTGTACTGTTGAGCAATTTCCAAAGGAAGCAATTCCAAAATCCATATCATAGGTATTATTCTGCATCACGCCTAAAAGACGTAATGTAAAAGTGCCTATAGGCTGTACTTTAAAGGGAAATCCGGGTTGGCATGTATTATCATTGTCCATAGTAGAATTAATAGGAACTGCCATAGGCATGCTTGCCCCTGTTGTCATGCAGAGCCAGCAATTACCAGCAAGGGTGGGGTTGGAATTATTAAGGAATGAGAAGGTAGTTTGCAAAATATCTAACGTATTGGTATCTAAACCTGGGAACTGGGATTTCGGCTACATTAAGGGATGATATGTGAGCTCAGGGATTTGGGGTTTCAAATCTGAGGATGCTTGACTGCATCAGTGGGTCCTCTACCATCAGAGACCCCTGTAGGGGCCTTAATGGGCCAGTAGGAAGTTTTTCCGACAGTGCCTTGGCACCCAGCTGACTGTAGCTTGGTGTATTTGCCTTCTCCTCCCCGGTCAAAGAGAACGGGGGTATAATGAATAGTGGTCCACCCTGCTTCATGAGTTTTAGTTAGGGAGGCTTCAAAAAATCATTCTCCCTGCTTGTTAACACAAATTGAGGCCGACAAAAAACAAGAGACATGCATCGCCTGGGTATGCGTACGGGTTGCAGAACAATTTTGAAGAGCTTTACTTGTACTAGGAGGAATAATCTTTGGCTTGTTAACACATACCCATTTAGGCTGATGAACTCCTCTGAATTTATGGTCAACCTCGGCACGGAGGTAAGCCACCTTAGTCATGCAGTCAGCAGTCTGGTTCCAACTAGTGGGAGCCTGAGTCCAAGATCCTCCCTTGCCTTCACGGGGGGAGGGGGGGGAAGGTACTCCATGATGTTGGAAGGTGGAGGGCCCAGGCCTCCGTGCACAAACCTGTTCAGCAGAAGTGCCTTAAGCAGGATCCTCACACAGATTGTTGGATGGATCCGAAAAAGGGGAAAATTTGTACTCAGGGAGAGGGCCTCTGTCCCCGTTTTGAGGTAAGTCATTAACCTGTTTAACCAGACATTCTGGTAACCATCTTGGGGCTGCTAGCTCTTGGTCCAAAACACAAGCTGAGCCACATTCCCAGATGAGGACAGGATGTGGGCATTTCCATTTATTTGTAAGGGGATTTCGCCACATAACAGGTGGCTGATCAGAATTGGAAAAGGGATGCCAGTGTGTGTCTGCAGCCGAAAGGCCTTCACTATCTAGGGTAAGAAAAGAAAGGGCAAATAATGCATGGTTAAGGCAATGCCTGTGAGTGGTAAATACAAGGGCGGAAGCCTTAAGGCGAAATAGCCAAGTCTTTAAGGTAAGGTGGAATATTCCACAATGCCTTGGCCCTGAGGTTTGTATTGAATTCCAGTAGGATGACAAAATTGCAAGGTAGCACAAAACTGTTTAAACTTGGCACTGGTATATGGAGGACAATTATCTGTTTTAATATGTATTGGTTTACCCATTATGGAAAAGGCTGAAACAAGATGAGAAAGGACATCTTTGGTAGCCTCTCCAGAATGTGGTGATGCAAAAATAAAGCTGCTGAAGGTATCGATAGAAACGTGTATATATTTGGTTTTTCCAAATTCAGGAAAATGAGTAACATCCATTTGCCAAACCTGATTTGGCACTAATCCTCGGGGGTTAACTCCCAAGTGTTGAATGGGGAGGGAGAGAGCGCAAGCAGGGCATTCTTTTACTATTTCTTGTTTCTGTTGCCTGGTAATTTTACAAAGTAATCGAAGTCTCTGGGAATTTAGTTGGTGAAGATTGTTTAGCTCCGTGGCCTATTGAATGGAGCCACCAAAAATTGGAAAGATGGTAGGAGTTGCTGCATCAGCTTGAGCATTACCTGTGTTAGAGGGCCGGAAAGATCAGAGTGTGCCCTGATGTGTCCTAAGAAAAATGGGTGTTGTCTGGCCTGAATTAGCTGCTGAAGCTGGTGAAACAGAAAGGCCGCATTGGAAGAAGCTTTAATGGCGGGTGAAATCTCCAGCAGGGGCACAGAATGAGCAATGTAGGCACTGTCTGTATGAATATTAACAGGATTATCACAAAATGTTATAAAAACTTGTGTTATGGCAAACAATTTCACAAACTGTGCTGAATGATAGACAGTATCAAAGGTTGTAGGCTGGTTATTGACAACAAAGACCGCACAGCCATTACTGGAACCGTCTGTAAAGACAGTAAGGGCTTGGAACTGGGAGCCTTTTGAGTAATTTTGGGAAAAATAAATCAATGTATCTGGACAAAATGTAAAAGGGTGTCATTGGGGACGTGGTTATCAATTGTTCCCAAATGGCCTGATTGGGCAATACCCCATTCATCCCCTCTCTGTAGTAAAAATTGGGTTTGGTCATTAGTATATGGAATTAAAATATTATCAGGGTCTTTGCCAAAATGTTGTCGAGAAAGCAAACGACTTTAATAATAATAGAAGCTACCTGAGCAAGACAAACGGTAATAAACTTGGAGGATGTGGTGGATAAATGGACCCAAAGCAAGGGGAGGCCTTTATTTTTAAAATATGGATATCACTGCCAAAATTTTCCTGAGGGTATATGAGGAGTGTGTAAAAGAACCAGAACCAGAGGAAGGTTATAAGAAATCTGTGTAACAAACTGTTTGGCAATAGCCTCTGTGACTTGGTTTAATGCCTGTCATGCCTCGGGAGTAAGCTTTTGAGGGGAGGAAGGGTAGGAATCACCTCTCAAGATATCATTAAGGGGCAAAAGTACACAAGTGGATAATTTTAAATATGTTCTTAGCCATTGAATATCTCCCAGTAATTTTTGAGAATCATTAAGGGTGTGAAGATGGTTCACACGCAGTTGTATTTTCTGAATTTGGATCTGATTATCTTGAAGTTTAAGGCCCAAATAGGTATAAGGGTCCTGTGTTTAAACCTTATCAGGAGCTATCCGTAGTCTCAAGGTAGTGAGGGTTTTCTAAAGGTCCAAGTAACAATTATTAAGGTCATGGTAATTAGGTGCAGCAATTAAAAATTCATCCATATTATGTAAAACATAAAATTGTGGTCATCACTCTCTCACAGGGTCTACTGCTTGAACAACTTATATTTAGCAAAGACTAGGGCTGTTGGCCATACCTTGGGGAAGAACCTTCCATTGAAATCTCTGCATAGGGCCGTGGAAATTAATGCAAGGGAGACTAAAGGCAAAATAGGGTCTATCCTCAGGATGTAAAGGAATGGTAAAAAAGCAAACTTTTAAGTCAATAACCATTTTACAATAGTTTTGGGAATAGCCATTGGTGTGGGAATTCGAGGCAGTAGTGCTCCCATCAGGCACATAACTTTATTACTGGCACACAAATATTGTAAAAGATGCCGCTTGTCTGATTTTTTCTTGATAACAAAAATAGGAGTAATCCATGGTGAGGTTGAGGGCTCTACATGGCCGGCTGCCAGCTGTTCCTGCACTAACATGGAGGCAGCCTCCAATTTTTTGGGGGGGTAAGGGGCCACTGATCCACCCACACAAGAGTCTGAGTCTCCCAAATAATTTTATCTGCATGGGGTACAGGAGGGCCAGGAACCGACACTAAAAATCAGAATACCCAAGTCCATATGTATTTTTTTTTATGAGTTTTATAGTCCCCACCAGTCCTTGTCTCAGTCTCACAAGGCCTGTACCAGGGACAAAATTTATACGAAGCATTTGATGAGTCACCATGGAATTGGGACTGGCAAGAATGACTTCCATTTGACTCAAAATATCTCGGCCCCATAGGTTAACAGGGAGGTCAGGAACAATGAAAGGAGTGACAGTCACCTTATTACCCTCTTTATCAGTAAAGCTAAGAGCCCTAGAACTGACATGGGGATTTTTTGACTCTTAACCCTTTTAGGTCATTCAAGGATGGGGTGATGGGCCAACCTGATGGCCAGTATTTGTGAGAAATAATTGTGGCATCAGCTCCAGTATCTAGAATTCCTTGGAATTCCTTTTTTTCAATAAGTAAGGTAAGGGTGGGTCTATTGTGAGAAATGGGCTGAACCCAATATACATCAGAGGAGCCGAGGGAGGCTGTCCCCCATTGTATGTTTGGGTGGTGGAAGTGCCTCCTGAATCCAAGGGAAGGAATATTAATTGTGCAAGTCTTGTTCCTGCTGGGATGGCCGCAACTCCATTAATAGCTGTTGCTAGTATTTTTATTTCTCCAGTGAAATCATTATCATTAATGCCAGGGAAGACCTGAACACCATTTAAGGTAGCAGAGGCTCTTCCAAGAATAAGGGCACTCGTATGAGATGAAGGGGGACCCATAATTCTAGTGGGTATTATCTGGTGCCCTTGCATTGAGTCTAATATTGTATCGGTGGTGGCACAGAGGTCCAATCCTGCACTGCCTGGCGTGGCTAGTTGGAGGGAGGCAATTGTGGGGAAGAATTTTGTGGTAGGTTTGGAGTTTGGAAGGGAATAAACCTTATTGCCCCTGGTATTGTCCTGGGGGAGGTAGTGGCCAGGGGCTGGCCCCGCAGGGGGTTTCCTGAGAAGCAGGAAGAAATAGGCTGTCTGAGGCCATTTGTCTTAGATCTACACTTACTGGCCCAGTGATGACATTTACCACATCTAGAACAAAGGGTAGCTGGGGGCGGTTTAGCCCCAGTTTGAGGAGACGATATTCCTAGGCTTTGTTTGTCTTTCAGACACTTGTGTGCAAAATGGCCAGGTTGTTTACAAGTAAAGCAAGTACATGAGCCAGGATTGTGAAAGGCCTTGGTAAAGGGGGCATGTAGGGCGAGACCCATGGCATGGGCTGCACCCACCCCTGCAGAGAGTCTAATAAAGTCCGAAAGTTTCCCTTTTTCCTTATGTGGTCGAAGAACATCCTGACATGCCGGGTTGGCGTTTTCAAAGGCAAGATGTTTTACAAAAGTTCTTTTGCTTTCGCTTGGTCCAAGCAAGCATTCTGCAGCTAGGTTAAGCCGGGGAACAAGGTTTCTATAAGGGTCGTTGGGTTTTTGTCAAATTTTTGCCAAAGAAGTGGTAGCCGAGCCAGTTTGAGGGAGGCATCTCCAAGCATGTAAGCAAGCCATCTGAATCTGCGCCAAAATTCCAGCAGGGAAACGTGCCTATTTAGTTTTAGTGTCAAATGGCGCATAGCCCACTAGCTTAACATAAGTTCAGGATTTAGAGGAGGCCTTAGTTAATTTTTTTTGAGCAGTTTCCTGACAGTGCTCCTCGAAATCTGCATTCCATAACAGGAAATCTCCGGCACTGAGGGTAGCTCGGTCTAAAAATTTCCAATCATTGGGAGTAAGCCATTGTGCGCTGTGGCTTTCTAATAAAGTCAACTTGTAGGGCACAGTGGGGCCATTGTGAGCACATGTCTTTTTATGTTTTTCAAGAAAATGCAGGCTTAATTTTTTTGTATACACTCTGGGTTCCTTCCTGCCTAGGGGTGAACTCCTCATCCTCTGAGTCCTGATCTCCTTGATCCATTTCCCCCACTTCCTCCTCTTGATCCTCATCTAAGTCTTTGACCTCAGCCTGGGCAGGCTTATCTATCTGACTGCGGGTGACTGGGAAGGCGAGAACAGGCTGATGGAGTGGCTTAGCCTTTGTATTAGACCGCCGTGGGCCAGCTTGCATTGACTCCGTGCCTGAGGCTAATGAACAGAGCTCAGAGTCTAGGGATCTTAATTCTTTTAAAAGTTTGATCTGTTCCCGTCTATGTTGGAGAGACTCTCACAAGGGAGCCAGGCTAGGCAAGGGAAGTGGGGAAAAATATCTGGGTTGCATTTTGCTCCTGAAAGGCTGGAGCACAAAAGGCAGGAGGGATATAGGAGGTAGGTAGATGTGTAAGTCCTATAGGCTGTGGCAGGGTCCTGAGAGGTGGCGCATCTTCTGAATGGTAGCTTGCTGCTTCCTTCTTCAAGGTAGCCTCCGTCCCAGGGGTCAATGTGTCTCTGGGATTTAAAACTCGATAAAGGTGTTTGGTAACCATTGGAGCCTTATTCATTAGGGTGGTATTTTGAGGGGGACTAGGAAGGTTCCCAGGGTCCTGGGGAGACTGAGAAGGGTCAATGTCTACACTAACTGATGGGCATGCCTTGGGGAGACGAGAGGTGTTTTGCATAGTCTCTTCTCCAATCCTGACAAGTTGTAAGGTACCATTATCAAAGGGTGAACTTTTAAGAATTTCATTAATTAAGTTCCAGTAAGAAAAGGTGGGAACTGGCACTTTTTCTGGGCCAAAGGTTTCATAATAATCTTTTAAACAGTCTCTTACTCTAAGCCATCTTTTGCCATCAATGGTCACTTCAATGTGAAACCATGGACACAATTCTCCTATGTATTAGAAGAAAAATTTTAAGTCCTTTTTCTTAACACGCACCCCTCATGTCTTGAAGGACTCCTTGAGGCCTGACAAAAACAAATCATGTGACGAAACTGCTTGTCCCATGGTGGGTCACTCACCGTGCGTCATCCCCACTCTCCTCCTGGATCTGTCTCTTTGTGGTGTCTGCTGAGGCAATCGCGAGCTCCACTTGATGAAGTCTTCCAGGAGGACGGGGTTCCCAATCAGTCAAAGGCTCGAGCCCCAGTCAATGGGTGCCAGTAGTCACGGCTGGAAAGACACATCAACAGGGGCAGCAAACCTAGATGCGGAGGAATGAAGGGACAAGAGACACGAGAGATGACAGCAAGACAGGAGTTCTGATCAAGCTGCAAACTTTTATTTTTCAAACAGGGGCATTTATATGCTGGAGATGGGAAAGCTCTCTTATCCAAAGTTCCTGGATGTCTTCACAAGGTGAGATAAACTCAGGATGTTTCAGGAATACAGATGGCAACAGGATGTCTCAGAGACACAGTGGGCTACAGGATGTCTCCCAGACAGGATGTCTCCATGGGGGCTGTTTCTTGTAAGTGTCAGGCTATTCTTTGAAGGTGAATTCCTTCTACGCCTGACAGTCAGGGATTCAGTATTTCAAATGGAAAATTGGAAAAAGAATCCAATGTGTATTCAGAACAATGCCTTGACATTACCTTCATCCCATGTAAGACACAATTAGAGGAGAAGAGTTAGAAAATCTGTGAATACACATCTGGAATGGAAAATGCTCAGGAGTTCACAACCTTGGAGGTGGTATAGGAGTTTCCAAAAGTCAGGGACAGGGTAAAAACACCACAAACATGGAGCTCTGCCGGCCTAAATATTTCTTGAGAAACTTCATCTGAGGTTGTTTTTAGGAGCTTTAGCTTCCTTTATAGTGAGACGATCAAAGCTGGGTCAGCATCTATGTGACCTAGAGGACATTGTTTCTTATTTTCCAATGAACATGAGGCAGCAGTGCTGAATTCTCTCTTTGTAGGGAAACTGTGGCCACTGGTGGCTAAGTGTCTCCCAGAGTGGAATGTGAAGCCATTGGTCATCCTCCAATTTTTGTGGTGTTTCTTGCAGCTGCACTGGGAGTTTGATATTTGCTTCACAAAATACAAGAAGTTCAACTGGGACACAGTGATGGAGGGAGTTCTGTCACGTGTGGTGGGTAAGGGTCTGCAGGAGAATGCACCAACAAGGCTTCTATCCAACATAGCTTGCCCTCTTGACCATAGCAATCTGATTGTAAACATTGCCCTGAATCCTCTCCATATAAAAAGATGCCTTTACATACAAGGATCTGGGGCTTGTACCATGTCAGTCACAAACCATTTGGAAGCGAAGGGCAGATACAGATGACCCAACCACAGATGTTTTAACACACACCAGCACACCACTGCTCTAGGCCGACTACTCAGCAGGCTCCAAATTACTGGCATCTCCGTTCTACACCATTTTCATGAAACCCAGTCAATCAAGGCACTGTCTGGTACACTGATGGTCATCAATAGGACATCCAAAGGTTCTCCAGGTCCACCTGGTCATGGGAATGTCAAAAATTTAAAGGTATTTATCTAGCCATTTTTAAAGGGTGAAGTTGGAGGCACTGTGGGTTTCAATTCATTCAGGAATGATTAAATGGAGAGGAAGCTCATTTCAATGAAAGCTCTGGAGAACTATCACACGCAAGGCTTCCCAAAGACAGGCCAAAAGGTCCCATGAAGCCAGACCTATTGAGGTCTACAATTTGAGGTCCATATGTGTTTTGACTTGCAACTATGGCTGCCAAGTCTTTAAGAATAAAATCATGTGATATCCTTCCCAAGATTCCCAGTGCTCTGTGGAAAGCCAACCTGGGCATAGATCCCAGTTTCCAAGGGCGACTCTCATGCATGGCCTCCTAAAATCCCAACACAATACAAGGCAATACTTCTTTGAGGTAAGTTCCACAACTCAGTCTCTAAGGAGAATCACACCAGTGTTCAAGCCCAGGTGAACCCAGTCATCTATTCCAAGCGCCACACAAATGACCGCAATTAAAATCAAGACACTCCCACATGGTCCTCATTTTCTTCCATATAGACACTCATCATAACCTCTGGCTGGAGGTTTCCATGAGGGGCACAGCCTAAGACAGTGTCCAAAATAAGCTCCCTTGCATCCATTTGCCTAAAGTCAGTGTGGCCGGGACATCCTTCCTGTGAACTAGGAGTGTTCAAAGAGGCCTGCCGTTAATATTGCTCTTATTCTCAATTTTGAGGCCTACTGACTGTGGTGTTTAGATTCTTAATGTTAATTGGAGTCATGAGAAAACCCAAGAACCTATGGTCTAGTGTCTGCAGGGCTTTGAAGAACTCATTTGACCCAAAGGATCCATATTCTCAATGATGGAAGTCAGAAACCTTACAGAGGAAGGCGAGAAACTTCATCCAAAATGACTGCTCTTTTGGCTTTTTGATTTGCATGCACACATGGGATTTTTCTTTAGATCCATGAGGTGCTGAGAATCTAAGCCACAGCCTCACACAGGGCCAAGAGGCTGATTCAGACACATCCCTTTCCAAAGCAATTAAGAAAGAGCCACAGGTAATGTCCATACATTTCCATTTGAAAACTGTTTTCTTCAGGCTTCAAAAAGGCATAGCCTGAGGCAAAGACCTTCCTGACATTCAGGGCAACAGAAGGATATGTAAGCAAAAGGCCCAAAGCGGGGTTTTTCCATTGAGACTTTCCTTGTCACACTGATATCTGAGTTTTCTGAGATGCTCATCATTTCCTTCAGCTCTCTAGTACATGGCCGTATCACAGAGCGTGGAGGTGGTTCATATCTTGGACACAATACCATGAGCGTATTCTGGAGGTTGCCCATAATTCAGGTAGAGAACAGGAACTTAAGAAGATATTAGGTGTTGCCCATCCATTAGGCAAGCCGCAGACCATTCATAAATTGGGCAGAATGAATGCTGGGAAGATTTCTACTAGAAAGGACACATGTATTTATGCATTCTCTTTTCTATTGTCTACAACCATGGACACAGTGGGATACACAGATATAGAAAGACTAGCCTTGTCAAACGACTTACTAAAATCAGTTCACACCAAACCAAACAAACCGACTTTCTTACCTATTCTCAGAACATGAGACAAAACCACAAACCAATACCCACACCCACACCCACACAGACCCCCAAGTACGTCTGTGACAATACGGAGTGTCGTTTGATGGTGGGCCATAAGAAATTCCCTCATAATGGGCTGTCCTGTCTCAGATCTAGTCTCTGTGGCCAACTTTGTGAATCTGTAAGGAGCCAGTGGTGAGCCACTATCTGCTTTCTCAGGAAAGGCCCCTCTTCAGACCTTCCTGGCATTTGGCCATCCTCACATAAGTAGGTACCAAGAAAGACTGACTCTGTCTTTGGTAAATCCGAACAATTTTGACCACTGGGACTGTGACTGGGACTGGCTCTGGATGCCTGGCTTTCTGGATCCCAAGTTCAGAGAATTCCATCACCAAGGAAGTGAGGTGAGGTCACTTCCTTCAGGAACTGAATGAGGTCCATACCTTGGCAACCACTTTGTCCTAACAGTTGCTTCCAAGGGTCCCATGAGATGGAGGCTGCACCTACTTACTCTGACATTTTCACAAGTTAGAATGGTATAAAACCATAGGCACCCAGGAACAGCTCTCCACACAGGCCTGGTTTGCTGCATCTTCTTTACATTAAGAAGAGAGAGGCTGATTCTGACACAACCCTTCATCCTGACCAGGTTGTTTGCAATGAAAGATGACTTTTGCTCTCTGAGGTCCTTAATAGCTTCCTACATCTTCTCCAGGGATCATCTTTAATGACCTTTGAGGTTCTCAGCAGGTGAAAGATCCCTTAATTTCTGTCTTGTAAGACCAACTCTGTCCCTGCTCTTCTGTAAAGTTAGATTGAGGGAAGAGTGTATGGTTAGGGTTAATAACATGTTCAATCTGTGTTAGGAACTATTCTGCTGGATGAATAATGTTATTGGGAACCTACGATATTTATAAGAATATGTAGGTGAAATATATGTATGAAAACAGAAATCTAAGATTTGAAACCCTGAAGGGCATTGGGCCCTTCATTGGTATACTTAGTGTTGACTTACTTTCTGCACAGATGTCTCAGATAAATCCATATACAATGGCATAGGACCTTGTACATTGGATGATTGAATGTGGAAGAGAACATCCAGTCAAAAAGGGATAGTAGGTAAGATTAGGAAGATAGTTGGTAGGTTTTGGAAGGAGAGTGAGTATAGGATTTGGAAAAAAAAACTTCTTTAGCAATAGGGTTTCTGTTAGAGGGTGAAGGTAAATGTCAGCACATATGAAGATTCAGTCACAATGATGAACTTTGGAAAATATGTAGGAAATCAGATAATAATAGAGACATTACAAAATCAGGGAAAGTACAAAGTGAGTGATAGGATTAGACATTTTGAACAGGGTTGAGTTTGAATATATAATCTTAGGAAGAAACAAATATGTAGTCACCAATAGGATTGACATTTGAGAGCATTAGGCAATGTGGACATGGATGTTTTTAGTAATCCCTGTTCACTTTCCTTTTAGGCTTTGGTACAATCATAAGTGTAACCTTTGCATTTTGTGTCCAGAATATTACTGTGATAAAATGTATATGTAGATTGCGTGACATTAGTATTTCTTCCAGCATTTCTGGGAGCAATGTTTTGAAGTCCTATAAATTAGTATTGGTGGTACAAAGAGGTGTACACTGTGTCTATGAATATAGAGATAGTGCATGAATTGACCACATTGTGAATCAATAATATAACTGGTCCCACTTTAAATAATAGATTGAATTCATATCTGAAAATATATAAGAAATCTTATATCGATATACCATCATTCATTCCAACCAGCAATACATCTAATGGTAATATTAGGGTTATGGTTTATCACGAAGTGTCTTTGAGTTTTGCTTCAAAAGTGATCATGGAAATCGAAAATAATGTGTTTGGAAAGAAGTCTCATGAAAAGACCCATCAAAAACATGGAGGAATACATGTGTTCTGTAGAATAAAGTGATTGAAAGTGAACAAAATGCCTATAAATTTGCAAACTTTTGGATGAAATATATTTGCTATGATGAGCATAAACTGAAGAAATAGTAATGTACCAGTGTTGAATAAAATAAATGTCAAAATGCACAACATGTCCCATAGGAATCTACTTGTATTGATGTTAAACTGGTTCAGTTACTGTGGAAATATTAGGATTTGTATGCACCTTTCACTGAAGATAGTTTTCAGTACTAGGAAACAAATATGTATTTCAGGTGAATGAATAATTTTGAGAATACTCTTGTGAAAATTTGATTATAAATACACATACTTGAATATGAATGAGTTTAGGGAGTGTATAACAAGACATATATTTCATATTTTGAAAAATCTGGAGAGTGTGTATATATATATATACATACACAAACACACAGACATTAAAAATAGCATAATATATTCCAATTGAAATTCACCATGAAATATATGTCATCTAGAGATCCAAATGTATTTATTTTATTGAATATGGATTATGTATAATGTTCTTAAACAAGGAAGCTCACTCATAGATTGAATTTTCAGTTCCAACAGCTTTTAGGAGGAGTGATCTCTTACAATTTGTATCTGCCAAGTCAGTCACCTCACAAGAATGTACGTGTGGTATCAGGTAAGATTCGATAATTGCATGTAAAAATACATGTGCTGAATAGGATACAGAGAAAGGGATGCCTTGACATTACAATCACGGAGACTAAGGCACAATTAGAGGAGAAGAGTTAGAAAATCTGTGAATAAATATCTGGAATGGAATATGCTCGGGAGTTCACAACCTTGAAGACGGAAGAGGAGATTTCAAAAGTAAGGGACAGGGAAAACAGTCCACAAACATGGAGCTCTGGTTCCCTAAATCCTTCTTGAGAAACTGACTCTGAGTTTGGGCACTTGAAATATATGTTGTTGTCGGGAGATTTAGCTTCCATTGTAGTGAGACAATCAAAGCTGTGTCTGCATCTATGTTACCTCGAGGACATGGTTTCTTATTTTCCACTGAATATGTGGCAGCAGTGCTGAATTTTCTTTAGTAGGTAAACTGTGGCAACTGGGGGATAAGTGTATCCACATGTGGACTGTGAGGCCATTTGGTCATCCTCCACTTTTCGTCGTGTTTCTTGCTGCTGCACTGGGATTTTGGTATTTGCTTCATGATATACAAAGAATTCAACTGTTACCTGGTGCGTGAGTGAGTTCTGTCACTTTTGGTAGGTCAGGGTCTGCAGGAGAATGCACCAACCAGGCTTATATCCCACATGACTTGCCCCCTTGACAATAGCAATCTGATTCTAAACATTGCCCTGAATCCTGTCCATATAACAAGATGCCTTTACATACAAGGGTCTGCTGGCTGCACCATGTCAGTCACAAGTCATTTGGAAGCCAATGGAAGATCCACATGGCCCCACCACAGTTGTTTTATTGCACACCTGCCCACCACTGCTGTAGGCCCACCTCTCAGCAGGCTCCAACTTCCTGGTATCTCTGTTCTGAACCATTTTTATGAAAACCAGTCAATCAAAGCACTGTCTTTTAATCTCATGATCAGCCACAGGATATCCAAAGATTCTCCAGTGCCACCTGGTCATGGGAAGTTTAAAAATTTCTTGGTATTTATCTACCCATTTTTCAAGGTTGAAGTTGGAGGCACTGTGTGTTTCATTTCATTCTGGAACTATTAAATGGTTAGGAAGCTCATTTCAATGAAATCTCTGCAGAAGTCTCACAGGCAAGGCTTCCCAAACAGTGGCCAAATGATCACATGAATCCAGGCCCATTGGGATCTACATTGTGACATCCATGTGTGTTTTGACTCTCATATATGGCTGCCAAGTCTTTCAGAATAAAATCATGTGGTAACCTGGCTGAGATTCCCAGTGCTCGGTGAACAGCCACCCTGGGCCTAGATCTCATTTTACAAGGGTGACTCTCATGTGAATCCTCATAAAATCCCAACACAATTCATGGCAATACGTCTCTGAGGTGAGGTCCACAGCTCAGTCTCTAAGGGGAATCACAACAGAGTTAAAGCCAAGGTGGACCCAGTCATCTATTCCAACGGCCACACATGACCACAATTAAAACCAAAACACTCCCACATGGCCCTCATCTTCTTCCATATGGACACTCATCATTACCTCTGGCTTGAGGTTTCCATGAGGTGCACAGCCCAAGACAGTGTCCAAAATAACCTCCATTTCCCCTCATTTGCCTAAAGTCAGGGTGTCCTGGACACTCGTCCGGGGAACCAGGAGTGATCAAATAGGCCTGCTATTAATATTGCTTTGCTCCTCCAATTTGAGGCCTACTGACTGTCAGGTATAGATTCTTTATGTGATTTGGATTCTGGAGAAAACCCAAGCACCTATGGGATAGCCTCTAAAGGGCTTTGAAGAACTCATTTGATCCAAAGGTTCCTATTCTCACTTGATGGAGGTCAGGAACCTTACAGGGGAAGGCGAGAGACTTCTTCCATAATGACTGCTCTTTTGGCCAATTTAGTTTTGGATGCAAACATGGGATTTTCTTTACATCCATCATGTGCTGAGAATGTAAGCCAAAGCCTAACACAGGACCTAGAGCCTGATTCAGACATATCCCTTTCCAATGCAATTAAGCAAAGAGTCACAGGTGATGCCCATTGATTTCCATTTGAAAACTGTTTTCTTTAGGCTTCCCAAAGGGGTGGCCAGAGGCAAAGACCTTCCTGACATTGAGGGCAACAGAACAAAAGGTAACCAAAGCAGTATTTCTCCACTGAGACTTTCCTGATTACACTGATATCTGAGTTTTCTGAGTTGCTCGCCATTCCCTTCAGCTATCCAGTACATGGCCATGTCACAGAGCTTGGTGGTGGTATACATCTTGGACACAACACCATGAGCCTATTCTGGAAAGTGGCCAGAATTCAGAAAGAAAACAGGAACTTAGGAAGATATCAGGGGTTGCCCATCAATAATGCAAGCCACAGTCCATTCATAAATGGGAAGTATGAATCCGGGGAAGCTTTCTACTAGACAGGACACATCCATTGAAGCATTCTCTTTTCTAATGTCTACAACCCCTGACACAGTGGGATACACAGACCTAGAAACACTCGCCTTTTCAAACGACTTACTAGAATCAATTAACTCCAAACAAAACAAACTGCCTTTCTTACCTATTCTCAGAACATGAGACAAAACCACAAACACACACCCACACCCACAAATGCACCTCCTTCCCCCAAGTAGGTCTGTGACTATCCGCAGTGTCCTCTGACTGGTGGGGCATACTATGTTTCCATGAAATGGCCTGTTCTGTCTCAGATCTGTTCTCCTTGTCCAACTCTGTGAAGTTGACAGGAGCCAACGGTGAACCACAACCTGGTTTCTCAGGAAAGGGCCCTCTTCAGAGCTTTACTGGCATTTGGCCATCCTCACATCAGTAGGTACCAAGAAAGACTGACTCTGTCCTTGGTAAATCCAAACAAGTGAGATCACTGGGACTGGGACTGGGACTGGCTGTGGGTGCCTGGCTTCCTGGACCACATGTTCAGAGATTTCGAACACCAAGGAAGTGAGGTGAGGTCACTTCCTTCAGGAACTGAATGAGGTCACTGCCTTGGCAAACACATTGTCCTAATTGTTGCTTCCAATGCCCCATGAGATGGAGGCTGCCCCTACTTCCTGTGACACTTTCACAAGTTAGAATGGTATATCATCCATAGGCACTCCAGAGCAGCTCTCCACACTGGCCTGTTTTGGTCCATCTTCTCTACATTAAGAAGAGAGAGGCAGATTCAGACACAACCCTTCATCCTGACCAGGTTGTTGGCCATGGAAGGTGACTCTTACTCTCTCAGGTTCTTCATAGCTGCCTACATCTTCTACAGGGATCATTTCTGCATGGACGTTTGAGGTTCTCAGCGGGTTGAAGGGAACAGTGTATGGTTAGGGTTAATAACATGTTCGATTTGGGTTAGGAATTGTTCTGCTGTATGAATAATGTTATTGGGAACCTGCGATATTTATAAGACTATAGAAGTGAAATATAAGTATGAAAACAGAAATGTTCTAAGGTTGTATGGTAATTCTAGGCTTAAAATAAAAACATGTTGGAGATTTATGTGTATCATTTGTGTTGTATAATTGGACTTGTTATCAAAAAGATATGTACAGTTACATGTTACTTTTTACACTTAGATAAAATTTAAAAGCATTTTTAAGTTAATGAGAGCCTAATCTCTGTGAAGGTTTTATTGTAAAACACAAAGGTAAAATGCCCATTCATTTCCATGTGAAAACTGTTTTCTTCAGGCTTCAGGAAGGAGTAGCCTGAGGAAAAGATGTTCCTGATATTCAGGGCAACATAACAATAGGTAATCAAAAGGCCCAAAGCAGGGTTTCTCCACTGAGACTTTACTGGTCACACTGATATCAGAGTTTTCTGAGATGCATTCCCTTCAGCTATCCAGTACATGGCCATGTCACAGAGCTTGGAAGTGGTACATATCTTGTACACAAAACCATGAGCCTATTTTGGAGAGTGGCCAGAATTCAGGAAGGATACAGGAACATAAGAAAATAATAGGTGTTGCCCAATGATAAGGCAAGCCACAGTCCATTTATAAAATGGGCAGGATGAATGCTTGGAAGTTTTCTCTTTGACAGGACACACCCATTGAGGCATTCTCTTTTGTAATGTCTACAACCATGGACACAGTGGGATACACAGACATAGAAACACTCGCCTTGTCAAAGGACTAACTAGAAACAGTTCACTCCAAACCAAACAAACCCCCTTTCCTAACTATTTTCAGAACTTGAGAAAAAACCACAAACCCACTCAAACACCCACGAAGTCACCTCCTTCCCCCAAGTAGGTCTGAAACTATCCAGAGTGTCCTCTGACTGGAGGGCAATACTATGTTCCCCAGAAATGACCTGTCCTGTCTCAGATCTGGTCTCCTGGGTCAACTCTGTGAAGTTGTCAGGAGACAGCAGTGAGCCTCTAACTTCTTTCTCTGCAAGGGCCCCTCTTCAGAACTTTCCTGGCATTTGGCCATCCTCACATCACTAGGTACCACAATAGACTGACTCTGTCCTTGGTAAATCCAAACAAGTGAGACCACTGTGACTGGAGCTTGGACTGGGTCTGGATGCCTGGCTTCCTGGAACCCAAATTCGGAGAGTTCCATCAACAAGGATGTGAGGTGAGGTCACTTCCTTCAGGAACTGAATGTGGTCACTGCATTTGCAACCACTTTGTCCTAACATTTGCTTCCTAGGGTCTCATAATATGGAGGATGCGCCTACTTCCTGTGACACTTTCACAAGTTCGAATGGTATAGAAACAATAGGCACCTGGGAACAGCTCTCCACACAGGCCTAGTTTGGTCAATCTTCCCTACATTAAGAAGAGAGAGGATGATTCAGACACATGCTTTTAACCTGACCGGGTTGTTTGCCATGGAAGATGACGTTTGCTCTCTCAGGCCTTTCATAGCTGCCTGCATCTTCTCCAGGGATCATATCTGCATGGACCTTTGAGGTTGTCAACAGGTGGAAGGTCCACTACACCCCTGTATTGTAAGACCAACTCTGTCCCTGCTCTTCTGTAAAATTGGATTGAGGGAAAAGTGTATAGTTAGGATTAATAACATGTTCGATTTGTGGTAGGAATCATTCTGTTGGATGAATAATGGTATTGGGAACCTGCAATATTTATAAGAATATACAGGTGAAATGTAATTATGAAAACTGAAATCTAGGTAAGATTTGAATACCAGAAAGGCATTGGGCCCATGATTGGGATACTTATCTTTGAATTATGTTCTGCACAGATGTCTCAGATAAATCAATATACAATGGCATAGGACCTTGTACCTTGGATGATTGATTGTTGAAGAGTTCATCCAGTCAAAAAGGGATAGTCGGTAGGATTAGGTAGATAGTCGGTAGGTTTAGAAAAAAGAGTGAGTATAGTATTTGGACAAAAAGTTCTTTAGCAATAGGGTTTCGGATAAAGAGTGAATGTAAATGTCAGGACATGTGAAGAATCAGTCACTATGATGAACTGGGGAAAATATGTAGGAAAAGAGATATCAATAGAGACATTAGGAAATCAGACAAAATATAAAGTGAGTGATAGGATTAGACATTTTCAACATGGTTGAGGTTGAATATATAATCTTGGGAAGAAACAAATATGTACTCACCAATAGGATTGACATTTGAGAGAATTAGGCATCCAAGACATGGATGTTTTTAGTAATCCATGTTCACTTTCCATTTAGGCTTCGGGACAATCCTAAGTGTGACCTTTGCATTTTGTGTCCAGAATATTACTGTGATAAAATGTATATGTAGATCAGTTGACATGAGTCTTTCTTCCACCATTTCTGTGAGCAAAATTTTGAAGATATACAAATTATTATTGAGGGTACACAGAGGTGTACCCTGTGTCTATCAATATAGAGACAATGCATGAATAGACCATACTGTGAATAAATAATATAACTGGTTCCACTTTAAACAATGGATTGAATTGATATTTGAAAGTATACAAGAAATCTTATATTGATATACAATCATTCATTCCCACCAGTTTTACATCTAATGGTAATATTAGGTTTACGGTTTATCATGACGGGTGTGTGAGTTTTGCTTCAAAAATGATAATGGAAATCAAAAATAATGTCTTTGGAAAAAAGTCTCATGAAAGGAGCAGTCAAGAAACGTGGAGGAATACATGTGTTCTGAAGCAGGAAGTGATTGAAAGTAAAACAAATGCGTATAAATTTGCTAAATTGTGAATGAAATATACATACTATGATGTGCATAAACTGGACAAATAGTAATGTACCAGTGTTGAATAAAAATGAACATCAAAATACAATTATATCCCATAGGAATCTTCTTGCATTTATGTTAAACTGGGTCAGTTACTGTAGAAATATTAGAATTTTTTTTGGTGTTATAATACAATTTATTTTAGCACTAGAATGCCACAGAATGTCGAGGAAAGAGCAATGGATTTTTAGTTATCGCACTAGTAATCTATCATTAAATGACTATTTTGGGGAGTCTAGAAATTACATAAGGCTATGTAACATTTTTTTTATTTAGCATTCATAAAAACTTAGAATTTTGGTAATATTTCTACTTTTTTATTTTTTTTTATTTTTTCAGTTGTTGATCGACCTCATTTTATTTATTTATATGTGGTGCTGAGATTATAAAACAGTGCCTCACACATGCTAGCCAAGCATGTTACCACTGAGCCAGACACCCAGACCCTCCACAATTATCTTATAATCAAACACTCCTCTTCCTGTTCTTTACTCACTTTCTTCCTCATTTTCCCCCTTCTCTCTCTTCCTTTTTCATTTTCCCTCCATAGGAGTTTTTCTCTCATGTCATTACAAACAGTAATATGCTATGAAATTTACATTTAAGAATTTTTTTATAGTCATTCTTTTTTCTTGAGAAAATTTAATAATTATAATAACCTATAGATATATTACAATACATTTATTATACATATGTATCTATATTCATGCATATGTATTACATATGATATATATACATATATATTTAAAAGTACTTTGATTAGCCTGTTAGAAATAATATAGACCAAGTCTTTCTTAATTTTCAAGTCTTCTAGAATTAACAGCTTACAGTGAAAATCAAATAAACATATTTAAGTAAACAGGTATCATTCTTATTTATCAATACTTATCATTTAAGTTTTTATATTACATTAAGCTGTGATATGGCATATTAACTCTTATGAATTAGTGAAATTTTATTTGAACAACCTTTTATTTAAGGACCATATGCACTGACATTTTAAATGGCTTTCTTGTGATTTTAATTTCTATCAATTGCATATTTATTGCCAAATACTTATTTTATTAATTTTCATATTCATGATTGATATAAAGTCAATTGTTTAATTCTTCTTGTAAGTAGTTACTTATTACAGTAATAATTCTACATCTTTATAAGAAAAATGGTACAAAGATATTTTCATGCAAAATTAAGAATAATTGCATGCTCTAAATGTTTCATTGTTGATACATATAATAAAGAGCTTTTGATGAGTCTCTTCCCCAGTAAAACATAAAATGCAAAGATATAGTTGGGTATGTATGTTCAAATAAAGATAAGGAAAAATACACATTATCAGCTACAAACTATCAAATAAAAGATGAAAAGAACAATCCAACACATTGTACGAACTTGTCAGATGAGGTAGCCTAAGACTAGACCTGGTCCATGACAAAATATTCACGAAAAAAAATGAAATATGAAAAATATAGGAAATGATATGAATTTTTCATGAAGGTAGGTGGATTATCCTTTAATCTCAATATATGTTCATTTTCAAAAGCCAGTTTTCTGGTAAAATAAATTTGTGATATTTACAACTACACAAAACAAACTTTCTGCTTATCAAAATGAATGCATCTCAACTTCTTTTTAGCTGATTTCTTCCCACTCAATTTTAAACCTTTGTTTATTTATTATTATTGGTTTTTCAAAACATTACAAAGCTCATGATATATCATCTTTCATACATTTGACTGAAATGGGTTATGAACTCCCAATTTTCCCCAAATACGAATTGCAGAATCACATCAGTTTACACATTCACATTTTTACATAATGTCACATTAGTGACTGTTGTCCTCTGCTACCTTTATCATCCCCTACTATCCCCCCTCCCCTTTCATCCTATCTTCCCTCTCTTCCTCATCTGCTTTTTCACTTCTCTCTCTTGTTCCCGCCTTTCCCCTCACAACGTCTTATATGTAATTTTGTGTAACAATGAGGGTCTCCTACCATTTCCATATGCTTTCCCTTCTCTCTCCCTTTCTCTCTCCCACTTGTCTTTGTTTAATATTAATCTTTTCCTCATGCTCTTCCTCCCTGTTCTATTCTTAGTTACCCTATTTTTATCAAAGCAGACATTTGGCATTTGTTTTTTTAAGGATTGGCTAGCTTCTCTTAGCATAATCTGCTCTAATGCCATCCATTTCCCTGCAAATTCTATGATTTTGTCATTTTTTAGTGCTGCATCCATCGTGTATAGATGCCACATTTTTTTTTTATCCATTCATCTATTGAATTGCATCTAGGTTGGTTACACAGTCTAGGTATTGTGAATTGTGCCACTATGATCATTGATGTGGCAGTATCCCTTTAGTACACTCTTTTAAGATCCTCAGGGAATAGTCCGAGAAGGCCGATAGCTGGTTCAAATGGTGGATCCATTCCTAGCTTTCCCAGGAATCCCCATACTGCTTTCCATGTTGGCCTCACCAATTTGCAGTCCCACCAGCGGTGTACAAGTGTCCCCTTTTCCCCACATCCTTGTAAACACTTGTTGTTGTTTGACTTCATAATGGCTGCCAATCATACTGGAGTGAGATGGTATCTTAGGGTGGGTTTGATTTGCATTTCTCTGACTGCTAGATATGGTGAGCATTTTTTCATGTACTTGTTGATTGATTGTATGTCGTCCTCGGTGAAGTGTCTTTTCAGGTCCTTGGCCCATTTGTTGATTAGGTTATTTGTTATCTTATTGATAATTTTTTTTGAATTCTTTGTATATTCTGGATATTAGGGCTCTATCTGAAGTGTGAGTGGTAAAAATTTGTTCCCAGGATGTAGGCTCTCTATTTACTTCCCTTTTTGTTTCTCTTGCAGAGAAAAAAAACTTTTTAGTATAAGTAAGTCTCATTTTTTTATTCTTGTTAAGAACTCTTGGGCTATGAGCGTCCTATTAAGAAATTTGGAGCCCGACCCCACAGTATGTAGATCGTAGCCAACTTTTTCTTCTATGAAACGCAGTGTCTCTGATTTTATATCTAGATCCTTGATCCATTTTGAGTTAAATTTTGTGCATGGCGAGAGAACGGGATTCAGTTTCATTTTGTTGCATATGGATTTCCAATTTTCCCAGCACCATTTGTTGAAGATGCTATCCTTCCTCCACTGCATGCTTTTAGCCCCTTTATCAAATATAAGAAAGTTGTAATTTTGTGGATTGGTTTCTGTGTCCTCTCTTCTGTACCACTGGTCCACCTGCATTTTTCGGTACCAGTTCCATGCTGTTTTTGTTACTATTGCTTTGTAGTACAGTTTGAACTCTGGTATTGCTATACCTCCAGATTCACACTTCCTGCTTACAGTTGCTTTTGCTATTCTGGGTCTTTTATTCTTCGATATGAATTTCATGATTGATTTATCTATTTCTACAAGAAATGCCATTGGAATTTTGATTGGCATTGCATTAAACCTGTAGAGAACTTTGCGTAATATTGCCATTTTTATGATGTTAGTTCTGCCTATTCATGAACAGGGCACATGTTTCCATCTTCTGACATCTTCTTCTATTTCTCTCTTTAGATTTCTGTAGTTTTCATTATATAAATCTTTCACCTCTTTTGTTAGGTTGATTCCCAAGTATCTTATTTTATTTGAGGATGTTGTGAATAGAGTGGTTTTCCTCATTTCCATTTCAGAAGTTTTTTTTCTGTTATACAGGAATGCATTTGATTTATGCGTGTTAATTATATATCCTGCCACTTTTCTGAATTCATTTATTAACTTTAGCCATTTCTTTGTAGTCATTTTTGTGTCTGTTAAATATATTATCATGTCATCTGCAAATAGTGATACTTTAAATTCTTCTTTTCCTATTTTTATGCCTTTAATTTCTTTTGTCTGTTTAATTGCTCTGGCTAGTATTTCAAGAACTAAATTGAATAGAAGTGGTGATAGAGGGCATCCCTGTCTTGTTCCAGATTTTAGAAGGAATGCCTTCAGTTTTTTCTCCATTTAGGATGATGCTAGCCTGAGGTTTAGCATATATAGCTTTTACAATGTTGAGGTAAGTTCCTGTTATCCCTAGTTTTTATAGAGTTTTGAACATAAATGGATGCAGAACTTTGTCAAATACTTTTCTGCATCTATCGAGATGATCATATAGTTCTTGTCTTTAAGTCTATTGATGTGGTGAATGGCATTTATTGATTTTCGTATATTGAACCATCCTTGCATCACAGGGATGAATCCTCCTTGATGATGGTGCACAATTATTTTGATATGTTTTTGTACTCGATTTGTCAGAATTTTATTGAGAATTTTTGCATCCAAGTTCATTAGAGAAATTGGTCTGTAGTATTCTTTCTTTGAAGTGTCTTTGTCTGGTTTCGGGATCAGGGTGATGTTGGCCTCATAGAATGAATTTGGAAGAGCTCCTTCTTTTTCTATTTCTTGAAAAAGCTCGAAAAATATTGATTTTAATTCTTCTTTGAAGGTTTTGTAGAAATCCGCTGTATTCCCATCCGGTCCAGTGCTTTTTTTGGGTTGGCAGTCTTTTGATTGCTTCTTCTATGTCTTCCTTTGTTATTGGCCTGTTTAAATTGTTTGTGTCTTCCTGACTCAATCTGGGCAGATGGTATGACTTAACAAATTTATCAATATCTTCACAATATTCTATTTTATTGGAATATAGTGTTTCAAAATACTTTCTAATTATCTTCTATATTTCTGTAGTGTCTGTTGTGATATTGCCTTTTTTATCCCACATGTTAGTAATTTGAATTCTCTTTCTTCTTCTCTTCCTTAGCGTGGCTAAGGGCCTGTTGATCTTATTTATTTTTTCAAAGAACCAACTTTTAGTTTTATCAATTTTTTCAACTTTTTTTTTGTTTCAATTTTGTTGATTTCTGCTCTAAATTTAATTATTTCTTGTCTTCTACTACATTTGCTGTTGTTTTGCTCTTCCTTTTCCAGGTTTTTGTGGTGTAGTTTAAGTTCATTTATTTGCTGTTTTTTTTTTTCTTTTTTTGAGGAAAGAACTCCAAGAAATGAATTTCCCTCTTAAAACTGCTTTCATTGTGTCCCATAGATTCCGGTATGTTGTGTCTGTATTGTCATTTGTCTCTAAGAATTTTTTATCTCCTTCTTTATGTCTTCTGTAACCCATTGGTCATTCAGTAGCATGTTGTTCATTTTCCATGTGATGTAGGATTTTTCCTTCCTTCTTTTCTCATTGATATCCAGTTTCATTCCATTATGATCAGATATGGTGCACGGTATAATCTCCATGCCTTTATATTTACTAAGAATTGCCCTATGGCATAATATATGGTGTATCTTTGAGTAGGATCCATGTGCTGCTGAGAAGAACATGTATCCACTTGATGATGGTTGATATATTCTATATATGTCGGTTAAGTCTAGGTTATTGATTGTGCTGTTGAGTTCTATAGTTTCTTTATTCAGTTTTTGTCTAGAGGATCTCTCTAATGCCGAGAGTGGTGTGTTGAAGTCACCCATAATTATTGTGTTGTAGTCTATTTGACTCTTGAACTTGAGGAGAGTTTGTTTTATGAACGTTGCACCTCCATTGCTTGGTGCATACAAATTGATAATTGTTTTTTTCTTGTTGGTGGATGATTTCTTTTAACAGAATATAGTGTCATTCTTTATCCCTTTTGATTAACTTAGGTTTGAAGTTGATATTATTCCATATGAGTATGGCAAATCCTTCTTGCTTCCAAGGGCCATGTGAGTGTTATGATTTTTCCCAACCTTTTACCTTCAGCCTGTGTATGTCTTTTCCTATCATATGAGTCTCCTGAAGGCAGAATATTGTTGGATTTGTTTTTTTGATCCAGGTTACTAGCACATGTCTCTTGATTAGTGAATTTAGGCAATTAACATTTAAGGTTACAATTGAAATATGATTTGTACTTCCAGTCATGTTTATTTATTAATTATATTTTAGTTTGGATAGTTTTTACTTTTTTGGTTACTTTCCTCCGGCTTTACTGAGATACTTCCCACTGTTAGTTTTGGGCACTATTTTTTAACTCTTCTTCTTGTAGTATTTTGCACAAAATGCTTTGCAGTGCTGGTTTTCTGGCTGAGAATTGTTTTAGCTTTTGTTTATCGTGAAAGACTTTAATTTCATTGTCAAATCTGAAGCTTAACTTTTCTTTATATGGTATTCTTGGTTGGAATTCTTTTTTTTTTTCAGCATTTGAATTACATTGTTCCAGGATCTTCTCACTTTCAAAGAATTTGATGAAAAATCAGTTGTTAACCTAATTGGTTTACCCCTGAATGTAATCTGCCTCCTTTCTCTTATAGCTTTTAATATTCTCTCCTTGTTCTGTATGTTGGCTATCTTCATAATTATATGTCTTGGAGTTGGTCTATTTTGGTTTTGAATGTTTGGGGTCCTGTAGGCTTCCAGGAATTGGCAATCCAATCCATAATTCATCTCTGGGAAGTTTTATAGAATTATTTCATTTAATATGTTGTCCATTCCTTTGGTTTGAATCTCTATGCCTTCTTCCATCCTGATGACTCTTAAATTTGTTTTTTGTTTTTTTATGACATCCCATATCTTTTGAATAAATTCCTGGTGGGATTTAAGCATCTTTTCTGTGTTTACTCAATTCTTTTCAAGTTGATAAACTTTGTCTTCATTATCTGATGTTCTGACTTCTACTTGATCTAGTCTATTTGTAATATTCTCGTTTGAGTTTTTAATTTGGTTTATATTTTCCTGCATTTCTAGGATTACTGTTTAATATTTTCTTTTAAGATCTCTATCTCCTGGTAATGCTCATTCTTTGCCATTTGAATTTGTTTGTTTAATTCATTTTCAAAATATACTTTTATTGCTTGGACTTGCTGCCTCATGTCTTCTCTAATATTCCTTTCCATCTGAGTTCGGTATGCCTTGAGTTCTTTCCCTATCCCTGTTTCTGATGCTTCAAGGTCCTCCTGTAGATTTAAGTTGTCCTGCATTGTTTGTACTCCTTTTTTGCCCTTGTTTTTTCATGATGTTCACGTTACTTTCCAGCTCTATTTGATTGCTGTGTTTCTGCTTTATTCTTTAGATTTGTTTTGGTGTTGTATATCTCTGTTGTCTCTCCTTTGTGTTGGTAAACTATGCCTGCTAAAGTGGATTCCGCTTGGAAGTAATTCCGAAGGCCGAGCTCCAGTGATGTCACCTCTCTGCTTTGGCCGGCCCCAGGCTCCTTGCCGAGGTGTCCGAATTGGGGGGTGGGACTTGACTGTCTCTGGTTTGTTTCAGCTCTGGGTCACTGGCAGGCGGGCCGTCTCCAGCCGCCCAATTGCGCGGTTGGTCGCCAGCGGGCAGGCGGTCTCCAGCAGCCCAGTCATGCGGGCAGCAGGTGGGCTGTCGCCGTTGGGTTGGCAATCTCTAGCCACGCAGTCTCACGCTCGGTTGCCGGCGGGCGGGCATTCCTCAGCCCCCCAGTCACTCAGGCAGTGGGTGGAATGTCACGTGCAGGCCTGCGGTCTCCAGCCGCCCAGTCCAAGGGCCTGCCTTCTAGTCCTTTGGTTTCTCCTGCTTGTCCTGGTTTCTTTTTCTAGACCAGATTTCCCCTGAGTGATGCCTCTCGGCAGTTCAAACTGTACTCTGTGCCTGCCGTTTGTTGGGTGTGGAGGGTGTCTTTTGGGAACCCAGACACTCTATTGTTTTGATTTTTTCCGCTTGCCCCTCCCCCAGCACTGGCTATACACGTTTCGTTATGGCCACTGATGGTAGGGGGAGTCGAAAGTCAGGTGTCTCTAGTTTTTCTTGCGTCTTTATGCAGGCTTGCTCTGATTAACCCTCCCCCGGAAAGCCTAGGAGACATTTTATGTGAATTCCCCACTGTATGAGAGATGAGCTGAGTAACACACATCTGTTTTATTGTTGCAGTCTATTGGAGAGGGGCGGTGGTTACTTCAGATCTCAAAGATGGTGGCCGCTGGTTTCCTTGGTGGAGTTTCTTTTGTGGGGGATAGAACTATACCACTTTCTTCCCTGTCTGAATTCCCAAACTCAGCCCGGGGATCAGTGGGAGCTCAGCCGGCAGGATTCCACAGAATCCGCAGCAACATTTCTCCCTGCTTCAGGTTACTTCTCGGTGGTGCCCCGCCATCTGAAACAGCAGGCCTGGCTGCATGATTCAATCAGCCCAGATCTCTGATTGCACAGTTGGCTATTGGGAACCCCGGCACTCTATTGTTTTGATTTTTTTTTTCCGCTTGCCCCTCTCTCAGCGCTGGCTAGACAGGTTTTTTTTCACCACTGATGGGAGGGGGAGTTGAAAGTTAGGTGCCTCTAGTTTTCCCCTATCTTTATGCAGGCTCCCTCTGATAATCTCTCCCCCAGAAAGCCTAGGAGAGATTGGATGCAAATTCCCTGAAGTATGGGAGATGAGCTGAGTAACAGTAACAGAATAACAACATTTTATTGTTGCAATCTGTAGGGGAGTGGCTGTCGTTACTTCAGCTCACCAAGATGGTGGCCGTTGGTTTCCTTCGTGGAGTTTCTATTGTGGGGGTTAGAACTGTACCACTTCCTTCCCCATCTGAAACCCTGAACTCAGCCCAGGGCTCAGTGGGGACTCTACTGGCAGAATTCCACAGAATCTGCATCAACGTTTCTCCGTGATTATTGATTGCATCTCGGTGGTGCCCTGCTGTCTGTAGCCACTGGACGGGTAGCGCGGATCAGTCAGACAGGATCTCCGGTCGCAGAGTTGGCTCATGTTTGAGACTCATTTACCGGACCTCAGTGCTAGAAATCCTTCTTCTAGGTTTCAGTGCACCCCCATTTTGCTGTAAGTTCCTAACAAGATAGTTTTTTGTCGTTCTTAGTAGTTAGTCACCTGCGCAGTGGCGCGGTACACTGGGTATGATGCTCTCTATTCGCGGCCATCTTGCAATGTCAAAATATTATGATTTGTATGCACCATTCACTGAAGTTAGTTTTCAGTATTAGGAAACAAATATGTATTTCAGGTGGATGAATATTTCTGAGAATAATCTTGTGAAAAGTTCATTATAAATCCTCATACATGAATATGAATAATTTTAGGAAGTGTATAATAAGACACATATATTTCATATTTTGAAAAATCGGGAGAGTATATATATATATATATATATATATATATATATATATATATACACACACACAAACACACACACCGAGACATTAAAAAGTAGCAATATATATGCCAATCGAAATTCATCATTAAATATATAACATCCACTTATCCAAAAATATACATTTTACTGAAAATGGATTTATGCATAATGTTGGTCAACTAGGAAGCTCACCCATAGGTTGAATTTTCTGTTCCAACAGAGGTTAGGAGGAGTGATCTCTTCTCACAATTTTTATCTACCATGTCAGCCACCTCAGAAGAATGTACATGTGATACCAGGTAGGATTCTATTTGTGCATATAAAAATACATGTGCTTAGTAGGCTACAGAAAAAGGGAAAGAGGAATTCACATATTTGTTAATTTTAAAAACACATGGAGAACTATGTCAATAAACATTAACTATATTTATAACTCCTACACAATATAATGCAAAAGGGATGTCAAACTACATACCATGCCTTCTCTGAATTGCTGGTATTTGTATTCTTTTTGGGTTACTATTCTCCATCATATAAGGATTAGTAGTCAGAGTCTAGTAGGGTATGGGTTAGTGTCAGAGATTCAGTATTTCAAATGGAAAATAGGAAAGTAAACCCAATGTGTTTGCAAATATGTGCTACACAAAAATCTTCCCACTCACATTAAAAACAATCCCTTGATATTACCCTCACTGGAAGAAATACACAATTAGAGGATAAGAGTTAGAAAATCTGTGAATACATACCCGGAATGGAATATGCTGAGGAGTTCACAACCTTGGAGGTAGTAGATGAGTTTCCAAAAGTAAAAGACAAGGTAAACACTCCACAACATGGAGCTCTGCAGGCCTAATGACTTCTTGAGATACTGCCTCTGAGTTGGGACACTTAAAATGTATGTTGTTGTCGGTAGCTTTAGCATCCTATGTAGTGAGACCATCAAAACTGGGTCAACATCTATGTGACCTGGAGGACATGGTATCTTATTTTCCAATTAAAATGAGGCAGCAGTGCTGAATTCTCACTTTGTGGGTAAACTGTGGCAACTGGGGGATAAGTGTCTCTCCGTGTGGACTGTGAAGCCATTTGGTCATACTCTACTTTTCGTGGTGATTCTTGCTGCTGCACTGGGAGTTTGGTATTGGCTTAATGAAATACAAGGAGTTCAACTGGGACACAGTGCTGGAGGGAGTTCTGTCACGTGTGGTGGGACAGGGTCTCCAGGAGAATGCACCAACCAGGCTTATGTCCAACATAGCTTGCCCCCTTGACCATATCAACCTGATTCTGAACATTGCCCAGAAACCTATCCATATAACAAGATGCCTTTACATATAAGGGTCTGCTGGCTGCATCATGTCAGTCACAAGCCATTTGAAAGCCAATGGCCAATCCACATGAAACCACCAGAGATGGTTTATCTCACACCTACCCACCTTTGCTGTAGGCCCACTACTCAGCAGGTTCCAACTTACTGGTATCTCTGTTCTACACCATTTTTGTGAAACCCAGTCAATCAAGGCACTTTCTCGTACACTCATGATCAGCAACAGGATCTCCAATGGTTTTCCAGTGCCACCTGGTAATGGGAATTTCAAAAATTTCATGGTATTTATCGAGCCCATTTTTTAAGGTTGAAGTTGGAGGCACTGAGGGTTTCATTTAATTCAGTAACCATTAAATGGTGAGGAAGCCCATTTCAATGAAAGCTCTGGAAGACTCTCACAGGCAAGGCTTCCCAAAGAGTTGCCAAATGGTCACATAAAGCCAGGCATATTGAGGTCTACAATGTAAAATCCTTGTGTGTTTTGACTCTCAACTATGGGTGCTAATTCTTTCTGAAAAAAATTATGTGATAACCTGGCTGAGATTCCCTGTGCTCTGTGGAAAGCCTTCCTGGGCACAGATCTCAGTTTCCAAGGGTGACTCTCATGCATGGCCTCCTAAAATCCCAACAAAACTCATGGCAATACCTCTCTGAGATCAGTTCCAGAACTCAGTCTCTAAGGGGAATCACACTAGAATTCAAGACCAGTTGGAGCCAGTTATATTTTTCTACAACCACACTAATAACCACAATTAAAACCAGAACACTTCCACATGGCCATCATCTTCTTCCATATAGATACTCATTTTAACCTCTGGCTGGAGGTTTCCATGAGGGGCACAGCCCAAAACAGTGTCCAAAATAAGCTCCCTTGCCCCTCATTTGCTTAACGTTGGGGTGGCCTGAACACCTTCCTGTGAACCATGACTTATCAAATAGGCCTGCCGTTAATACTGCTCTGCTTCTCCAATTTGAGGACTACTGACTGTGGGGTTTAGATTCTTCATGTGAATTGGAATCATTGGAATCACATATGGGCTAGCCTCTGAAGGGCTTTGAAGAACTCATTTGACCCAAAGGCACCCTATTCTCACTTGATAGAGGTCAGGAACCTTACAGAGGTAGGGAGAGACTTCATCCACAAAAACTGCTCTTTTGGCCATTTTCGTTTTGGATGAACACGTGGGATGTATAAGGTGCTGAGTATCTAACCACAGCCTCACACAGGGCCAAGAGGCTGTTTCAGAAACATCCATTTCCAAAGCAATTAAGCAAAGAGCCACAGGTGATGCCCATTAATTTCCATTTGAAAACAGTTTTCTTCAGGCTTCACAAATTAGTGTCCTGAGGTAAAGACCTTCCTGAAATTCAGGGCAACAGAACAATAGGTAAGCAAAAGGCCCAAAGAAGGGTTTCTCCACTGAGACTTTCCTGGTCCCACTGATATCTGAGTTTTCTTAGATTCTCGCCATTCCCTTCAGCTATCCAGTACATCACCATTTCACAGAGCTTGGAGGTGGTACATATCTTGGACACAAAACCATGAGGCTATTCTGGAGAGTTTCCAGAATTCAGGAAGAAAACAGAAACTACTGAGAGCAGATATTGCCCTTCAATAAGACAAGCTGCAGTCCATTTGTAAATTGGGCAGGATGAATGCTTGGAAGCTTTCTACTAGAAAGGACACATCCATTGATGCATTCTCTTTTCTAATGTCTACAATCACGGACAGAGTGGGATACACAGACATAGAAGCACTCGCCTTGTCAAACGACTTACTGGAAACAGTCCACACCAATCCAAACAAAGAGCCTTTCCTACCTATTCTCAGAACATGAGACAAAACCACAAACCCCCACACACACACACTCAAAGGCACCTCCTTTGCTCAAGTAAGTCTGTGACTATCCATAGTGTCCTCAGAATGGTGGGCCATTGTATGTGCCCCCAAAATGGCCTGTCCTGTATCAGATCTGGTCTCCTTGGCCAACACTTTGAAGTTGTTAGGAGCCATGGGTGAGCCACTACCTGCTTTCCCAGGAAAAGCTCCTCTTCAGAGCTTTCCTGTCATTTGGCCATCGTCACATCAGTAGGTACTAAGAAAGACTGACTCTGTTCTTGGTAAATCAAAACAAGTGAGACCACTGGGACTGGGACTGTGACTGGCTCTTGGTGCCTGTCTTCCAGGATCAAACGTCCAGAGAGTTCCATCACCAAGGCAGTGAGGTGAGGTCATTTCCTTCAGGAACTGAAAGAGGTCACTGACTTGGCAACCACTTTGTCCTAACAGTTACTTCTAAGGGTCCCATGAGATGGAGGCTGTCCCTACTTCCTGTCACACTTTCACAGTTAGAATGGTATACCAACCATAGGTACCTGAGAACAGCTCTCCACACAGGCCTGGTTTGGTCCATCTTCTCTACATTAAGAAGGTAGAGGCTGATTCAGACACATCCCTTCATCCTGACCAGATAGTTTGCCATGGAAGATGTCTTTTGCTCTCTCAGGTCCTTCATAGCTTCCTTCATCATCTCAGGGGATCATTTCTGCATATACCTTTGATGTTCTCAGCAGGTGGAAGATCCCCTACATTCCTGTATTGTAAGACCAACTCTGTCCCTCCTCTTCTGTAAAGTTAGATTGAGGGAAAAGTGTATGTTTAGGGTTAATAACATGTTTGATTTGCGTTAGGAATCTTTCTGCCGGATGAATAATGGTATTGGGAGCCTGTGATATTTACAAAAATATATAGGTAAAATATAAGTATAAAAACAGAAATCTAGGTAAGATTGGAAGCCAGAAGGGAACTGGGCCCTTGAGTGCGATACTTAGGTTTGAATTATGTTCTGCACATGTGTCTCAGATAAATTGATATACAATGGCATAGGACCTTATACCTTGGATAATTGATTGTCGAAGAGAACATCGAGTCAAAAAAGTATAGTCAGTAGCATTAGGAAGATAGTCAGTAGGTTTAGAAAGAAGAGTGAGTATAGGATTTGGACCAAAAGTTCTTTAGCAATAGGGTTTCGGGTAGAGAGTGAATGTAAATGTCAGCATATGTGAAGTGTCAGTCACAATGATGAACTGGGGGAAATATGTATGAAAGCAGGTATCAATAAAGATATTACCAAATCAGGCAAAGTATGAAGTGAGTGATAGGATTAGACATTTTCAACATGGTTGAGGTTGAATATATAATCTTAGGAAGAAACAAATATGTAGTCACCAATTTGATTTACATTTGAGAGCATTAGGCAACCTGGACATGGTTCTTTTTAGTAATCCACGCTCCCTTGGCATTTAGGCTTTGATACAATCATGAGTGTGACCTTCGTTTTTTGTGTCCAGAATATTCCTGTGATAAAATCTATATATAGATAAGATGACATGAGTATTTCTTCCACCATTTCTGGGAGCAATATTTTGAAGACGTATAAATTAGTATTGAAGGGACAAAGAAGAGTACACTGTATCTATTAATATAGAGATAATGCATTAATAGACAATACTGTGAATAGAAAGCATAACTGGTTCCAACTTTAAATAATGGATTGAATTGAATCGTGAACATATAGAGGAAATCTTATATTGATATACAATTATTCATTCCAACCAGTTATACATCTAATGTTAATATTAATATTATGGTTCATCATGAAGAGTGTGTGAGTTTAGCTTCGAAATTGATTATGGAAATTGAAAATAATGTATTTGGAAAGAAGTCTCATGAAAAGACCAGTCAAGTAACATGGAGGAATACATGTGTTCTGAAGCAAGATGTGTTTGAAAGTGAAACAAATTCCTATATATTTTAAACTTGTGGAAGAAATACATATCCTATGATGTGCAAAAACTGAAGAAATAGTAATGTACCAGTGTTGGATTAAAATGAAGGTCAATATAGACATCATGTCCCATAGGAATCTACTGGCATTGATGTTAAACTGGGTCAGTTACTGTAGAAATATTAGGATTTGTAAACACCATTGATTGAAATTAGTTTTCAGTACTGGGAAATAAATATGTATTTCAGGTGGATGAATATTTCTGAGAATTATCTTCTGAAAAGTTGATTATAAATTTATGTACATGAACATGAATGAATTTACAGAGTGTGTATAAGTCACATACATTTCATATTTTGAGAAATCTGGAGTGTATATATATATTTTTTTTAAATAAACACAAATATACATTAAAAAGTATCAATATATATGCTAATCGTAATTCATCATGTAATATACATCATTCAAAGATGCAAAATATTTATTATACTGAACATGGATTTATGTATAATATTGTTCTACTGGGAAGCTTACACATAGTTTGAATTTTCAGTTCCCACAGCGTTTAGGAGGACTGGTCTCTTCTCACAATTTGTATCTGCCAATTCAGCCAACTCATGAAAATGTACGTGTGATACCAGGTAGGATTCTGTATGTGCATATAAAAATACATGTGCTGAGTAGGCTACAGAGAAAGGGAGACAGGAATTCACATATTTGTGAACTTTATAAACACATGGAGGACTATTTCAATTAAAAATTGAGTAGATTTATAACACCTACCCTTAATCATGCAAAAGGGAAGTCCAACTGTACAGCATGCCTCCTCTGAACTGCTTGTATTTTTATTCTATTTGGGTATTATTCTTCATCATATTAGGATTAGTAGTCAGAGTATAGTAGGGTATGAGTTACTGTCAGGGATTCAGTATTTCGAATGGAAAATTGGAAATGGATCAATGTGTATGCAAATTAGTGTTACACAAAAATTTTCCCACTCTCATTTAGAACAATAACTTGACATTACCTTCACCCCAAGTAAGACACAATTAGAGAAAAAGAGTTAGAAAATCTTTGAATTCATACCTGAAATGAAAACTGCTCCGGATTTCACAACCTTGGAGATGGTAGAGGAGTTTCCAAAAGTAAGGGACAATGTAAAAACTCCACAAACATGAAGATTTGCCAGCCTAAAGACGTCTGGAGAAACTGCCTCTAAGATGGACAGTTGAAATATATGTAGTTTTCAGGAACTTTAGCTTTTTTTCTAGTAAGACCATCAAACGTCTTTATGCATCTCTGTGACCTGGAGGACATGGTTTATAATTTTCCAATGAACATGAAGCAGTAGTGCTGAATTCTCTCTTTGTAGGTGAACTATGGCCACTGGGGGCTATGTGTCTCCCCATGTGGACTGTGAAGCCATTTCATCATCCTCCACTTTTTATAGTGTCTCCTGCTGCACTGAGAGTTTTGTATTTGCTTCATGAAATACAAGGAGTTAAACTTGACCACAGTCCTGGAGGGAGTTCTGTCACATATGGTGGGTCAGGGACTGCAGGAGAATGCACCAACAGGACTTGTATACCACATAGGTTGCCTCCGTGACCATAGCAACCTGATTCTGAACATTGCCCTTAAACCTCTCCATATAACATGATGCGTTTACATACAATGTTCTGCTGGCTGCACCATGTCAGTCACAAGCCATTTGGAAGACAATGGCAGATCCACATGACCCCACCACAGATGTTTTATCACACACGTAATCACCTCTGCTCTAGGCCCACGATTCTGCAGGCTCCAAATTACTGGCATCTCTGTTCTACACCATATTCATGAAAGCCTGTTAATCAAGGCACTGTCTGGTACACTCATGATCAGCAACAGGACATCCAAAGGTTCTTCAGTGCCACCTGGTCATTGGAATTTTAAAAATTTCATGGTATTTATCTAGCCAATTTTCAAGGATGAAGTTGGAGGCACTGTTTATTTCAATTCATTCAGGAATCATTCAATGTTGAGGAAGATCATTTCAATGAAAGCTCTGGAGAACTCTCACAGGCAAGGCTTCCCAAAGAGTGGCCAAAAGGTCACATGAAGCCACGCCCATTGAGGTCTAAAATTGAGGTCCATGTGTTTTTTTACTATCAAATATGGCTGCCAAGTCTTTCAGAATTAAATAATGTGATATCCTGTCTGAGATTCCCAGTGCTCTGTGGAAAGCCACCGTGGGCATAGATCTCAGTTTCCAAGGGCGACTCTCATGCGTGGCCTCTTAAAATCCCCACACAATTTATGGCAATTCTTCTTTGATATGTGTTCCAGAACTCAGGCTCTAAGGGGAATGACACCAGAGTTCAAGCCCAGGTGGATCCAGTCATCTCTTCCAACTGCCACAAGAATGACCACAATTAAAACCAAAACACACCCACATGGCCCTCATCTTCTTAAATATAGACATTCATCATAACCTCTGGCTGGAGGTTACCATGCAGGATGCATCCCAAGAGAGTGTCCAAAATAATGTCGCTTGCCCCTCATTTGCCTAAAGTGAGGGTGACATGGACACCCTTCCTGTGAACCAGGAGTGATCAAATAGGCCTGCCATTAATACTGCTCTCCTTCTCCAATTTGAGGCCTACTGACTCTCAGGTATAGATTCTTTATGTGATATGGAATCTTGAGAAAACACAAGCACCTCTGCAGGGATTTGAAGAACTCATTTGACCTAAAGGACTCCTATTCACACTTGATGGAGGTAAAGAACCTAAGAGAGGAAGGCAAGAGACTCATCCACAATTAGTGATTTTTTGCCATTTTGGTTTTGATTGCACAAATGGAATCTATCTTTAGATCTACCATGTGCTGAGAATCTAAGCCACAACCACACACAGGCCCAAAAGGCTGATTCGGACACGTCCCTATTGAAAGCAATTAAGCAAAGAGCCACATGTTATGCCCATTTATTTCCATTTGAAAACAGTTTTCTTCAGGTTTCACAAAGGGGTGGCCTGAGGCAAAGACCTTCTTGACATTCAGGGCAACATAACCATAAGTATGAAAATGAACCAAAGCAGGGTTTCTCCACTGAGAGTTTACTGGTCACACAGATATTTGAGTTTTCTAAGATGTTCCCATTCCCTACAGCTATCAAGCACATGGCCATGTCACAGAGCTTGGAGGTGGTACATATCTTGGACTCAAAACCATGGGCCTATTCTTGAGGTTTGCCGGAATTCAGGAAGAAAACAGGAACTTAGAAAGTTAGTAGGTGTTTCCCATGCATAAGGCGAGCCACAGTCCATTCCTAAATCGGGCAGGAAGAATGCTGGGAAGCATTCTACTACACAGGACACATCCTTGATGCATTCTCTTTTCTAATGTCTACAACCACGGACAGAGTGGGAAACACAGACATAGAAGCACTCGCCTTGTCTAACGACTTACTAGAAACAGTCCACTCCAATCCAAACAAACTGCCTTTCCTACCTATTCTCAGAACATGGGACAAAACCACAAACTCACACCCACACCGACAAAGGCACCTCCTTAACTCAAGTAGGTCTGTGAATATCCAGAGTGTCCTCTGACTGGTGGACCATACTATGTTCCCCTGAAATGGCCTGACCTGTGTCAGATCTGGTCTCCTTGGCTAACTCTGTGAAGGTGTCAGGAGCCAGAGGTGAGCCACTACCTGCTTTCTCAGAAACGGCTCCTCTTTAAAGCTTTCCTGGCATTTGGCCATCCTCACATCAGTAGTTACCAAGAAAGACTGACTCTGTCTTTGGTAAATCCAAACAAGTGTGACCACTGGGACTGGGACTGGGACTGGCTATGGGTGACTGGCTTCATGAATCCCAAGTTCAGAGATTTTAATCACCAAGGAAGTGAGGTGAGGTCACTTCCTTCAGGAACTGAATGAGGTTACTGCCTTGGCAACCACTTTGTCCTACCAGTGGCTTCCAAGTGTCACATGAGAAGGAGGCTGCCCCTAATTCCTGTTACACTTTCACAAGATAGAACGGTATATCAATCATAGGCGCCCTGGGACAGCTACCCACACAGGCTGGGTTTGGTCCATTTTCTCTACATTAAGAAGAGAGAGGCTGATTCAGTCAGAACCCTTCATCCTGACCAGGTTGTTTGCCATTGAAGATGACTTTTGCTCTCTCAGGTCTTTTATAGCTGCCTTCATGTTCTTCAGAGATCATTTATGCATGTACCTTTGAGGTTTTCATCAGGTGAAAGATCTCATACAACTCTATCCCTGCTCTTCTGTAAAGTTAGATTGATGGAACAGTGAATGGTTAAGGTTAACAACATGTTTGATTTGGGTTAGAAATCATTCTGCTGGATGAATGATGGTATTTGGAACCTAAAATATTTAAAAGAATATAGAGGTGAAATATAATTATGAAAACAGAAATCTAGTTTAGATTCGAAGCCCAGAATGGCATTGGGACCTTGACTGGGATAATTAGCATTGAATTATGTTATGCACAGATGTCTAAGTTGAATCTATAATCAATGGCATAGGATCTTCTACCTTGGATGATTGAATGTACAAGAGAACATCGAGTCAAACAGGGATAGTCGGTAGGATTAGGAAGATAGTCGGTAGGTATAGGAAGAAGAGTGAGTATAGTATTTGAAACAAAAGTTCTTTAGCAATAGCGTTTTGGTTAGAGAGTGAATATTTGTCAGCACATGTGAAGAGTCAATCACAATGATGAACTTGGGAAATATGTAGGAAAGCAGATATCAATAGAGACATTACAAAATCAGGCAAACTATAAAGTGATAGGATTAGACTTTTTCAAAGGGTTCAGGTTGAATATATAATCTTAGGAAGAAACACATATGTAGTCACGAATAGGATTGACATTTGAGAGAATTAGGCAATGTGGACATGGATGTTTTTAGTAATCCATGCTCACTTTCCATTTAGGCTTTGGTACAATAATAAGTGTGACCTTTGCATTTGGTGTCCAGAATATTACTGTAATAAAATGTATATGTAGATCAGGTGGCATGCGTATTTCTTCCACCATTTCCGGGAGCAATATTGTGAAGACGAATAAATTAGTATTGGGGGTACAAAGAGGTGTATGCTGTGTCTATGAATATAGAGATTATGCATACATAGATCATACTGGGAAAAAATATAACTGGTTCCAATTAAATAATGGATTGAATTGATATCTGAAAATATATAGGAAATCTTATATTGATAAACAATCATGCATTCCAAAGAGTTATACATCTAATGGTAATCTTAGAGTGATGGTTTATAATGAAGGGTGTGTGAGTTTTGTTTCAAAAGTGATTACGGAAATAGAAAATAATGTGTTTGGAAAGAAGTCTCATGAGAAGACCAGTCAAGAAACATGGAGGAATACATGTGTTCTGAAGCAGAAAGTGATTGAAAGTGAACCAAATGCCTATAAACTTCCTAACTTGTGGAATAAATATATATCCTATTATGTGCATAAACTGAAGAAATAGTAATGTAACAGTGTTGAATAAAAATGAACTTCAAAATACACATCATGTTCCATAGGAATCTACTTGCATTGATGTAAACCTAGGTCAGTTACTGTAGAATGGAAAATTGCAAAATAAATCCAATCTGGAATGGGAAATTCTCAGGAGTTCACAACCTTGGATATGGTGGAGGAGTTTCTCAAAGTAAGGGACATTGTAAACACAACACAAACATGGAGCTCTGCTGGCCTAAAGACTTCTTGAGAAACTGGCTAAGAGGTTGGGCACTTAAATTTATATTGTTGTCTGGAGCTATAGCTTCTTTTGTAGTGAGACCATCAAAGCTGGGTGTGCATCTATGTGACCTGGAGGACATGGTATCTTATTTTATAATGAACATAAGGCAGCAGTACTGAATTCCCTCTTTGTAGGTAAACTGTGGCCACTGGGGGCTAAGTGTCTCCCCATGTGGACTGTGAAGCCATTTGTTCATTCTCCATTTTCGTGGTGTTTCTTGCTGCTGCACTGGGAGTTTGGTATTTGCTTAACTAAATACAAGGAGTTCAATGGGGACAAGTGCTGGTGGCTACCCCTACTTCATGTGACACTTTCACAAGTTAGAATGGTATATCAACCATAGGCACCCGGGAACAGCTCTCCACACAGGCCTTGTTTGGTCCTTCATATCTGCCTACATCTTCTCCAGGGGTCATATCTGCATGGACCTTTGAGGTTCTCAGCAGGTGGAAGGTCCCCTATATTCCTGTATTGTAAGACCAACTCTGTCCCGCTCTTCTGTAAAGTTAGATTGAGGGAACAGTGTATGGTTAGCATTAATAACTTGTTCAATTTGGGTTAGGAATTATTCTGAGGGATGAATAATGATATTGGGAATCTGCTATATTTATAAGAACATAGAGGTGAAATATATGTATGAAAACAGAAATCTAGGTAAGATTTGAAGCCCAGAAGGGAATTGGGCCCTTGATTGGGATACTTAGCATTGAATTACCTTCAGCAGAGATTTCTTGGATAAATCAATATACAATGGCATAAGACTTTGTACCTTGGATGATTGAATTTAGAAGGGAACATCAACTCCAAAAGGGATAGTCGGTAAGATTAGAAAGACAGTCGGTAGTTTTTGGAAGAAGTGTGAGTATAGAATTTGGAAAAAAAAAAAATTCTTTAGCAACAGGGTTTCGATTAGAGAGTGAATGCCAATGTCAGCACATGTGAAGAGTCATTCACAATGATGAACTAGGGAAAAAATGTAGGAAAGCAAATATCAAGGAAGACAATAGGAAATTAGGCAAAGTACAAAGTGATTGTTAGGATTAGACATTTTCAACAGGATTGAGTTTGAATATATAATCTTAGGAAGAAACAAATATGTAGTCACCAAAGAATGACATTTGAGAGCATTAGGCAACCTGGACATGGATGTTTTTAGCAATCCATGTTCACTTTCCATTTAGGCTTTGTAAAATCATAAGTGTGACCTTTGCAGTTTTGTCAAGAATATTACTGTGATAAAATGTATATGTAGATCAGGTGACATGAGTATTTCTTCCACCATTTCCGGGAGCAATATTGAGAAGACGTATAAATTAGTATTGGGGGTACGAAGAGGTGTATGCTGTGTCTGTGAATATAGAGATAATGCATGAATAGACCATACTGTGAATAAAAAATATAACTGGTTCCACTTTAAATAATTCATTTAATTGATATCTGAAAATATACAGGAAATCTAATATTGATATAAAATCATTCATTCCAACCAGTTATACATCTAATGGTAATATTAGGTTATGGTTTATCATGAAGGGTGTGTCTGATTTTCTTCAAAAGGATTATGGAAATCGAAAATAATGTGTTTGGAAAGAAGTCTCAAAAAATCCAGTCAAGAAACCTGGAGGAATACATGTGTTCTAAAGCAGGAAGGGATTTAAAGTGAACCAAATGCCTCTAAATTTGTGAACTTGTGGATGAAATATATATGCTATGATGGGCTAAACGTGAAGAAATATTAATGTAGCAGTGTTGAATAGAAATGAAGTTCAAAATAGACATCATGTCCCATAGGAATCTACTTGCATTGATGTTAAACTGGGTCAGTTAATGTAGAAATGTTAGGATTTGTATGAACCATTAACTGAAGTCAGATTTCAGTAATGGGAAACAAATATGTATTCAAGGTGGATGAATATTTCTGAGAATAATCTTCTGAAAAGTTGATTATAAATCCACATACATGAACATGAATGAATTTAGGGAGTGTATATAATACACATATATTTCATATTTTAAAAAACTTGGAGAGTCACACACACACACACACACACACACACACACAGACACATGCACAGACATTAAAAGTAGCAATATATATGCCAATCGCATTTCATCATGAAATATATATAATCCACATATCGAAAAATATTCATTTTGCTTAACATGGATTCATGTATAATGTTGTTCTACTAGGAAGCTGACATAGGTTGAATTTTCAGTTTCAACAGCGTTTAGGAGGAATGATCTCTACTCACAATTTTTATCTTCCAAGTCAGTAGCCTCAAAAGAAATTATGTGTGATACCAGGTAGGATTCTATATGTGCGTATAAAAACACATGTGCTGAATAGGCTACAGAGAAAAGGAAACAGGAAGTCACATATTCGTTACCTTTAAAAACACATGTAGAACTATTTCAATTAAAAATTGACAATTTTTATAATACCTACCCTTTATCATGCAAAAGGCAAGACCTAGTATACACCATGCCTCCTCTGAACTGCTTGTATTTCTATTCTCTTTGGGTTATTTTTCTTCACCATATTAGGATTAATCGTCAAAGTCTAGTAGGGTATGGGATAGTGTCAGAGATTCAGTATTTTGGATGGAAAATAGGAAAATGAATCCAATGTGTACGCAAACATATGCTACACAAAAATCTTCCAACTCTCATCAAGAACAATGCCTTGTCATTACCTTCGACCCTAGTAAAACACAATTAGAGGAGAAGAGTTAGAAAATCTGTGAATTCATATGTGGAATAAAATATACTCAGTAGTTCAAAAAATTGGAGGTGGTAAAGGAGTTTCCAAAAGTAAGGGAAAGTTTAAACAGTCCACACACATGGAGCTCTGCTGGCCTAAAGACTTCTTGAGAAAGTCCCTCTGAGGTTGGGCACTTGAAATATATTTTGTTGTATGGAGCTTTAGCTTCCTTTGTAGTGAGACCATCAAAGATGGGTCTGCATCTATGTGACCTGGAGGACATGGTTTCTTATTTTCCAATGAACATGAGACCGTAGTGCTGAATTCTCTCTTCCTAAGTAAACTGTGGACACTGGAACCTAAGTGTCTCCCCGTGTGAACTGTGAAGCCATTTGGTCATCCTCCACTTTTCGTGGTGTTTCTTGCTGCTGCACTGGGAGTTTGGTATTTGCATCACGAAATACAAGGAGTTCAACTGGGACACAGTGCTGGAGGGAGTTCTGTCACGTGTGTATGGTCAGGTTCTGCAGGAGAATGCACCATCCAATATTCTATCTCTCATAGTTTGCCCCCGTGTCCATAGCAACCTGATTCTGAACATTTACCTGAAACCAAACCATATAAAAATTTGCCTTTACATATAAGGGTCTGCTGGCTGCACCTTGTGAGTCACAAGCCATTCTATATAAATGCCACATTTTTAATCCATTCATCTAATGAAGGGAATCTAGGTTGGTTCCACAGTCTTGCAATTGTGAATTGTGCTGCTATGAACATCGATTTATCAGTATCTCTGTAGCATGCTCTTTTTAGTTCTTTAGGGAATAGACCGAGAAGGGGAATAGGTCAAATGGTGGCTCCATTCCCAGCTTTCCAAGAAATCTCCATACTGCTTTCCAAATTGGCTGCACTAATTTGCAGTCCCACCAGCAATGTACAGGTGTGCCCTTTTCCCCACATCCTCGACAGCACATGATGGCGTTTGACTTCATAATGGCTGCCGATCTTACTGCAGTGAGATGGTATCTTAGGGTGGGTTTGTTTTGCTTTTCTCTGACTGCTAGAGATGGTGAGCATTTTTTCATGTACTTATTGATTGATTGTATGTCCTCCTCTGAGAAGTGTCTGTTCAGGTCATTGGCCCATTTGTTGATTGGGTTATTCATTTTCTTATTGTTTAATTTTTTTGAGTTCTTTGTATACTCTGGATATTAGGGCTCTATCTGAAGTGTGAGGAGTAAAGATTTGTTCCAAGGATGTAGGCTCCCTATTTACCTCTCTTATTGTTTCTTTTGCTGAGAAAAATGTATTTAGTTTGAGTAAGTCCCATTTGTTGATTCTAGGGATTAACTCTGGTGCTATGGGTGTCCTATTGAGAAATTTGGAGCCCGACACCACAGTATGTAGATGGTGGCAAAAGTTTTCTTCCACCAGATGCAGTGTCTCTGATTTGATATCAACCTCCTAGATCTATTTTGAGTTAACTCTTGTGCATGGTGAGAGGAGGGGATTCAGTTTCATTTTGTTACATATGGAATTCCAGTTTTCCCAGCACCATTTGTTGAAGATGCTATCCTTCCTCCATTGCATGCTTTTAGTCCCTTTATCAAATATAAGATAGCTGTAGTTTTGTGGATTGGTTTCTGTGTCCTCTATTCTGTATCACTGGTCCACCCGCCTGTTTTGTCACCAGTACCATGCTATTTTTGTTACTATTGATCTGTAGTATAGTTTGAGGTCTGGTATCGGTATACTGCCTGATTCACACTTCCTGCTTAGAGCTGTTTTTGCTATTCTGGGTCTTGTATTTTTCCATATGAATTTCATAATTGTTTTATCTATTTCTACAAGAAATGACCTTGAGATTTTGATTGGCATTGCATTAAACCTATAGAGAACTTTTGGTAATATCGTCATTTTGATGATGTTAGTTATGCTTATTCATGAACAGGGTATATTTTTCCATCTTCTAAGATTTTCTTCTATTTCTCTCTTTAGGGTTCTGTAGTTTTCATTGTATATGTCTTTCACCTCTTTTGTTAGGTTGATTCCCAAGTATTTTATTTATTTTTTTGATGATATTGTGAATGGAGTGATTGTCCTCATTTCCATTTCAGAGGATTTGTCGCTGATATACAAAAATGCCTTTGATTTATGCGTGGTGATTTAACATCCTGCCACTTTGCTGAATTCATTTATTACCTCTAATAGTTTCTTTGTAGACCCTTTTGGGTCTGCTAGGTATAGAATCATGTCTTTTGCAAATAGCGATAATTGGAGTTCTTCTTTTCCTATTTTAATGCCTTTAATTTCTTTAGTCTTTCTAATTGCTCTGGCCAGTGTTTCGATAACTATGTTGAACAGAAGGGGTGAGAGAGGGCATCATTGTCTTGCTCCAGATTTTAGGGGGAATGCCTTCAATTGTTCTCCATTCAGAATGATGCTAGCCTGAGGCTTAGCAAAGATTGCTTTTACAATATTGAGGTATGATTCTGTTATCCCTAGTTTTTCTAGAGTTTTGAACGTAAAGTGATGCTGTACCTTGTCAAATGCTTTTTCCGCATTTCTCGAGATGATCATATGGTTCTTATTTTTAAGTCTATTGATGTGATGAATAACATTTATTGATTTCCGTATATTGTACCAGCCTTGCATCCCAGGAATGAATCCTACTTGATTATGGTGCACATTTTTTATATATATATGTTTTTGTGTCTGATTCGCCAGAATTTTTTTGAAGATTTTTGCATTTTTCCTGAAATACCTTGAAAAGTATTGGTTTTTGTTCTTCTTTAAAGGTTTTGTATAATTCTGCTCTATACCCATCCGGTCCTGGGCTTTTCTTAGTTGGTAGTATTTTGATGGTTTCTTCTATTTCCTCAATTGATATTGGAATGTTTAAGTTGTCTATATCCTCCTGACTCAATCTGGGCACATCATATGACTTAAGAAATTTATCAATGCCTTCACTATATTCTATTTTATTGGAGTATATTAATTCAAAATAATTTCTGATTTTCTTCTGTATTTCTGAAGTGCCTCTTGTTATATTTCCTTTTTCATTTCATGTGCTAGTAATTTGAGTTCTCTTTCTTCTTCTCTTTGTTAGCATGGCTAAGGGTCTGTGGATTATATTTATTTTTTCAAAAAACCAATGTATTGTTTTGTCAATTTTTTTAATTGTTTCTTTTGTTTCGATTTCATTAATTTCTTCTCTGATTTTAATTATTTGTTGCCTTCTACTTCTTTTGCTGTTGTTTGCTCTTGTTTGTCTAAGATTTTGAGATGAAATATGAGATCATTTATTTGTTGGTTTTTTCTTTTTCTAAGGAATGAACTCAAGCAATGAATTTTCCTCTTGGAACTGCTTTCAATGTGTCCCATAGATTCCGATATATTGTGTCTGTGTTTTCATTTATCTCTAAGAATTTTTTAATTTCTTCCTTGATGTCTTCTATAACCCATTGATCATTCAGAAACCTATTGTTCATTCTCCAAGTGATGAATGATTTTTCCTTCCTTTTTTTATCGTTGATTTTTAATTTCATTCCATTATGATCAGATAAAATGCATGGTATTATCTCTACTCTTTTTTATTGTCTAAGAATTGCCCTGTGACATAATATATGATGTATTTTTGAGAAGGATCCATGTTCTGCTGAGAAAAAGTGTAACTTCTTGATGATGGGTTGTATATTGTATATATGTCAATTAAGTCTAGGTTATTAATTGTGTTATTGAGTTCTATAGTTTCCTTATTCAACTTTTGTTTGGAAGATCTGTCCAGTGGTGAGAGAGGTGTGTTCATGTCTCCCATGATTACTGTATTGTGGTCTATTAGACTCTTGAAATTGAGAAGAGTTTGTTTGATGAACAAAGCTGCACCATTGTTTGTGGCATATATATTTATGATTGTTATGTCTTGTTGGCGTATGGTTCCCTTGAGTAGTATGTAGTGTCCTTCTTTATCCCTTTTGATTAACTTTGGCTTGAAGTCTATTTTATTTGATATGAGTATGGACACTCCTGCTTGTTTCTGAAGTTCATAAGAGTGATATGATTTTTCCAAGTATCACCCTCCGTCTATGTATGTCTTTTCCTATAAAATGCGTCTCCTGTAGGCAGCATTTTGTTGGTTCTTGTTTTGTGATCCATTCTACTAGCCTGTGTCTCTTAATTGGTGAGTTTTAGCCATTAAGATTTTTGGTTATTATTGAGATATGGGTTGTTCTTCCAGCCATATTTGTTTATTTATGTTACTAAACATAGTTTGTTTTCCTCTTTGATTATTTTCCCCCCTTTAATGTCCTACCTCCCACTGTTGGTTTTCATTGGTATTTTCCATTTCCACTTCCTGTAATGTTTTGCCGAGGATGTTTTGAAGAGATGGTTTTCTAGCTGCAAATTCTTTTCACTTTTGTTTATCATGGAAGGTTTTAATTTCATCTTCCATCTGAAGCTTAATTTCGCTGGATACATGATAATTGGTTGGAACCCATTTTCTTTCAGTGTTTGAAATATGTTATTAAAGGATCTTCTAGCTTTCAGAGTCTGTGTTGAAAGATCAGCTGTTATCCTGGTTGTTTTACCACTAACTATAATCTGCTTCCTTTCTCTTGTAGCTTTTAAAATTCTCTCCTTATTCTGTATGTAGGGTATCTTCATTACAATGTGTCTAGGTGTGGATCTCTTATGATTTTGCACGTTCGGCGTCCTGTAGACTTTTAGGATTTGGGATTTTGTCTCATTCTTCAAGTCTAGAAATTTTTCTCCTATTATTTCATTGAATAGATTGCTCACTCCTTTGGTTTGGACCTCTATACTTTCCTGTATCCCAATGACTCTTATGTTTATTCTCTTTATGTTATCCCATATTTCTTGCAGTTTTGCTCATGGTTTCTTAACAGTCTTGCTGAGCTGTATATGTTCTTTTTGAGTTGAAATACTTTGTCTTCATTGTCTGATGTTCTATCTTCTAAGTATTCTGCTCTGATGGTAGTATTCTCAATTGAGTTTTTAAGATGGTTCATTACTTCCTGCGTTTCTAAGATTTCAGTTCGTTTGTTTTTTATAACCTCTATCTCCCTGTATAGTTGATCTTTGCTACTTGGATTTTTTTATGTAATTCATTGTCGAAGTGATCTTTCATTGACTGATTTTTGCTGTCTAATGTCTTCCTTGAGATTCCAGATCACCTGAAGCATGTATATCCTGAATTCTTTATCTGACATTCCATATGCTGCATCTATTACCTCTTCTAAAGTTGAGTTGACCTGCATTGCTTGTGGTCCTTTCTTTCCTTGTCTTTTCATACAGCTTGCGTTTCTTTCTGCTTGGTGAAACTGTTGTGTTTTTGTAATTTTCCCCCTGTATATTTATATTGCTCTTGTATTGTGGAAAAGTCTCCATTGCAGGTGCGGTTGGCGGCTGTGCTGCTCCTCCAATTGGGGTGATCTGTCTACCATGCTGACCGGCCGCTAGGCCTGTTCTGCCGGTCGGTCGTACGTCTGCCTACCTTGCAGGCATGGGTGTCGGCTCTGCTCTGCCCCTACTCCAATTGGGGTGACGTGACTACCACGCCGGTGGGTCGCTGGGCCTGTTCCAGGCACAGGCGGCAGCTCTGCTCTGCACCTCTGGCTTGATGACAAAATGAGAGAGACTCAGATGTTTGTGACTCACTTTCTTTACCAGGAGACCAACTATTTCTCTCGCCGCTGGTATCGATGAAGTTATCTCCTCCACTGCTTTGTGATCACATCAGATGTCTGCCATGTTGGTATCCCATGTAAATGGCAGCATTTCATTCCCTTTGTCGGGTGACCAAAGCAACGGGTGAGTCCTGACCGGCCCTCACAAGCCCCGTCTCAATCCTGTTGCCACTGTCTATGAAGGCTCAGTTGGCATTTACCTCTACAGTATTCAGCAGGACCCAGACCAAAAAACAGTTTTCACAGGTTCTTTAGCCCTGGGCCAGAGCAGTTCCGGGACCCGGAATTCAGCCGCTCCGGGCTCGGTGTATGTTCTGATAGGAGAACGATCCAAGAAGCAATTTTCATGGGTTCTTTTGCACTGACCCTGAGTAATTTGTCTGCAAGATGAAGGCGAATGGCAGCCTGAAATTACCTATTCTGTATCTGAATGAGCTGTGATCAGTCGAAAACAGGGATGGTGACATCAGCTCTCCAAGATGGTGACCGCTATCTTCCTCTGTGGTCTCACCGGTGTGGAAAACCGAATTGGACCGCTTCCTTCCCCCATTTCAAACCCAGAATTCAGCACTGAGCACAGTGATTGCCCAGATGGCAGGAGCCCGCATAATCCACAGACTGTATCTTTGTGTTGCTCTCTCGTCGTTTCCCAGCGCGCATTGCAGACACTAGCCGTGGGGCGATTTGCTAAATAAGCAGTGTGACCCTCCGTGAGGACAAATTGCTGGTGTTTGAGTCCCCGTAGCTGGTCCTTGTGCAATGGAAATCCTTCCTGTAGGTTTTGAAGCACACCAATTTTCCTGGAAATTTCTAATAAGATAGATTTTAGCCGTTCTAACTCATCCTTCTCCTGCAAAGTGACGCGGTACAGGTGGGTAATGAACTCCCATCGCTGCCATAATATGATCCCCTGAAGTTAGTTTTCAGTACTAGGAAACAAACATGTATTTCAGGTGGAAAAATATTTCTGAGAATAATCTTCTCAAACGTTGATTATAAATCCAAATACATGAATATGAATGAATTTAGTTAGTGTATAATAAGACACATATATTTTATATTTTGAATAATCAGCAGAGTGAATACACACACACACACACACACACACACACACACCTAAATACAGACATTACAAAGTAGCATTATGTATGGCAATCGAAATTCACCATGAAATATATATCATCCACAGATCCAAAAATATTGATTTTACTAAATATGGATTTATGTTGTTCAACTAGGAAGCTCACCCATAGGTTGAAGTTTCAGTTCCAACAGCATTTAGAAGAAGTGTTTTCTTCTAACAATTTGTATTTTCAAAGTCAGTTACCTCACAAATATGTACGTGTGATACCATGTACTATTCTATATGTGCATATAAAAATGCATGTGCTGAATCGGCTACAGAGAAAGGGAGGAATTCACATATTTGTTAACTTTAAAAACACATAGAGAACTATTTTAACTACAAATTGACAAGATTTATAACACCAACCCTCTATCATGCAAAAGGAAAGTACAACTATACACCGTGCCTCCTCTGAACTGGTTGTATTTCTATTCTGTGTGGGTTATTTTACTCCATCATATTAGGATTAGTAGTCAGAGTCTAGTAGGTTTTGGGTTAGTGTCAGGGATTCAGTATTTCGAATTGAAAATAGGAAAATAAATTCAATATTTATGCAAATATGTGATACAAAAAAATGTTCCCACTCTCATCCAGAACAATGCCTTGACATCATCTTCACTTAAAGTAAGACACAATTAGAGGAAATGATTTACAAAAATCTGTGAATACATATCTGGAATGGAATATGCTCAGGAGTTCATATACTTGGAGGTGGTATAGGAGTTTCCAAAAGTAAGGGAAAGGGTAAACACTCCACAAACATGGAGCTCTGCTGGCCTAAAGACTTTTGAGAAACTGCCTCTGAGTTTGGGCACTTGAAATATATGTTGCTGTCAGGAGATTTAGCTTCCGTTCTAGTTAGACCATCATAACTGGGTCTGCATCTATGTGACCTGGAGGACATTGTTTCTTATTTCCCAATGAACATGAGGAAGCAGTGCTGAATTTTTTCTTTGTAGGTAAACTGTAGCCACTGCGCACTAAGTGTCTCCTCGTCTTTACTGTAAAGCCATTTTTTCATCCTCCACTTTTTGTGGTGTTTCTTGCTGCTACACTGCGAGTTTGGTATCTGTTTCTTGAAATACAAGGAGTTCCACTGGGACAAAGTGCTGGAGGGAATTCTGTCACATGTGGTGGGTCAGGGTCTGCAGGAGAATGCACCAAGCAAGCTTCTTTCCCACAGAGCTTGCCCCATTGACCATAGCAACCTGATTCTGAATATTGTCCTGAAACCTCTCCATATAACAAGATGCTTTTACATACAAGGGTCTGCTGGATGCAAAATGTCAGTCACAAGCCATTTGGAAGCCAATGGCAGATAAACATGGCCTCACCACAGATGTTATTTCAGACACCTCCCCACCACTGCTCTAGGCCAACTACTCAGCAGGCTCCAAATTACTGGCATCTCTGTTCTACAACATTTTCGTGAAACCAAGTCAATCAAGGCACTGTCTGGTATACTCATAATCAGCAACAGGAATCCAAAGTTTCTCCAGTGCCACTTGGTCAAGGGAATTTCAAAAATTTGGTGGTATTTATCTAGCTATTTTTTAAGGATGAAGTTGGAGGCACTGTGGGTTTCCAATCATTCAGGAACCATTAAATGGCGAGGAAACTCATTTGAACGAAAGAAATGGAGAACTATCACAGGCAAAGCTTCCCAAAGTGTGGCCAAAAGGTCACATGAAGCCAGGCTCATTGAGGTCTACAATGTGAGCTCCATGTGTGTTATGACTCTCAACTATGGCTGCCAAGTCTTTAACAATAAAATCGTGTGATATCCTGGCTGAGATTACTTATGCTCTGTGGAAAGCCACCCTGGGCCTAGATCTCAGTTTCCAAGGGCGAATCTCATGTGTGGCCTCCTAAAATCTCAACACAATTCATGGCAATACTTCTCTGAGGACAGTTTCACAACTCAGTCTCTAAGGGGAATCACACCAGAGTTCAAGCCCAGGTGGAACCAGACATCTCTTCCAACCGCCACACAAATGACCACAATTAAAAACAAAAGACTCCCACATGGCACTCATCTTCTTCCATATAGACACTAATAATAACCTCTGGCTTGAGGTTTTCATGAGGGGCACAGACCAACACAGTGTTCAAAATAAGCACCCTCGCACCTCATTTGTCACAAGTCAGGGTTGCCTGGACACCCTTCCTTTGAACACGGAATGATCATAGAGCCCTGCCTTTAATACTGCTCCACAATTCCAATTTGAGGCTTACTGACTGTGGGATTTAGATTCTTTATGTGAACTGGAGTCATAAGTAATCACAAGCACCAGTGGGCTAGACTCTGCAAGGCTTTGAAGTACTCATTTGATGCAAAGGATCCCTATTCTCACTTGATGGAGATCAGGAACCTTACAGAGGAAGGCGAGAGACGTAGTCCACAATAAATGCTTTTTGGACATTTTGGATTTGGGTACACACATGGGATCTTTCTTTAGGTCCATTAGGTGCTGAGTATCTAAGCCACAGCCTCACACAGGGCCAAGTGGCCAATTCAGACACATCCCTTTCCAAACAATTAAGCAAAGAGCCCCAGGTGATGCCCATTCTTTTCCATTTGAAAACTGTTTTCTTCAGGCTTCACAAAGGCGTGGCCTAATCAAAGACCTTCCTGTTATTCAGTGCAACAGAAGAATAGGTATGCAAAAGGCCCAAAGCAGGGTTTCTCCACAGAGACTTTACTGGTCACATTGATATCTGAGTTTTCTGAGATGCTCCAATTCTCTTCAGCTATCCTGTACATGGCCATGTCCCAGAGCTTGGAGGTGGTACATATCTTGGACACATAACCATGAGCCTATTATGGTTAGTGGCCAGAATTCAGGCAGAAAACAGGTACTTAGGAAGACAGTAGGTGTTGCCCATCCAGAAGGCAAGCCAAGTCCATCTATAAATTGGGAAGGATGAATGCTGGGAAGCTTTCTACTAGACAGAACACATCCATTGATGCATGCTCTTTCTAATGTCTTCATCCACGAACACAGTGGGATACCCAGACATAGAAACACACTCCTTGTCAAACGACTTTCTAGAAACCATCCACTCCAAAATGAACATACTGCCTTTCCTACCTATTCTCAGAAAATGAGACAAGACCACAAACTCACACCCAACCCACAAAGGCACCTCCTTCCCCCAAGTAGGTCTGTGACTATCCGGAGTGTCCTCTTACTGGTGGGCCATACTATGTTCCCAGAAATGGCCTGTCCTGTCTCAGATCTGGTCTCCTTGGCCAACTCTGTGAGGTTATTAGGAGCCAGCGGTGAGCCATTACATGGAGATGACTTTTTCTCTCTCAGGTCCTTCATAGCTGCATACATCTTCTCCAGGGATCATTTCTGTATGGACCTTTGAGGATCTTACAACTTTAAATATTCGATTGAATTGATATCTGAAAATAAACAGAAAATCGTATATTTATATGCAATCATTCATTCCAATCAGAAATACATCTAATGGTAATATTAGGGTTATGGTTTATCATGAAGAGTGTGTCAGTTTTTCTTCAAAATGATTATGGAAATTGAAAAAAAAAGCGTTTGGAAAGAAGTCTCATGAAAAAACAATCAAGCAACCTGGAGGAATACATGTGTTCTGAATCAGGAAATGATTGAAAGTGAATCAAAATCCTATAAATTATTGAAGTTGTTGATGAAATATATATCCTATGATGTGTATAAACTGAACAAATAGTAATGTACCAGTGTTGAATAAAATGAACTTCAACATAGACATCATATCCAAGAGGAATCTAGTTGCATTGATGTTAAACTGGGTCAGTTACTGTAGAAATATTAGGATTGTATGCACCACTCACTGAAGTTAGTTTTCAGTACTAGAAAACAAATATGTAATTCAGGTGGATGAATATTTCTGAGAATAATATTGTGAAAAGTTGATTATAAATCTACATACATGAACATGAATGAATTTAGGTAGTATATGTAAGACACATATATTTCATATTTTGAAATATTTGGACACACAACACACACACCCAGACAATAAAATGTAGCAATATATATGCCAATCGAAATTCATCATGAAGTATATATCATCCACAGATGCAAAAATATTTAATTTACTGAACATGGATTTATGTATAATGTTGTTCTACTAGGAGGCTCACCCATAGGTTGAATTTTCTGTTTCAACAGCGTTTAGGAGGAGTGATCTCTTCTCACAATTTGTATCTTCCAAGTTAGCCACCTCACAAGAATGTACATCTGATACCAGGTAGGATTCTATATGTGCATATAAAAATACATGTGCTGAATCGGCTACAGAGAAAGGGAGACAGGAATTCACATATTTGTTAACTTTAAAAACACATGGAGAACTATTTCAATTAAAAATTAACTAAATTTATAACACCTACCCTATATCATGCAAAAGGCAAGTGCAACTATACACCATGCCTCCTCTGAACTGCTTGTATTTCTATTCTGTTTGGGTTATTTTTCTCCATCATATTAGGATTTGTCATCAGAGTGTAGGAGGGTATGGGTTCGTGTCAGATGGCCCGGCTGGCAGGACACATCAACTTGGGTGTCGATCCTAGTTGGGGAGAAATGCAGGGACAAGAGACATGAGAGATGACAGCAAGACAGGAGTTCTGATCATGCTGCAAACTTTTATTATTCTCAGAGGGTATTTATATGCTGCAGATGGGAAAGCTCTCTTATCGGCAGTTGCTGGATGTCTTCACAGGGTGAGATAACCTCAGGATGTTTCAGGTAGACAGATGGTAGCCGGATGTCAAAAGGAGATAGATGGCTGTGGGATGTCTCCCAGGCAGGTTGTGTCCCAGGGGGCTGTTTCTTTTGTCAGTCTACTTTTTGAAAGAGAACTTCCTTCTAGCCCCTGACGTCTCCCCTTTTGTTATATAAAATATTCGACCATACCTTACAGGCCATGGATTTAGGGGGTGATAGTGGCTCTGTTTCTCTAGGATGCCTTAGAATATCTCCTGATTTGAGGGAGCATCTTTCCTAGGAGATTTCGTGTTGGCTTTGGCATGTTTTTGGAGGAGACGTCTTTGAGGGGATAGCATGCCAACCGCCATGCACCAGAGCGTGTCATTCAGAGGTCTTGTGTTTGGGGATCCGTGGATCCATCCTCCTGCAGTCCTTCCTGGACCCTCCGTTATTATGGCCTAACGTGCTCATTCCAAGGGTGTGTCCTCCCCCAAGCGGAGGGGCCCATGGAGAACGAACCCTTATTGAAAGGGTAGAAGATGGTTGCTCAGAGCTGTTACTTATAGTTTTCTGTAAGAAAGAGAGATCTGTGGGGATGTAAACTTAATAAGCCTGTGAGAAGGGTTGAACATTCTTTTAAATGTTGGCAGTGCTGTCTTCCATCTCCAGACCATGATAGTGGACCTGTATGGGCTTGGAAACCAAAATATTAATCTGTTCTTTAATAAATTGTACCAGCCTCTTTATAATGCAGCGGCCTATGGACACCATTAAAAGTAAACCCAACAAAGGGACTAATAGGGGAAGAAGGTAGGGTAGAAATCCATTATGCCCAATCCAGAGGGGATTTTCAAATAGTTCCCTTTGTCTCTTTTCTGGATCATCTTGAAGCTGCTTAATTTTAATGCGTACTATGCCTGATTTATTGGCATAAAAGCAGCATTGTTCCCCTAAGGCTAAGCAAATACCTCCCTGGTTAGCTGTCAGCAAATCTAAGCCTCGTCTGTTTTGAAGGAACACTTCTGCCAGGGAATTTATTTGGTCCTGCAAATCTTTAAAGGTTCCTGATAAAGTTTGTACATAATTTATAAGTTGTTGAGACAGGCGATGGTAAGAGTGAATAGCCGTGCCTAAGCCACTGTACCTGTGCCCACAGCAGCTGTTATTCCAAGGATGGCAATGAGTGGTAAAGCCTGTATTGCCAACCTATGTCTTTTGACTAAAGTGTCTAGGCTAGAAATTGGTAGAGGTTCATCTCCTGGGACAATAGTTATATCAGGGAGTAATAAAGCAAGAACACAACCAATGGTCCAATTCGCTGGAAGCGTCGGAAGGCCGAGTTTCCTCCACACATAAAAACTGTGCCATTGGAGGGACAAAGAGATGGGGTGGGTGAGGAATAATTTTATACTGTTGAGCAATTTCCAAAGGAAGTAAGTCGAACATCAATATCATAGGTATTATTCTGCATCGCGCCTAAAAGAAATAATGTAAAAGTGCCTATAGGCTGTACTTTAAAGGGAAATCCGGGTTGGCATGTATTATCATTGTCCATGATAGAATTAATAGGAACTGCCATAGGCATGATTGCCCCTGCTGTCATGCAGAGCCAGCAATCACCAGCAAGGGTGGGGTTCGAATTATTAAGCTAGGAGAATGTAGTTTGCAAAATATCTAATGTATTGGTATCTAAACCTGGGAACTGGGATTTAGGCTACATTAAGGGATGATATGTGAGCTCAGGGATTTGGGGTTTCAAAAGTTTGATTATCTGAGGATGCTTGACAGAATAAGTGGGTCCTCCACCATCAGAGACTCCTGTAGGGGCCTTAATGGGCCAGTAGGAAGGTTTTCTGACAGTGCCTTGGCACCCAGCTGACTGTAGCTTGGTGTATTTGCCATCTCCTCCATGGTCAAAGAGAATGGGGGTATAATGAATAGTGGTCCCCCTGCTGCATGAGTTTTAGTTAGGGAGGCTTCAAAAAATTGTTCTCCCTGTTTATTAACACAAAGTGAAGCCGACACATTACAAGAGACATGCATCGCCTGGGTATGCGTACAAGTTGCAGAACAATTTTGGAGAGCTTTACTTGTACTAGGGGGAATAATCTTTGGCTTGTTAACACATACCCATTTAGGCTGATGAACTCCTCTGAGATTATGGTCAACCTTGGCACGGAGGTAAGTCACCTTAGTCATGCAGTCAGCAGTCTGGGTCCAACTAGTGGGAGCCTCAGTCCAAAATCCTCCTTTGCATTCACGGGGGGGGGGGGGCAAAAAGGTACTCCATGATGTTGGAAATTGGAGGTCCAAGGCCTCCGTGTTCAAACCTGTTCAGCAGAAGTGCCTTAAGCAGGATCCTCGCACAGATTGTTGGCTGTATCTGAAATGGAGGAAAATTTGTCCTCAGGGGGAGGGCCTCCGTCCCTGGGTTGAGGTAAGTAATTTACCTGTTTAACCAGGCATTCTGGTAACCATCTTGGGGATGCTTGCTCTTGGTCCAAAACACAAGCTGAGCCTCATCCCCTGATGAGGATAGGATCTGGGCATTTTCATTTATTTGTAATGGGATTGCACCACATAACAGGCGAGCGAACAGAATTGGACGAAGGATGCCAGTGTCTGTCTGTGGCCAAATGGCCTTCACTGTCTAAGGTAAGAAAAATAAGGGCAAATAATGCATGGTTAAGGCGATCCCTGGGAGTGATAAATACAAGGGCGGAAGCCTTAAGATGGGATAGCCAAGTCTTTAAGCTAAGCTGGGCAAGTTCCACATGCCTTGGCCCTGAGAGTTGTATGGAATTTCAGTAGTATGACAAAATTGCAAGGTAGCACAAAACTGTTTAAACTTGGCACTGGTATATGCAGGACATTTATGTGTTTTAATATGTATTGGTTTACCCATTACCAAAAAGGCTGAAACAAGATGAGAAAGGACATCTTTGGTAGCCTCTCCAGAATGTGGTGATGCAAAACTAAAGCCGCTGAAGGTATCTATAGAAACGTATATATATTTGGTTTTTCAAAATTCAGGAAAATGAATAACATCCATTTGCTAAACCTGATTGGGCTGTAATCCTCGGGGGTTAACTCCCAAGTGTTGAATGGGGAGGGAGACAGTGCAAGCAGGGCATGCTTTTACTATTTCTCATGCATGTTGCCTGGTAATTTTCCAAAGTAATCGATGGCTCTGGGAATTTAGATGGTGAAGATTTTGTAACTCCATGGCCTTTTGAATGGAGCCAACAAAAATTGGAAAGATGGAACGTGTTGCTGCATCAGCTTGGGCATTACCTTGTGTTAGAGGGCTCAGAAGGTCAGAGTGTGTCATGATGTGTCCTAAGGAAAATGCATGTTTTCTGGCCTGAATTAGCTGCTGAAGCTGGTGAAACAGAAAGGGGGAATTGGAAGAAGCCATAATGGTGGGTGAAATCTCCAGCAGGGGCACAGAAAGAGCAATGTAGGCACTGTCTGTATAAATATTAACAAGATTATCAAAAAAACTTTATGAAAACTTGTGTTATGGTGAACAATTCCACAAACTGAGCTGACTGATAGACAGTATCAAAGGTGGTAGGCTTGTTATTGACAACAAAGACTGCACGGCCATTACTGGAACCATCTGTAAAGACAGTAAGTTCTTGAGGAATGGGAGCCTTTTGAGTAATTTTGGGAAAAATAAATGAATGTAACTGGACAAAATTTAAAACGGGGTCATTGGGGATGTGGTTATGAATTGTTCCCAAAAAGCCTGATAGGGCAATACCCCATTGATCCATGTCTCTAGTAAAAATTGTAGTAAGGGTTTGGTCCTTTGTATATGGAATTAAAATATTATCAGGGTCTTTGCCAAAATGTTGTCGAGAAAGCAAACGACCTTTAAAAATAAGAGAAGCTACCTGAGCAACATAAACAGTAATAACCTTGGAGGATGTGGTGGATACAAGGACCAAAAGCAAGGGGCAGCCTTTATTTTTAAAATGTGGATCTCGCTGCCAAAATATTCCTGTGGGTGTATGAGGAGTGTGGAAAATAACCAGAACCAGAGGAAGGTTATAAGAAATTTGTGTAACAAACTTTTGGGCAATGGCTTCTGTGGCTTGGTTTAATGCATGTCATGCCTCGGGAGTAAGCTTTTGAGGGGAGGAGGGGTGGGAATCACCTATCAAAATATCATTAAGGGGCAAAAGTACACAAGTGGGTAATTTTAAATATGTTCCTAGCAATTGAATATCCCCCAGTAATATTTGAAAATCATTAAGTGTGTGAAGATGGTCCACACATAGTTGTATTTTAGGAATTTGGATCTGATTATCTTGAAGTTTAAGGCCCAAATAGGTATAAGGGTCCTGTGTTTGAAACTTATCTGGAGCTATCTGTAGTCCCAAGGTAGTGAGGTTTTGTAAAAGTCCAAGTAACAATTATTAAGGTCATGGGTATTAGGTGCAGCAATTAACAAATCATCCATATAATGTAAAATATAATTTTGTGCTCATCGCTCTCTCACAGGGTCTACTGCTTGAGCAACGGGTTTTTGGCAAAGACTAGAACTGTTGGCCATACCTTGGGGAAGAACCTTCCATGAAATCTCTGCATAGGGCCCTGAAAATTAATGTGAGGGAGACTAAAGGCAAAATAGGGTCTATCCTCAGGATGTAAAGGAATGGTAAAAAAGCAATCTTTTAAGTCAATAACCATTTTACAATAGTTTTTTGGAATCACCACTGGTGTGGGAATGCCTGGCTGTAGTGCTCCCATCGGGCGCATAACTTTATTAATGGCACACAAATATTGTAAAAGGCACCACTTGCCTGATTTTTTCTTGATAATAAAAATAGGAGTAATCCATGATGAGGTTGAGGGCTTTACCTGGCCGGCTGCAAGCTGTTCCTGCACTAACGTGGAGGCAGCCTCCAATTTTTCTTGGGTAAGGGGCCACTGATTCACCAACACAGGAGTCTGAGTCTCCCAAATAATTTTATCTGCATGGGGTACAGGAGGGTCAGGGACTGACACTAAAAATCTGAATACACAAGTCCACATGTATTTGTTTTTGTATGGGTTGTATAGGCTCCACCAGTCCTTGTTTCAGTATCCCCAGGCCTGTACCAGGAACAAAATTCATAGGAAGCATTTGATGAGTCACCATGGAATTGGGACTGGCGAGAATAACTTCCAATAACTCAAAATATCTCCTCCCTATACGTTAACAGGGAGGTGAGAATCAACGAAAGGAGTGACAGTTGACTTATTACCATCTTTATCAGTGCAGCTAATAGACCTAGAGCTGACCAGAGGATTTTTTTATTTTCCAATCCCTTTAAGGTCAGTCAAGGATGGAGTGAGGGGCTAACCTGATGGCTTGTATTTCTGAGAAATAATTGTGGCATCAGCTCCAATATCTAGAACTCCTTGGAATTCCTTTCCTTCAGTAAGTAAGGTAAGGGTGGGTCTATTGTGAGAAATGGGCTGAACCCAATAGACATCAGAGAAGCCCAAGAAGGCAGTCCCCCGAGGTAGGTTTGGGTTTTGGAAATGCCTCCTGAATCCAAGGGAAGGAGAATTAATTGTGCAAGTCTTGTTACTGCTGGGATGGTGGCAACTCCATTAATAGCAGTGGCCAGTATTTTTATTTCTCCAGTGAAATCATTATCATTAATGCCAACGAAGACCTGAACACCTTGTATGGTAGTGGAGGCTCTTCCAAGATTAAGGGCACATGTAAGAGATGGAGGGGGACCCATAATTTCATTGGGTATTATCTGGGGCCCTTGCATTGGGTCTAATATTGTATTTGTGGCAGCACAGAGGTCCAATTTTGTGCTGCCTGGGGTGGCTAGTTGGAGGGAGGCAATTGTGGAGAAGGATTTTGTGGTAGGTTGGGAGTTTAGGAGGGAACAAACTTTATTGCTCCTGTGTTTGTCGTGGGGGATGTTGTGGCCGGGGGCTGGCCCCGCAGGGAGTTTCCCGAGAAGTAGGAAGAAATAGGCTGTCTGAGGGCATTTGTCTTAGATCTACACTCACTGGCCCAGTGATGACCTTTACCACTTCTATGGAAAAGGGTAGCTGGGGGCGGTTAAGCCCCAGTTTGAGGAGACGCTATTTCTAGGCTTTGTTTGCCTGTGGGACACTCACATGCAAAATGGCCAGGTTGTTTACAAGTAAAGCAAGTACGTGAGCCAGGATTGTGAAAGGCCTTGGTAAAGGCGGTCCCTAAAGCCAGACCCATGGCATGGGCTGCACCCACGTCTGCACAGAGTCTAATAACTTCAGAAAGTTTCCCTTTATCCTTATGTGGTTGAAGAACATTCTGACATGCTGGGTTGGCATTTTCAAAGGCAAGATGTTTTACATAGGTGCTTTCACCTTCGCTTGGTAAATCCTATAGGCTGTGGCAGGGTCCTGAGAGGTCGCGGGTGTTCTGAATGGTAGAGAGCTGGTTTCTTCTCCAAGATAGCGTCCTCCCCAGGGGTCAATGTGTCTCTGGGATTTAAAACTGGATAAAGGTGGTTTTTAATCATTGGAGCCTTATTAATTAGGGTCGTATTTTGAGGGGGACCAGGAAGGTTCTCAGGGTCCTGGGAAGACTGAGAAGGTTCTATGTCTATACTAATGATGGGCATGCAGAGGGGGGACGAGAGGTCTTTTGCATAATCTCTTCCCCAATCCTGACAAGTTGTAAGGTACCATTGTCAAAGCGAAAACTTTTAAGAATTTCATTAATTAAGTTCCAGTAAGAAAAGGTGGGAACTGGCATTTTTTCTGGGCCAAATGATTCATAATAATCTTTTAAACAGTCTCCTACTCTAAGCCATTTTTGCCATCAATGGTCCCTTCAAGAGGAAACCATGGACACAATTCTCCTATGTATGAAAAGAAAAATTTTAAGTCCTTTTTCTTAACATGTGCCCCTCATGTCTTGAAGGACTCCTTGAGGCCTGAAATAAACAAATCATGTGACGATACTGCTTGTCACATGGTGCGTCACTCACCGTGCATCATCCCCACCTTCCTCCTGGATATGTCTCCGGGTGGTGTCTGCTGAGGCGATCGTGAGCTCCTCTTGACCAAGTCTTCCAGGAGGAAGGGGTTCCCCCTCAGTCAAAGGCTTGAGCCCCAGTCGGTGGGCGCCAGATGTCCCGGCCGGCAGGACACATCAACGTGGTCAGCGAACCTAGATGGGGAGGAATGAAGGGACAAGAGGCATGAGAGATGAGAGCAACACAGGAGTTCTGATCAAGCTGCAAAATTTTATTGTTCACACACGGGTATTAATATGCTGGATATGGGAAAGCTCTCTTATCAGCAGTTCCTGGATGTCTTCACAAGGTGAGATAACTTCAGGATGTTTCTAGAAGAAAGATGGCCACAGGATGTCTCAGGGACATATATGGCTACAGGATGTCTTCCAGACAGGATGTCTCCTGGGGGCTGTTTCTTGTAAGTGTCAGGCTATTCTTTGAAGAAGAATTCCTTCTACCCCTGACAGTCAGGGATTCAGTATTTCGAATGGAAAATTGGAAAATGAATCCAATGTGTAGGCAAATATGTGCTACCCAAAAATCTTCCCACTCGCATTCAGAACAATGCCTTGACATTTCCTTCACTCCAAGTAAGACATAATTAGAGGAGAAGAGTTAGAAATCTGTGAATACATATCGGTAATGGAAAATGCTCAGGAGTTCACAACCTTCGAGGTTGTAGAGGAGTTTCCAAAAGTAAAGGACAGGGTAAAAACTCCAAAAACATGGAGCTCTGCTGGCCTAAAGACTTCTTGAGAAACTGCCTCTGAGATTGGGCACCTGAAATATATGTTGATGACAGGAGCTTTAGCTTCCTTTGTAGTGAGACCATCAAAGCTGGGTCTGCATCTATATGACCTGGAGGACATGGTTTCTTTTTTTCCTATGAACCTGAAGCAGTAGGGCTGAATTCTCTCTTTATAGGTAAACTGTTGCCACTGGGGGCTAAGTGTCTTGCAGTGTGGACTGTGAAGCCATTTGGTCATCCTCCACTTTTCGTGGTGTTTCTTGCAGCTGCACTGGGAGTTTGGTATTTGCTTCACAAAATACGAGAAGTTCAACTGGGACACAGTGATGGAGGGAGTTCTGTCATGTGTGGTGGGTAAGGGTCTGCAGGAGAATGCACCAACCTGGCTTATATCCCACATAGCTTGCCCCCTTGACCACAGCAATCTGATTCTAAACATTGCCCTTCAACCTGTCCATATAACAAGATGCCTTTACATACAAGGGTATGGGGGCTGCACCATATCAGTCACAAGGCATTTGAAAGCCAATGGCATATCCACATCAGCCCACCACAGATGTTTTAACTCACACCTGCACACCACTGCTCTAGGCCGACTACTCATCAGGCTCCAAGTTACTGGCATCTCTGTTCTACACCATTTTCATGAAACCCAGTCAATCAAGGCACTGTCTGGTACATTCATGATCAGCAATAGGACACCTAAAGGTTCTCCAGTGCCACCAGGTGATGGGAATTTCCAAACTTTAATGATATTTATCTAGGCATTTTTCATGGATGAAGTTGAAGGCACTGTGGGTTTCAATTTATTCAGGAACCATTAAATGGAGAAGAAGCTCATTTCAATGAAAGCTCTGGAGAATTCTAACAGGCAAGGCTTCCCAAAGACAGGCTAAAAGGTCACATTAAGCCAGGCATTTGAGGTCTACAATGTGAGGTCCATGTGTGTTTTGACTTGCAACGATGGCTGCCAAGTCTTTAAGAATAAAATCATGTGATGTCCTTCCTGAGATTTCCAGTGCTCTTTGGAAAGCCTCCCTGGGCCTAGATCTCAGTTTCCAAGGGCGAATCTCATGCGTGGCCTCCTAAAATCCCAACACAATACATGGCAATACTTCTTTGAGGTCAGTTCCAGAACTCAGTCTCTAAGGGGAATCACATAAGGGTTCAAGCCCAGGTGGACATAGCCATGTCTTCCAACGGCCACAAAAATGACCACAATTAAAACCAAAACACTCCCACATGACACACCTGATGCAAAGACCTTCCTGACTTTCAGGGCAACAGAAGAATCGGTAAGCAAAATGTCCAAAGCAGGGTTTTTCCAATGAGGCATTCCTGGTCTCACTGATATCTGAGCTTTCTGAGATGCTCGCCATTCCCTTCAGCTATCCAGTACATGGCCATGTCACAGAGATTTGAGGTGGTACATATATTTGACACAAAACTATGAGCCTATTCTGGAGAGTGCACACAATTCAGGAAGAAAACAGGAACTTAAGAAGTTAGCAGGTGTTCCCCATCGATAAGTCAAGCCGCAGTCCATTCATGAATTGGGCAGGATGAAAGCTGAGAAGCTTTCTACTAGACAGGACTCACCAATTGATGCATTTTCTTTTCTAATGTCTACAACCAGGGACACAGTGGTATAAACAGACATAGAAACACTCGCCTTGTCAAATGACTTACTAGAAACAGTTCCCTCCAAACCAAACAAACCGCCATTCCTACCTATTCTCAGAATATGAGACAAAACCACAAACCCACACCCACACCCACAAAGACACCTCCTTCCCCCAAGTAGGTCTGTGACTATCCGGAGTGTCCTCTGACTGGTGGGCCATACTATGTTCCAATGAAATGGCCTGTCCTGTCTCAGATCTGGTCTCCTTGGCCAACTCTGTGAAGTTGTCAGGAGCCAGCAGTGAGCCACTACCTACTTTCTCAGGAAAAGCCCCTCTTCAGAGCTTTCCTGGTTTTGGCCGTCCTCACATCAGTAGGTAGCAAGAATGACTGACTCTGTCTTTGGTAAGTCCAAACAAGTGAGACCACTGGGACTGGGACTGCCTCTTGGTGCCTGGCTTCTTGGATACCAAGTTCAGAGAGTTCCATCAACAAAGAAGTGAGGTGAGGACACTTCCTTAAGGAACTGAATCAGATCACTGCCTTGGTAACCACTTTGTCCTAACAGTTGCTTCCAAGACTACCATGAGATGGAGGCTGCCCCTACTTTCTGTGACACTTTCACAAGGTAGAATGGTATATCAACCATAGGCACCTAGGAACAGCTCTCCACACCAACCTGGTTTGGTCCATCTTCTCTACATTAAGAAGAGAGAGGCTGATTCATAAACAACCCTTCATCCTGACCAGGTTGTTTTCCATTGAAGCTGACTTTTGCTCTCTCAGGTCCTTCATAGTTGTCTACATCTTCTCCAGGGATCATTTCTGCATGGACCTTGAGGTTCTCAGGAGGTGGAAGATCCCCTACATTCCTGTATTGTAAGACCAACTCTGTCCCTGCTCTTCTGTAAAGTTAGATTGAGGGAACAGTGTATGGTTAGGGTTAATAATATGTTCAATTTGAATTAGGAATCATTCTGCTGGATGAATAATGGTACTGGGAACCTGCGACATTTATAAGTATATATAGGTGAAATATATGTATGAAAACAGAAATCTAAGTAAGATTTGAAGCGCAGAATGGGGATGGGCCCTTGATTGTGATACTTAGCGTTGAATTATGTTCTGCACAGATGTCTGAGATAGATCGATATACAATGGCATTAGACCCTGTACCTTGGATTATTGAATGTATAAGAGAACATCCAGTCAAAAAGGGATAATGGGTAGAATTAGGAAGATAGTCAGTAGGTTTAAGAAAAAAAGTGAGTATAGGATTTGGAACAAAAGTTCCTTAGCAATAGGGTTTGGATTAGAGTGTGAATGTAAGTGTCAGCACAATTGAAGAGTCAGTCACAATGATGAACTGCGGAAAGTATGTAGGAAAGCTGATATAAATAGAGACATTATGAAATCAGGAAAAGTATAAAGTGAGAGATAGGATTAGATATTTTCAACAGGGTTGAGTTTGAATATATAATCTTAGCAAGAAACAAATATGTTGTCACAAATAGGATTGAATTTTGAGAGCATTAGCCAAACTTGATATGGATGGTTTTAGTAATCCATGTTCACTTTACATTTAGGCTTTGGTGCAAACATAAGTGTGACCATTTCTTTTTGTGTCCAGAATATTACTCTGATAAAATGTATATGTAGATCAGATGACATGAGTATTTCTTCCACCATTACTGGGAGCAAAATTTTGAAGACGTATAAATTAGTATTGGGTTTACAAAGAGGTGTACTCTGTGTCTATGAATATAGAGACAATGCATGAATAGACAATAGTGTGAATAAATAATATAACTGGTTCCACTTTAAATAATGGATTGATTTGATATCTGAAAATATATAAGAAATCTTATATTGATATACAATCATTCATTCCAACCAGTTATACATCTAATAGTAATATTAGGGTTATAGTTTATCATGAAGGGTGTGTGAGTTTTGCTTCAAATTTGATTATGGAAATCGAAAATAATATGTTTGGAATGAAGTCTCATGAAAAAACCAGTCAAGAAACATGGAGGATTACATGTGTTCTAAAGCAGAAAATGATTGAAAGTGAAACAAATGCCTATAATTTTGCTAACGTATGGATGAAATATATATCCTATAATGTGCATGAACTGAAGAAATTGTAACATACCAGTGGTGAATAAGAATGAACATCAAAATACACATCATGTCCCATCGGAATCTACTTGCATTGATGACAAACTGGATCAATTATTGTAGAAATATTAGGATTTGTATCCACCATTCACTGAAGTTATTTTTCATTTCTAGGAAAAAAATATGTATTTCAGGTGGATGAATATTTCCGTGAATAATCTTGTGAAATGTTAACTCTAAATCCACATACATGAATATGAATGAATTTAGGGAGTGTATAATAAGACACATATATTTTATATTTTAAAAAAATTTAGTGTGTGTGTGTGTATATATATATACACACACACACACACACACACACACAGAGAGACATTAAAAATTAGCAATACATATGCCAATCGAAATTCACCATGAAATATATATCATCCACAGATCCAAAAATATTCATTTTACTGAACATGGATTTATGTATAATGTTGTTCAACTAGGAAGCTCACCCATAGTTTGAAATTTCAGTTTCAACAGTGTTTAGGCGGAGTGATCTATTCTCACAATTTCTATCTGCCAAGTCAGCCACCTCACAAGAGTGTACCTGTGGTACCAGGTAGAATTCTATATGTGCATATAAAAATACATGTGCTGAATAGGCTACAGAGAAAGGGAGACAGGAATTCACATATTTGTTTACTTTAAGTACCCATGGAACTATTTCAATTAAAAATTAACTTGAATTATAACACCTACACTTTATCATGCAAAAGCCAAGTCTAACTATACACCATGCCTCCTCTGAAATGCTTGCATTTCTATTCTGTTTGGGTTATTTTACTCCATCATATTAGGATTAGTAGTAAGAGTCTATTAGGGTATGGGTTAGTGTCAGTAATTCAGTATTTCAAATGGAAAATAGGAAAATAAATCCAATGTGTATGCAAATATGTGCTACAAAAAATTCCCACTATCATCCAGAACAATGCCTTGACAATATCTTCGCCCCTAGTAAGACACAATTAGAGAAGAAGAGTTAGAAAATCTGTGAATACATACCTGGAATGGAAAATGTTCAGGAGTTCACAACCTTGGAGGTGGTAGAGGAGTTTCCAAAAGTAAGGGACAGTGTAAACACTCCACAAACATGGAGCTATGCTGACATTAAGACTTCTTGAGAAACTGCCTCTGAGGTTGGACACTTGAAGAATATGTTGTTGTCAGGAGCTTTAGCTCCCTGTGTACGGAGACCATCAAAGCTGGGTCTGCATCTATGTGACCTGGAGGATATGGTTTCTTATTTTCTAATGAACATGAGGAAGCAGTGATGAATTCTCTCTTTGTAGATAAACTGTGGCCACTGGGGGCTAAGTGTCTCCCTGTGTGGACTTTGAAGCCATTTGGTCATTCTCCAATTTTCGTGCTGTTTCTTGCTGCTGCACTGGGTGTTTTGTATTTGCTTCACAACATACAAGGAATTCAAATGTGTCACAGTGCTGGTGGGAGTCCTGTAAGGTGTGGTGGGTCAGGGTCTTCAGGAGAATGCACCAACCAGGCTTCTATCCCACATTTCTTGCTCCCTTGACCATAGCAACCTGATTCTGAACATTGCCCTGAAACCTGTCCATATAACCAGATGCCTTTTCATATAATTTTCTGCTGGCTGCACCAAGTCAGTCACAAGCCATTTGGAAGCCAATGACACACCCACATGGCCACACCACAAATATATTATCAGACAACTGCACACCACTGCTCTAGGCCCACTACTCAGCAGGCTCCAACTTACTGGCATCTGTGTTCCACACCATTTTCAAGAACTCCAGTCAATCAAGGCACTGTCTGGTACACTCATGAGCAGCAATAGGACATCCAATGGTTCTCCAGTGCCACCTGGTCATTGGGAATTTCAAAAATTTCATGGTATTTATCTATCCATTGTTCAAGAATGAAGTTGGAGGCACTTTGGGGTTTCCATTCATCCAAGAACCATTAAATGGTGAGGAAGCTCATTTCAATGAAAGCTCTGGAGAACTCTCACAGGCAAGGCTTTCCAAAGAGTGGTCAAAATGTCATATGCAGACAGGCCCATTGAGGTCTAAAATGTGAGGTCCATGTGTGTTTTGACTCTTAACTATGGCTGCCAAGTCTTTCAGAATAAAATCATGTGATATCCTGGTTGAGATTCTCAGTGCTCTGGGGAAAGCCACGCAGGGCCCAATCTCAGGTTTCAAGGGTGACTCCCATGCATGGCCTCCTACAATCCCAACACAATTAATGGCAATACTTCTCTGAGGTCAGTTCCAGAACTCAGTCTCGAAGGAGAATCACACCAGAGTTCAAGCCCATGTGGACCCAGTCATATCTTCCAACCGCCACACAAATGACCACAATTGAAACCAAAACATTCCCACATGACCCTCATCTTCTTCCATATAGACACTCATCATAAACTCTTGCTGGAGGTTTCCATGAGGAGCGCAGCCCAAGGCAATGTCCAAAATATGCACCCTTGCCCGTCATTTGCCTAAAATGAGGGTGGCCTTGACACCCTTCCTGTGAATCAGGAGTGATCAAATAGGCCTGCCTTTAATACTGCTCTGCTTCTCCAATTTGAGGCCAACTGACTGTCAGGTATAGATTCTTTATGTGATTTGGCATCATGGGAGAACCCAAGCACTTCTGCAGGAGTTCAAAGAACTCATTTGACCCAGAGGATCCTATTCTCACTTGATGGAGGTTAGGAACCTAACAGAGGAAGGCAAGAAACTTCATCCACAATGACTGATATTTTTACCATTTTCGTTTTCAATACACACATGGGAACTTTCTTTATATCCATCAGGTGCTGAGAATCTAATCCATAGCCTGACCCAGAGGCAAGCAGCTGATTCAGACACATCCCTTTCGAAAGCAATTAAGCAAAGCACCACAGGTGATGCCCATTCATTTGCATTTAAAAACTGTTTACTTCAGGCTTCAAAAAGGAGTGGCCTGAGGTAAGGACCTTCCTGACATTCGGACAACAGAAAAATAGGTAAGCAGAAGGCCCAAAACAGTGTTTCTCCACTGAGACTTTCCTGGTCACACTGATATCTGAGTTTCCTGAGATGCTCGCCATTCCATTCAGCTATCCAGTACATGGCCATGTCACAGAGCTTGGAGGTGTTACATATCTTGGACACAAAACCATGAGCCTATTTTGGGTAGTGGCCAAAATTTAGGAAGAAAACAGGAACTTAGGAAGATAGTAGGGGTTGCCCATCCATAAAGCAACCTGCAGTCCAGTCATAAATTGGGTAGGATGAATGATGGAAAACTTTCTTCTAGACACGACATATCCATTGATGCATTCTCTTTTCTTATGTCTACAACCACGGACACAGTGAGATACACAGATATAGAAACACTCACCTTGTCAAACGACTTTTTAGAAGCAGTCCACTCCAAACCAAACAAATAGCCTTTCCTGCCTATTCTCAGAACATGAGACAAAACCACAAACTCACACCCACACCCACAAAGGCACTTCCTTCCCCCAATATGTCTGTGACAATCCGGAGTGTCCTCTGACTGTGGACCATATTGTTACCCTGAACTGGCCTGCCCTGTCTCAGATCTGGTCTCCGTGGCCAAATCTGTGAAGTTGTCAGGAGCCAGCGATGACCAACTACCTGTTTTCTTAGGAAAGGACCCTCTTCAGAGCTGTCCTGGCATTTGGCCATTCTCACATCAGTAGGTACCAAAAAAGACTCTCTCTGCCCTTGGTAAAACCAAACATGTGATCACACTAGGACTGTTACTAGGACTGGCTCTGGATGCCTGGCTTCCTGAATCCCAAGTTCAGAGAGTTCCATCACCAAGTAAGTTAGGTGAAGTCACTTTCTTCATGAAATGAATGAGGTCACTGCCTTGGCAACCACTTTGTCCTAACAGTTGCTGCCAAGGGTCTCATGAGATGGAGGCTGTTCCTACTTTCTGTGACACTGTCACAAGTTAGAATGGTATATCAACCATATGCACCGGGGAACTTCTCTCCATACAGGCCTGCTTTGGTCCATCTTCTCTACATTAAGAAGAGAGAGGCTGATTCAGACACATCCTTTCATCCTGTCCAGGTTCTTTACCATGTCAGAAGACTTTTGCTCTCTTTGGTACTACATAGCTGCCTACAACTTCTCCAAGGATCATTTATGCATTGACCTTTGAGGTTCTCAGCAGGTGGAAGATTCCCTACATTCCTGTATTGTAAGACCAACTCTATCCCTGCTCCTCTGTAAAGGTAGATTGAGGGAACAGCGTATGGTTAGGGTTAATAACAGGTTCGAATTCGGTTGGGAATCATTCTGCGGGATGAATAATGTTATTGGGAACCTGCGAAATTTAAAAGAATATATAGGTGAAATATAAGTTTGAAAACCCAAATCTATGTAAGTTTTGAAGCCCAGAAGTGTATTGGGCCCTTGGGTAGGATACTTAGCTTTGAATTATGTTCTGCACAGATGTCTCTGATTAATCGCTTTACAATGGCATAGGACCTTTACCTTGGATGATTGAATGTCGAAGAGAACATGCAGTCAAAAAGGGATAGTCGATAGGATTAGGAAGATAGTCAGTAGGTTTAGAAAGAAGAGTGAGTATAGGATTTGGACAAAAACTTTTTTAGCAATAGGGTTTCGGGTAGAGAGTGAATGCAAATGTCAGCACATGTGAAGAGTCATTCACAATGATGAACTGGGGAAAATATGTAGGAAAGTAAATATCAATTGAGACAAAAGGAAATCAGGCAAAGTATAATGTGAGTTATAGGATTAGACATTTTCAACAGGGTTGAGGTTGAATATATAATCTTAGCAAGAAACAAATATGTAGTCACCAATTGGATTGACATTTGAGAGCATTAGGCAACCTGGACATGGATGTTATTACTAATCCATGCTCACTTTCCATTTAGGCTTTGGTACAATCGTAAGTGTGACCTTTGCATTTTGTGTCCATAATATTACTGTAATAAAATATATATGTAGATCAGGTGACATGAGTATATCTTCCACCATTTCTGGGAGCAATATTTTGAAGACGTATAAATTAGTATTGGGGGTACAAACAGGTGTACCCTGTTTCTATGAATATACAGATAATGCATGAATGGAACATACTCTGAATAAAACCTATACTCATTCCACTATAAATAATGGATTGAATTGATATCTGAAAAAATACAGGAAATCAAATATTGATATACAGACATTCATTACAACCAGTTATACATCAATGATAATATTAGTATTAGGATTTTCATGAAGAGTGTGTGAGTTTTGCTTCAAAATTGATTATGAAAATCGAAAATAATGTGTTTGGAAAGAAGTCTCATGAAAAGAGCAGTAAAGAAACATGGAGGAATACATGTTTTCAGAAGCAGGAAGTGATTGAAAGTGAAACAAATTCCTATATATTTTTGAATTTTGGATGAAATATATATATTATGATGTGCATAAACTGAAGAAATAATAATGTCCCACTGTTGAATAAATATGAACGTCAAAATACATATCATGTCCCATAGGAATCTACTTGCATTGATGTTAAACTGGGTCAGTTACTGTAGAAATATTAGAATTTGTATACACCATTCACTGAAGTTAGTTGTCAGTACTAGGAAACAAATATGAATTTCAGGTGGATGAATAGTTTGGAAAATAATCTTGTGAAAAGTTGATTATAAATCCACATAAATGAATATGAATGAATTTAGGGCGTGTATAATAAGTCACATATATTACATATTTTGAAATATCTGGAGAGTATATATATATATATATATATATATATATATATATATATATATAGAGAGAGAGAGAGAGAGAGAGAGAGAGACAGAGAGAGAGACATTAAAAACTAACAATATATATGCCAATCAAAATCCATCATGAAATATATATCATCCACAGATCCAAAAATATTCATTATACTGAACATGGATTTATGTATAATGTTGTTCAACCAGAAAGTTCACCCATAGTTTGAAATTTCAGTTCCAATAGCATTTATGAGGAGTGATCTCTTCTCACAATTTGTATCTGCCAAGTCAACCACCTCACAAGAATGTACGTGTGGTACCAGGTAGAATTCTATATGTGCATATAAAAATACATGTGCTTAATAGGCTACAGAGAAAGGGAGAAAGGAATTCACATATCTGTTAACTTTAAAAGCACATGGAGAACTATTTCAAAAAAAATTTGCAAGATTTATAACTCCTACCCTATATTATGCAAAAGGCAAGTCCAAGTATACACCTTGCCTCCTCTGAACTGCTTGTACTTCTTTTCTGTTTTTTGTTATTTTTCTCCATCATATTAGGATTAGTAGTCAGAGTCTAGTTTGGAATTGGTTAGGGTTAGAGATTCAGTGTTTTAAAGGGAAATTGAAAAATGAATCCAATGTCTATGCAAATATGTGCTACCCCAAAATCTTCCCAGTCTCATCCAGAACAATGCCTTGACATTATCTTTTACCAAAGTAAGATACAGTTAGAGGAGAAGAGTTAGAAAATCTGTGAATACATATCTGGAATGGAATTTGCTCAGGAGTTCACAACCTTGGAGGTGGTAGCAGAGTTCAAAATAATAAGGCAAAAGGTAAACACTCCTCAAACATGGAGCTCTGCTGGCCTAAAAAGTTCTTGAGAAACTGCCTCTGAGGTTGGACACTAGAAATACATGTTGTTTTCAGGAGATTTAGTTCTTTTATAGAGAGACCATCAAAGCTGGTTCTGCATATATGTGTTCTGTAAGACATGGTTTCTTATTTTTCATTGAACATGTGGCAGCAGTGCTGAATTCTTTTTTTGTAGCTAAACTGTGGACACTGGGGCTAAGTCTCTCCCTGTGCTAACTGGGAAGACATTTGTTCATCCTCCACTTTTAGTGGTGTTTCTTGCTGCTGCACTGGGAGTTTGGTATTTGCTTCACGAAATAAAGGAGGTCAATTGGGACACATTGTTGGAGGGAGTTCTGTCACGTGTGGTTGGTGAGGGTTTGCAGGAGAATGCAATAACCAGGCTTCTATCGCACATAGCTTTCCCCCTTGACCATAGCAACCTGATTCTGAACATTTCCCTGAAACCTCTCCATATAACAAGATGCCTTTTCCTATTGGGTCTGTTGGCTGAAACCATATCAGTCACAAGCCATTTGGACGCCAATGGCAGTTCCACGTGGCCTCACCACAGATGTTTTGTCACACATCTGCTCACCACTGCTCTAGGCCCACTAATCAGCAGGCACCAACTAACTGGCATCTCTGTTCTACACCATTTTTATGAAACCCTGTCAATCAAGGCACTGTCTGGTATACTCATGATCAGCATCAGGACATCCAAAGGTTTTCCAGTGCCAACTGGTCATTGAAATTTCAAAAATTTCATGGTATTTATCTAGCCATTATTCAAGGAAGAAGTTGTAGTCACTGTGGGTTTCAATTCATTCAGGAACCATTAAATGTTAAGGAAGCTCATTTCAATGAAAGCTCTGGAGAACAATCACAGGCAAGGCATCCCAAATAGTGGCCAAAAGGTCACATGAAGCCAAGCCCATTGAGGTCTACAATGTGAGGTCCATGTGTGTTTTGACTCTCAACTATGGCTGCCAAGTTTTTCAGAATAAAATCATGTGATATCCTGGCTGAGATTCTCAGTGTTCTGTGGAAAGCCACCCTTGGCCTAGATCTCAGTTTCCAAGGGCGACTCTCATGCGTGGCCTCCTAACATCCCCACACAATTCATGGCAATACTTCTCTGAGGTAAGTTCTACAACTCAGTCTCTAAGGAGTATTACACCAGAGTACAAGCCGAGGGGGACCCAGTCATCCCTTCCAACTGCCACACAAATTACCAAAATTAAAACCAAAACATTCCCACATGGCCCTCATCTTCTTCCACATAGACCCTCATTATAACCTCTGGCTGGAGATTTCCATGAGGGGTGCAGCGCAAGAGAGTGTCCAAAATAAGCTCCCTTGGCCCTCATTTGCCTAAAGTGAGGGTGGCCTGGACACCATTCCTGTGAACGAGGAGTGATCAAATAGGCCTGCCATTACAACTACTCTGCTTCTCCAATTTGAGGCCTACTGACTGTGGGGTTTAGATTCTTTATGTGAACTGGAATCATGAGAAAACCCAAGCACCTCTGCATGGCTTTGAAAAACTCATTTGACCCAAAGGATCCCTATACTCACTTGATGATTGTCTGCAACCTAATAGAGGAAGGAGAGAGACATCATCCACAATGACTGAATTTTGCCATTTTAGTTTTGGATGCACACATGGGATCTTTCTTTATATCCATCAGGTGCTGAGAATATAAGCCACAGCCTCACACAGGGCCAAGAGGCTGATTCAGACACATCCCATTCAAAGCAATTAAGCAAAGAGCCACGGGTGATGCCCAATCATTTCCATATGAAAACTGTTTTTTTCATGCTTATCAAAGGGGTGGCCTGAGGCAAAGACCTTCCTGTCATTCAGTGAAACAGAAAAATAGGTAAGCAAAAGGCACAAAGCATGGTTTCTCCACTGAGACTTACCTGGTCACACTGATATCTGAGTTTTCTAAGAAGCTCGCCATTACCTTCAGCTATTCAGTACATGGCCATGTGACAGAGCTTGGGGTGGTACCTATCTTGGACACAAAACCATGAGACTATTCTGCAGATTGGTCAGAATTCAGGAAGAAATCTGAAACTTAGGAAGATAGTAGGTGTTGCCCATCAATAAGGCAACCTGCAGTGCAGTCATTAATTGGGCAGGATGAATGCTGGGAAGCTTTCTACTAGACAGGACACATTCATTGATGCATTCTCTTTTCTAATGTCTACAACCACGGACACAGTGTTATACACAGACATAGAAACACTTGCCTTGTCAAAAGACTATCTAGAAACAGTCCACTGCAAACCAGACATACCAGCTTTCCTACCTATTCTAAGAAAATGAGACAAAACCACAAACTCACACCCACAAACACAAAGCACCTCCTTCCCCCAAGTAAGTCTCTGAATATCCAGAGTGTCCTCTGACTAGCGGGCCCTACTATGTTCACCCAAAATGGCCTGTACTGTGGCAGATCTGGTCTCCTTGGCCAACTCTGTGTAGTTGTTAGGAGCCAGCGGTGAGTCACTACCTACTTACTAAGGAAAGGCCCGTCTTCAGACCTCTCCTGATATTTGGCCATCCTCACATCAGTAGGTACCAAAAAAGACAGAATCTGTCATTGGTAAAACAAAACAAGTGAGCCCACTGGTACTGGGACTGGGACTGGCTCTGGATGCCTGGCTTCCTGGATCCCAAGTTCAGAGAGTTCCATCACCAAAGAAGTAAGGTAGGTCACTTCCTTCAGGAACTGAATGAGGTCAATGCCTTGGCAAACACTTTGTCCTAATAGCTGCTTCCAAGGGTCCCATGAGATGGAGGCTGCCCCTACTTCCTGTGACACTGTCACAAGTTAGAATGGTATATCAACCATAGACACACGGGAACAGCTCTCCACACAGACCTTGTTTGGTCCATCTTCTCTACATTAAGAAGAAAGTGGCTGATTCAGACACACCCCTTCATCCTGACAAGGTTGTTTGCCATGGAAGATGACTTTTGCTCTTTCAGGTCCTTCATAGCTGCCTACCTCTTTTCCAGGGATCATGTCTGCATGGACCTTTGAGGTTCTCAGCAGGTGGAAGATCCCCTACATTCCTGTATTGTAAGACCAACTCTGTCCCTGCTCTTCTGTAAAGTTAGATTGAGGGAACAGTGTATGTTTAGGGTCAATAACATGTTGGATTTGGTTTAGGAATCATCCTGCAGAATGAATAATGGTATTTGAAACTGCGATATTTACTAGAATATATATGTGAAATATAAGTGTGAAACTAGAAATCTAGGTAACATTTGAAGCCCAGAAGGGCATTGGACCCTTGATTGTGATACTTAGAATAAAATTACATTCTGCACAGAGGTCTCAGATAGATCAATATACAATGGCATAAGACCTTGTACCTTGCTTGATTGAATGTAGAAGAGAATATCCAGTCAAAAAAGGATAGTCGGTAGGATTAGGAAGATAGTCGGTAGGTTTAGAAAAAGAATGAGTATAGGATTAGGAACAAATGTTTATTAGCAATAGGTTATCGATTAGAGTGTGAATGTAAATGTCAGCACATGTGAAGAGTCAGTCACAATGATGAACTGGGGAAAATATGTAGGAAACAGATAGAAATAGAGCCATAATGAAATCAGGCAATGTATAAAGTGAGGGATAGGATTAGACATTTTCAGTAGGGTTGAGTTTGAATATATAATCTTAAGAAGAAACAAATATGTAGTCACCAATAGGATTGATATTTGAGAGCATTAGGCAAGCTGGACATGGATGTTTTTAGTAATCCATGTTTACTTTCCTTTTAGGCTTTGGTACAAACATAAGTGTGAGCTTTGCATTTTGTGTTCCGAATATTTCTGTGATTAAATGTATAAGTAGATCAGGTGACATGAGTATTTCTTCCAACATTTCAGGGAGCAATATTTTGAAGACATATAAATTAGTATTGGGGGTATAAAGAAGTGTACACTGCGTCTATGAATATAGAGATAATGCATGAATAGACCATTCTGTGAATAAATAATATAACTCGTTCCACTTTAAATAATGGATTGAATTTTTATCTGAAAATATATAAGAAATCCTATATCGTTATGCAATCATTAATTCCAACCAGTCATACATCTAATGGTAATATCAGAGTTATAATTCATCATAAAGTTTATGTGAGTTTTGCTTCAAAAGTGATTATGGAAATTGAAAGTAATGTGTCTTGAAAGAACTCTCATGAAAAGACCTGTCAAGAAACATGGAAGAATACATGTGTCCTGAAGCAGGAAGTGATTGAAAGTGAAACAAATTCCTGTAAATTTGCGAACTTGTGGGGAAATCTTAAGAGCCCCTCCCAGCTCTCCCTTGAGCGCGATAGCCAGACCGAGGGAATTAGGAGTGGCACGGGACTCGTGGTGCAGACCTCCAGGCCACCGCTCCCACCAGTGCTGAAAACTGAAGTCTCTTGCTCCAGCTTCCGGGGGCATGGCTTCCGGAGTGCAAGCAAATTCGCTGGGGGTTCTCAGGCCTAAGTTCTACAAACTTAGGGTCTGAGGGAGAGAAACAGGGAGAGTGTTCCCAGGCGTTCATGAAAACAGGGCTCCTAGGAGCAGCAGACCTGGCATGTAGCCAGTATTGTGGTGAGTGTCACAGGTGAGTGGGGCCTGGCTTGAGGAAACACAAAAGAAGGCCCTAGGCACTCAGGATTGGACACCCACCCAGTCTGGGAGGAAGAGCTGCTGCACAGTGATTGGTTCCCACTTATTGAAAGGAGAAGCTTGGCCCAGTGGGCACAGCTCTACCTACTGGAAAAGAAGTTTATTGCAATCTATGACTGCATTTATTGTTATTATTAATATTTTAATTTGTTTTTTTTGGGGTTTTTTTTTGTTTTTTTTTGTTTTCTTTTATTTTCATTTTTTTGTTGCTGTTCTTTAACTTTTAAAAAATGTTTTAAATTTTTTTATTTTATTTTATTTTTTTTTTCCGGTTCATGATGACCATCTGAGAACACAAATTTATTGCTTTTATTTTCCAAAATCCTCATAAAAGAACTTAAACACTATAAAAATAATCACACGGTATTACCATAAAACAACAAATGAAAGGGAAAAAAACGTATTGGATCTCACCATTATGTATACACACAACACACACCTGCACAATCCCCCCAAACTAAAAGTAAATAGCGGAAAGATCAGTAGAGTGGAGGGAAGAGAACAGAAAGAGGGAGGAAAGGAGAAAAAGAGGAAGTACTGGGGACTGAATTAGAGCAAATTATATTTCATGCTTTTATAATTATGCCAAAATGAATCTTAATGTTATGTATAATCTTAATGTTATGTATAAAAAGAACCAATTAAAAAAAGAAATATGATAGTATACCAGTGCTGTGTAGAGCCAATAAAAAAAATACCTATACATAAACTAAAAAAAAATGTGAATTTTAAGAATAAACTGGAGTGGGCTAGAGTTGTGGCTCAGTGGTAGAGCACTTGTCTAGCATGTGTGAGGCACTGGTTGGATTCTCAGCACTGCTTATAAATTAATTAATTAAATAAGGATCCATCAACAACTAAAAAAACTAGTAAAAAAGAATAAATTATAAAAAATAAATGAAAGTGTGTAGAAAATGTCATTTGAAGTAAAAATACAAAATCAGCTCTAAGTTGTTTGCAACACAAACACACAAGTTAAGTGGTGTTTGAAAATACAGGGAGAAAAAGCTATTGTATAAAAATTTTATTGATAATTCCAGAACATCTATTATTAATATCAATGTAAAATATGTATTTTAAGTGAAAGAACCTTTAATAAGACAGCAATTGTGTTAATTAAAGAATCTAAAAATTAGATGAAAATATGATTTGTTTTTATTCAATGAAGCAAGATTAAATGTTTGAAATATGATTTTAAGGAGAAATATAGGCACCACAATAAGTTTTAGGAATTTTGTGGATACAAAGATAATTAACTTAGGACAACTTACTATGATAAATGAGTTTACTTTAGTAGAAAAATAGAATTTGCTCTCTGGAAACTGGGCACCCCTAATCCCCAAATCCCAAATCCAAAATGCCAAATCTAACGTGTTTTAGTACTGGAATGTGACAAGTGAAAAGTTTCCTACTTGGCTTCATTTGACAGGTTACAGTCAAAATGCAGGTATACTAAAAATGTTGTATGAAATTTCCTCCAGGCTATGGGTCTAAGGCATGTATGAAATATAAATGAATTTCATATTTACACTTGAGTCTTATACCCAAGATTATGTGTGTATAAATATTCCATAATTCCAAAAAAATCCAAAATCTGAACTGCTTCTTGTTCTAAGCATTTTTGATAAACAATACTTGACCTATATACAATTGTTTCCCCCACAACAAATAAACAAATTTAATAAGGTTAAAAACTTTCCAAAAATAAAATTTAAACATACTACAAAGCAAATAAATAACACATGAAATAATAAATTTTTTGGTGACTTAACAACTGGAAACTGTTTCATTTAACTTGCCCCTGGATCATAGATAAACTTCAAAATTATTTTCTTTTTTTTTTTAAATGGCAAAATAATTTTATTTTATTTTATTTTTTTATTGGTTGTTCAAAACCCTACAAAGCTCTTGACATATCATATTTCATACATTAGCATACATTAGCTTCAAGTGAGTTATGAACTCCCTTTTTTAAACCAAGTAGAGATTGCAGAATCACATGGGTTACACATCCACATTTTTACATAATACCATACTAGTAACTGTTGTATTCTGCTGCCTTTTCTTTCCTCTACAATCCCCCCTCCCTTCCCCTATTTTGTTATTATTATTTTTAAAAATTTTAATTTTAATTTTATATTATCATTATCATTTTTTTAAAAAAAATCATTTTCATTCTTTATTTTCTATTTTTTCTATTGTATTTCATTTATTTTCAATTTTCTTATTTCCCATTCCTTGCATTCTACCTGCCTACTCTCATTCTCTTTAGTGACTTTTTCCCTTCCCTTCTAAAATCTTTCCTCCGAAGCATCAAATAAATTTATAAGAGTAAACAGTAACTCAGCAGTCAAACAGAACAAGAAGTAACATGAGCAGCATAAACAAGCGAGGAAGAAAAGGAGAACAAACAACGAAGAACACCCTAAATATTCAGGAGGACCAGGATTCATCAGAAAAGTGGTCATATAAAGAACTCAAGGAATACCTTAGACAGATGGAATGGAAACTTAAAGAAGATACGAGACAGAAAATCCAAACAGTAAAAGAAAACATTGAAAATGAATTACATAAACATATAAAAGAAAAAGTTAAGCATCTTTATCAGTGGATAGAGATTATAAAAAAAATCAAACAATAATTCTAGAAATGAAGGAAATGATAAACCAAATTAAGAACTCCATTGAGAGTATCACTAACAGAGTGGAGCAAGTAGAAGCCAGAATGTCAGATAATGAAGACAAAATATATCATCTTGAAACGAGTCCAGCCAACTCAGAAAGGCTGGCAAAAAAATCACAAGAAAAACATCCAAGAGATTTGGGATAACATAAATAAAACCACACTTACGAGTCATCAGGATAGAGGAAGGTACAGAGACTCAAACCAAGGGAATGAGAAAACTGCTGAATGAAATAATTACAGAAAACTTTCCAGAAATAAAAAAGGAAATGGATATACAAATTGTAGATGCATACAGGACAAGAGCACACAAAATCACAGTAGACGAATGCCAAGACACATTGTTATGAAGATATCCAATATACAGAACAAAGAGAAAATGATAAATCTACAAGAGAATGGAGGCAGAATACATTCAGTGGTAAACCAATAAGGTTAACAACGGATATTTGATCACAGATGCTGAAAGCGAGAACATCCTGGAAAAACGTATTTCAAACACTGAAAGACAATGGATGCCAACCAAGAATTATGTATCCAGCATAATTAACCATCAGGTACGACAATAAAATAAGAATCTTTCATGACAAACAAAAGCTAAAAGAATTTGAAGCCAGAAAACAAGCTTTACAAAGCGTCTTGAGCAAAACACTACACAAGAAAGAAATGAAAAACAACAACCAAAACCATCAGTGGGAAGTACCTTGGTAATGACAGAGGCAGGGTGAAAGCTTATCATGGAGAAAAAAACTAAATTTAAAAAAAGATAAATAATCAAACATGGCTGGCAGTACAAACCATACATCAATAGTAACTCTGAATGTAAATGGCTTCAACTCTTCAATAAAGCGACATAGGCTGGTAACTTGGATTAAATAAACAAATCCAACAATATGTTGCCTCCTGGAGACACATCTGAAATGCAAAGACACACAGGCTGAAGGTGAAAGGTTGGGAAAAAATACACCATGCACACTTATCCTCATAAGCAAGCAGGGGTGGACATCCTCATATCAAATAAAATCGACTTCAAGACTAAGTTAATCAAAAGGGATAAGGAAGGACATTATATACTGTTAAAAGGAACCATTCACCAACAAGACATAACAATTATCAATATTTATGCACTAAATAATGGTGCTACGATGTTCATGAAACAAATTCTCCTCAAGCTCCAAAATGAAATAGACCTCAACACAATAATTATGGGTGACTTCAACACACATCTATCACCATTGGACAGATCCTCCAAACAAAAGTTGAATAAAGAAAGTATAGAACTCAATATCACAATCAATAACCAACATGTAACTGACATATATAGAATATATCAACCATCATCAAGTGGATATACTTTTTTCTCAGCAGCACATGGATCCTTCTCAAAAAAAGACCATATATGATGCCATAGGGCAACCCTCAGTAAATATAAAGGTGTGGAGATAATAACATGCATTTTATCTGATCATAATGGAATGAAACTGGAAATCAATGATAAAAGAAGGAAGGAAAAATTCTACATCACATGGAAAATGAACAATATGTTACTGAATGATCAATGGGTTACAGAAGACATAAAGGAGGAAATCAAAAAATTCTTAGAGATAAATGTAATTATAGACACAACATATCGGAATCTATGGGACACAATGAAAGCAGTTTTAAGAGGGAAATTCATCGCCTGGAGGTCATTCCTGAAAAAAAAGGAAAAACCAACAAATAAGTGAGCTCACACTTCATCTCAAAGCCCTAGAAAAGGAAGAGCAAAACAAAAGCAAATTTAGCAGAAGGCAAGAAATTATTAAAATCAGAGTGGAAATCAACGAAATTGAAACAAAAGAAACTATTGAAAAAATTAACAAAACTAAAAGTTGGTTCTTCGAAAAAATAAATAAGATCAAGAGACCCTTAGCCATGCTAAAGACGAAAAGAAGAGAAAGAACTCAAATTACTAACATATGGGATGAAAAAGGCAACATCACAACAGATGCTACAGAAATACAGAAGACAATTAGAAATTATTTTGAAAACCATTATTCCAATAAAATAGAAAATAGTGAAGACATCGATAAATTTCTTAAGTCATATGATTTGCCCAAACTGAGTCAGGAGGATACACACAATTTAAACCGACCAATATCAATGGATGAAATAGAAGAAGCAATCAAAAGACTACCAACCAAGAAAAGCCCAGGAACGGATGGCTATACAGCGGAGTTTTACAAAACCTTTAAAGAAGAATTAATACCAATACTTTTCAAGTTATTTCAGGAAATAGAAAAAGAGGGAGCTCTGCCAAATTCATTTTATGAGGTCAACATCACCCTAATTCCAAAACCAGAAAAAGACACCTCAAAGAAAGAGAACTACTGACCAATATATCTGATTAACCTAGATGCAAGAATCCTCAATAAAAATCTGCCTAATCGAATGCAAAGGCACATCAAAAAAATTGTTCACCAGGATCAAGTAGGATTCATCCCTGGTATGCAACGATGGTTCAATATACGAAAATCAATAAATGTTATTCATCACATCAATAGACTTAAAGATAAGAACCATATGATCATCTCGATAGATGCAGAAAAAGCATTTGACAAAGTACAGCATCCCTTTATGTTCAAAACATTAGAAAAATAGGGATAACAGGAACTAACCTCGACATTGTAAAAGCTATCTATGCTAAGTCTCAGGCTAGCATCATTATGAATGGAGAAAAATTGAAGGCATTCCCTCTAAAATCTGGAACAAGACAGGGATGCCCTCTGTCACCACTTCTATTCAATATAGTTCTCAAAACACTGGCCAGAGCAATTAGACAGACGAAAGAAATCAAAGGCATAAAAATAGGAAAATAAGAACGAAAATTATCACTATTTCCTGGTGACATGATTCTATACATAGAAGACCCAAAAGGGTCTACAAAAGAACTACTAGAACTAATAAATGAATTCAGCAAAGTGGCAGGATATACAATCAAAACCCATAAATCAAAGGCATTTCTGTATATCAGCGACAAACCTCCTGAAACAGAAATGAGGAAAAACACTCCATTCACAATACCCTCAAAAAAATTAAATACTTGAAAATCAACCAAACAAAAAAGGTGAAAGACTTATACAATGAAAACTACAGAACCCTAAAAAGAGAAGTAGAAGAAGATCTTAGAAGGTGGAAAAATATACCCTGTTCCTGGATAGGCAGAACTAACATCATCAAAATGGCGAAATTACCAAAAGTTTTCTATAGGTTCAATGCAATGTCAATCAAAATCCCAATGGCATTTCTTGGAGAAATAGATAAAGCAATCATGGAATTCATATGGAAAAATATAAGACCCAGAATAGCAAAAGCAATTCTAGCAGGAAGTGTGAATCAGGTGGTATAGCGATACCGGACTTAAAACTATACTACAGAGCAATATTAACAAAAACAGCATGGCACTGGTACCAAAACTGGCAGGTTGACCAATGGTACAGAATAGAGGACACAAAGACTAATTCACAAAGCTACAACTATGCTATATTTGATAAAGGAGCTAAAAGCATGCAATGGAGGAAATATAGCATCTTCAACAAATGGTGTTGTAAAAAATGGAAATCCATATGCAACAAAATGAAACCGAATCCCCTCCTCTTGCCATGCACAAAAATTAACTCAAAGTGGATCAAGAAGCTAGATATCAAATAAGATACTCTGCATCTGATACAAGAAAAAGTTGGCTCCGATCTACATAATGTGGGGCAGGGCTCCAAATTCCTTAACAGGACACCCATAGCAGAAGAGTTAATAACAAGAATCATCAAATGGGACTTACTTAAACTGAAAAGTTTTTTCTCAGCAGGATAAAAAATGAGAGAGGTAAATAGGGAGCCTAAATTATGGGAACAAATTTTTACTCCTTACACTTCAGATAGAGCCCTAATATCCAGAGTATACCAAGAACTCAAAAAATTAGACAATAAGATGATAAATAACCCAATCAAAAAATGGGCCATGGACCTGAACCGACACTACTCAGAGGAGGACATACAATCAATCAGTAAGTAAATGAAAAAATGCTCACCATCTCTAGCAGTCAGAGAAATGCAAATTAAAATCACCCTAAGAAACCATCCTACTCTAGTAAGATTGGCAGCCGTTATGAAGTCAAACAACAAGTGCTGGCGAGGATGTGGAGAATAGGGTGCTCTTGTACATTGCTGGTGGGACTGCAAACTGTTGTGGCAAATTTGAAAAGCAGTATGGAGAATCCTGGGAAAGCTGGGAATGGAACCACCATTTGACCCAGCTATTGCCCTTCTCAGACTATTCCCTGAAGACCTTAAAAGAGCATATTACTGGGATACTGCCACATTGATGTTCATAGCAGCACCATTCAAAATTGCTAGACTGTGGAACCAACCCAGATGCCTTTCAGTAGATGAATGGATAAAAAAATGTGGCATTTATACACCATTGAGTATTATGCATCATTAAAAAATGACAAAATCATTGAATTTGCAGGGAAATGGATGGCACTAGAGCAGATTATTCTTAGTGAAGCTAGCCAAACCCTAAAAAACAAATAAAAATGTCTTCTTTGATATATTGAGAGCAACTAATAACAGAGCAGGGAGGAAGAGCAGGAAGAAAAGATCAACATTAAACAGAGACATGAGGTGGGGGTCGGAAAGAGAGAGATAAAGGAAATTGCATGGTAATGGAGGGAGACCCTCATTGTTACACAAAATTACATATAAGAGGTTGTCAGGGGAATGGGAAAATTAACAAAGATATAAATGTATTAAAGTAGATGGGGTAGAGAGAGAAGATGGGAGGGGAGTGGGGATACTAGAGGATAGAAAATGTAGCAGAATACAACAGTTACTAATAGGGCATTATAAAAATGCAGATGTGTAACACATATGATTCTGCAATCCGTATTTGGGATAAAAATGGGAGTTTATAACCCACTTGAATCTAATGTATGAAATATAATATGTCAAGAGCTTTGTAATGTTTTGAACACCCAATTAAAAAAATAAAAAAAAATATGAAATAAAATAATTGAAAAAAAAAAAAACACATGGAGAAATATTTCACTCTCTTCCAGAACAATGCCTTGACATTACCCTCGCCCCAAGTAATACATCATTAGAGGAGAAGAGTTAGAAAATCTGGGAATACATAGCTGGAATTTAATATGCTCAAAAGTTCACAACATTGGAGATGGTAGACTAGTTTACTAAAGTAAGGGACAGGGTAAACACTCCACAAATATGGAGCTCTGCTGGCCTAAAGACTTCTTCTGAAACTGCCACTGAGGTTGGGCACTTGAAATATATGTTGTTGTCAGGAGCTTTAGATTCCTGGGTCTGCATCTATGTGACCTGGAGGACATGGTTTCTTATGTTCCAATGAACATGAGTCAGCAGTGCTGAATTCAATCTTTGTAGGTAAACTGTGGTCACTGGGGGCTAAGTGTCTCCCGGTGTGGACTGTGAAGCCATTTGGTCATCCTCCACATTTTGTGGTGTTTCTTGCTGCTGCACTGGTAGTTTGGTATTTGCTTCACAAAATACAAAGAGTCCACCTGGGACAAAGTGTTGGAGGAAGTTTCTCACGTGTGGTGGGTCAGGGTCTGCAGGAGAATGCACCCACCAAGGTTCTATCCCAAATAGCTTGCCTCTTGACCATAGCAACGTGATTCTGAACATTGCCCTAAAACCTCTACAAATAAAAATACGCCTTTACATATAAGGGTCTGCTCGCTGCACCATGTCAGGCACAAGCAATTTGGAAGCCAATGGAAGATCCACATGGCTCCACCACAGATGATTTATCACACACCTGCCGACTGCAGCTCTATGCCCACTACTCAGCAGGCTCCAAATTACTGGCATCTCTGCTCTACTCCATTTTCTGGAAACCCAGTCCATCAGGCACTGTCTGGTATACTCATAGTCAGCAACAGGATATCCAAAGGTTCTCCAGTGCCACCTGGTCATGGAAATTTAAAAAAATTTCACGGTATTTATCTAGCCATTTTTCAAGGATGAAGTTGAAGGCACTGTGGGTTTCACTTCATTCAGGAACCATTAAATGGTGAGGATGCTCATTTCAATGAAAGCTCTGGAGAACTCTCATAAGCATGGCTTCCTAAAGAGTGGCCAATGATCACATGATGCTAGGCACATTGAGGTCTACAATGTGAGGTCCATGTGTGTTTTGACTCTCAACTATGGCTGCCAAGTCTTTCAGAATAAAATTATGTGATACCCTGGCTGAGATTCCAAGTGCTCTGTGCAAAGCCAACCTGGGCCTAGATCTCAGTTTCCAAGGGCAAATCTCATGCGTGGCCTCCTAAAATCCCAACTCAATTCATGGCAATACTTCTCTGAGGTCAGTACCTCAATTCAGTATCTAAGAGGAATCACACCAGAGTTCAAGCCCAGGTGGACCCAGTCGTCACTTCCAACCACCACCCAAATGACCACAATTAAAACCAAAACACTCCCACATGACCCACATTTTCTTCCATATAGACACTCATCATAACTTCTGGCTGGAGGTTTCCATAAGGGGCTCCGCCCAAGCCAGTGTCAAAAATAAGCTCCTGTGCCCCTTAATTTGACTAAACTGAGGGTGGCTGTACACACTTCCTGTGAACAAGATGTGATCAAATAGGCCTGCCATTAATACTGCTCTGCTTCTCCAATTTGAGGACTACTGACTGTGGGTTTTAGATTCTTTATGTGAACTGGAGTCATGATAAAACCCAAGCACCTATGGGATAGAATCTGCAGGGCTTTGAAGAACTCATTTGAGACAAAGGATCCCTATTCTCACTTGATGGAGGTCACGAACCTTACAGAGGAAGACGAGAGACTTCATCCACAATGACTGCTCTTTTTGCCACTTTGGTTTTGGATGTACACATGGAATCTTTCTTTAGATCCATCAGGTGATGAGAAACTAAGCAACAGCCTCACACAGGGCCAATGGTCTGAATGAGACACATCTTTTTCAAAGCAATTAAGAAAAGAGCCACAGGTGATGCCCATTCATTTCCATTTGAAAACTGTTTTCTTCAGGCTTCACAAAGGGGTGGCCTAAGGCAAAGACCTTCCTGACATTTAGGGCAACAGAACAATAGGTAACCAAAAGGCCCAAAGCAGGGTTTCTCCACTGAGTCTTTAATGGTCATAGTGATTTCTGAGTTTTCTGTGATGCTCGCCATTCCCTTCAGCTATCCAGTACATGGCCATGTCACAGAGCTTGGAGGTGGTATATATCTTGCACAAAAAACCATGAGCCTATTCTAGAGAGTGGCCAGAATTCAGGAAGAAAAGTGGAACTTAGGAAGATAGCAGGTGTAGTCAATTGATAAGGCAAGCCACAGTCCATTCATAAATTGTGCAGGATGAATTCTGGGAAGCTTTCTACTAAACAGGACATATCCATTGATCCAATATCTTTTCTAATGTCTACAACCATAGATAACAGTGGGATACACAGACATAGAAACACTCGCCTTGCCAAACGACTTACTAGAAACAGTTCACTCCAAACCAAACAAACCGACTTCCCTGCCTATTTTCAGAACATGAGACAAAACCACAAAACCACAACCAAACCTACAAAGGCACCTCCTTCTGCCAAGTAGGTCTTTGACTATCTTGAGTGTCCTCTGACTTATGGGCCATACTATGTTCCCCCGAAATGGCCACTCCTGTCTCAGATTTGGACTCCATGGCCAACTCTATTTAATTGTCAGGAGCCAGCTGTGAGCCACTACCTGTTTTCTCAGGAAAGGCCCCTCTTCAGAGATTTCCTGCCATTTGGCCATCCTCACATGAGTAGGTACCAAGAAAGACTGACTCTGTCCTTGGTAAATCCAAACAAATGAGACCACTCGGACTGGAACTGGCCCTGGCTTTTTTGCCTGAATTCCTGGATCCCAAGATCAGAGAGTTCCATCACCAAGGAAGTGAGGTGAGGTCACTTCTTTCAGAAATTGAAAAATCTGTGGAAAGCAACCCTGGGCCTAGATCTCAGTTCCAAGGGTGACTCTTATGCGTGGCCTCCTAAAATCCCAACAAAATTCAATGCAATACTTCTCTAAGGTCAGTTCCACAACTCAGTCTCTAAGGGGAATCACACCAGAGTTCAAGCCCAGGTGGACCCAGTCATTTCTTCCAACCGCCACACAAATGACCAAAATTAAAACGAAAAGACTCCCAGATGGCCCTCATCTTCTTACATATTGTCATTCATCATAATGTCTGGCTGAAGATTTTCATGAGGGGCGAAGCCCAAGAAAGTGTCCAAAATAAGCTCACTTGCCCCTCATTTGCCTAAAGTCAGGGTGGCCTGGACACCCTTGCTGTGAACCAGGAGTGATCAAATAAGCCTGTCATTAATAATGCTCTGTTTCTCCAATTTGAGGCCTACTAATTTTCAGGTATATATTCTTTGTGATTTGGAGTCATGCGAAACCCCAAGCACCTCTGCAGGGCTTTGAGGAACTCTTTTGACCCAAAGAATCCATTTTCTCACTTGACAGAGGTCAGGAACCTAACAGAGGAAGGCAAGAGACTTCATCCACAATGACTGATCTTTTTGCCATTATGGTTTTTGATGCACACATGGGATCATTCTTTAGATCCATCAGGTGCTGAGAATGTAAGACACAGCCACACACAGGCCAAGAGGCTAATTCAGCCACAACCCTTTCCAAAGCAATTAAGCAAAGAGCCACAGGTGATGCCCATTCATTTCCATTTGAAAACTCTTTCTTCAGGCTTCACAAAGGGGTGGCCTGAGACCAAGTCTTTCCTGACATTCAGTGCAACAGAACAATACGTAAGCAAAAGGCCCAAAGCAGGGTTTTTCCACTGAGACATTTCTGTTCACACTGATATCTGAGTTTTCTGAAAGGCTGGCCATTCTCTTCCGCTATCCAGTACATGGCCATGTCACAGAGCTTGTAGTGGTGCATATCTTGGACACAAAACCATGAGCCTATTCTGGAGAGTGGCCAGAATTCAGGAAGAAAACAGGAACTTAGGAAGATAGAATGTGTTGCCTCTCGATAAGACAAGCTGCAGTCCATTCATAAATTGGGCAGGATGAATTATGGGAAGATTTATAGTAGACTGGACGCATCCATTAATGCATTCTCTTTTCTAATGTCTACAACAATGGACACAATGGGATACACAGACATAGAAACACTCGCCTGGTCAAACGACTTACTAAAAACAATCCACTCCAAACCAAACAAACCAACTTTCCTACCTGTTCTCAGAACATGGCCTGACCTCTCTCAGATCTGGTTTCCTTGTCCAACTCTGTGAAGTTGTCAAGAAAAAGGGGTGAGCCACTACTTGCTTCTTCTGGAAAGGTCCCTCTTCAGAGCTCTCCTGGCATTTGGCCATCCTCACATCGGTAGGTACCAAGAAAGACTGACTCTGTCCTTGGTAAATCCAAACAAGTGAGTCCACTGGGACTGGGGCTGCCTCGGGGTGCCTGGATTCTTGGATACAAAGTTCAGAGAGTTCCATCACCAAGGAAATGAGGTATATCACTTTCTTTGGAACTGAATGAGGTCACTGCCTTGGCAACCACTTTGTCCTAACAGTTGCTTCCAAGTGTCCCATGAGATGGAGGCTGCCCCTACTTCCTGTGACACTTTCACAAGGTAGAATGGTATGTCAACCATAGGCACCCAGCAGCAGCTCTCCACACAGGCCTGGTTTGGTCCATCTTCTCTACAATAAAAAGAGAGAGGCTGATTCAGACACATCCCTTCATCCTGACCAGGTTGTTTGCCATGGAAGATGACTTTTGCTCTCTCAGGTCCTTCATAGCTGCCTACATCTTCTCCAGGTATCATTTCTGAATGGACCTTTGAGGTTCTCAGCAGGTGGAATGTCCCCTACTTTCCTGTATTGTAAGAACGACTCTATCCCTGCTCTTCTGTAAAATGAGATTGAGGAATCAGTGTATGTTTAGGCTTAATAACAGGTTCGATTTGGGTTAGCAATCATTCTGTGTGATAAATAATGGTATTGGAAACCTGCGATATTTACAAGAATATCGAGGTGAAATATAAGTATGAAAACAGAAATCTAGGTATGATTTGAAGCCCAGAAGGGCATTGGGCCCTTAATTGGGATACTTAGTTTTGAATTATATTCTACAAAGATGTCTCAGACAATTTGATATACAATGGCATAGGACCTTGTACCTTGGATGTTTGAATGTAGAAGAGAACATCCAATCCAAAGGGATAGTCAGTAGAATTAGGAAGATAGTCGGTAGGTTTAGGAAGAAGAGTGAGTGTAGGATTGGGACTAAAAATTCTTTAGCTATAGGGTTTCGGATAGAGAGTGAATGTAAATGTCAGCACATATGAAGAGCCAGTCACTATGATGAAATTGGGAAAATATGTAGAAAAGCAGATATCAATAGAGACATTATGAAATCAGGCAAAGTATTAAGTGAGTGATAGGAGTAGACATTTTCACCAGGGTTGAGTTTGAATATATAATCTTAGGAAGAAACAAATATGTAGTAACCAATTGGATTGACATTTGAGAGCATTAGGCAACCTGGACAAGGATGTTTTTAGTAATCCATGATAGCTTTCCATTTAGTCTTTGGAACAATCATAAGTGTGACCTTTACATTTTTTGTCCAGAATATTACTGTGATAAAATCTATATGTAGATCAGGTGACATGAGTATTTCTACTACCATTTCTGGGAGCAATATACTGAAGACGTAAAATTTGTATTGGGGGTACAAAGAGGTGTACCCTGTGTCCATGAATATAGAGATTAAGCATGAATACACCATACTGTGAATAAATAATATAACTGGTTCCAACTTTAAATAATGGATTGAATTGATATCTGAAAATATACAATAAATCTTATATTGATATATATTCATTCATTCCAACCAGTTATACATCTAATGGTAATATTAGTGTTTTGATTTATCATGAAGAGTGTGTGAAGTTTGCTTCAAAAGTGATTTTGGAAATCGAAAATAATGTGTTCGGAAAGAATTCTCATGCAAAGACCAGTCAAGAAATATGGAGGAATACATGTGTTTTGAAGCAGGAAGTGATTGAAAGTGAAACAAATGCCTATAAATTTGCTAAATTTTTTATGAAATATATATCCTATGATGTGCATAAACTGATGAAATTGTAATGTACCAGTTTTGAATAAAAATTAACATAAAAATACACATCATGTCCCATTGGAATCTACTTGCATTGATGTTAAACTTGGTCAGTTACTGTAGAAATATTAGGATTCGCGTGCCTCATTCACCGAAGTTAGTTTTCTTTTTTTTTTTTAATTTTTTATGGTTGTTCTAAACATTATTTATTTCTTGATATATCATATTTCACACTTTGATTCAAGTGGGTTATGAACTCCCATATTTTCCCCATATACAGATTGCAGAATCACATCAGTTACACATCAATTGATTGACACATTGCCATACTAGTGTCTATTGTATTCTGCTGCCTTTCCTATCCTCTACTATCCCTCCTCCCCTCCGCTATCTTCCCCTCTCCTCTCTCTACCCCCTCTACTGTAATAAATTTCTTCCTTTTGTATTATTTTTCCCTTTCCCCTCACATCCTCTTTTATGTAGTTTTGTATAACCCTGAGGGTCTACTTCCATTTCCATGCAATTTCCCTTCTCTCTCCCTTTCTCTCCCACCTCTCATCCCTATTTTATATTAATCTTCTTCTCATGCTCTTCATCCCTACTCTGTTCGTAGTTACTCTCCTTTTATCAAAGAAGGCATTTGGCTTTTGTTTTTTAGGGATTGGCTAGCTTCACTTTGCATAATCTGCTCTAATGCCATCTTTTTTCCTGCAAATTCTATGATTTTGTCATTTTTTAAAGCAGAGTAATACTCCATTGTGTATAAGTGCCACATTTTTTTATCCATTCTTCTATTGAACAGCATCTAGGTTGGTTCCACAGTCTTGCTATTGTGAATTGTGCTGCTATGAACATCAATGTAGCAGTGTCCCTGTAGCATGCTCTTTTAGGGTCTTTAGGGAATAGACCGAGAAGAGGAATAGCTGGGTCAAATGGTAGTTCCATTCACAGCTTTCCAAGAAATCTCCATAATGCTTTCCAAATTGGCTCTACCAATTAGCAGTGCCTCCAATAATGTACAAGTGTACCTGTTTCTCCACATCCTCACCAGCACTTGTTGTTGTTTGACTTCATAATGGCTGCCAATCTTACTGGAATGAGATGGTATCTTAGGGTGGTTTTGATTTGCATTGCTCTGACTGCTGGGGATGGTGAGCATTTTTTCATGTACTTGTTTTTTGATTGTATGTACTTCTCTGAGAAGTGTCTGTTCTGGTTCTTGGCCCATTTGTTTATTGGGTTATTTGTTTTCTTATTGTCTATTTTTTTGAGTTCTTTGTATACTCTGAATATTAGGGCTCTATCTGAAGTGTGAGGAGTAAAGATTTGTTCCCAGGATTTAGGCTCCCTATTTACCTCTCTTATTGTTCCTTTTGCTGATAAAAAACTTTTTAGTTTGAGTAAGTCCCATTTGTTGATTTTAGTTATTAACTCTTGTGCTATGGGTGTCCTATTCAGGAATTTGGAGCCCGACCCCACAGTATGTAAATCGTAGAAAACTTTTTCGTCTATCAGACGCCATGTCTCTGATTTGATATCAAGCTCCTTGATCCATTTTGAGTTAACTTTTGTGCATGGCGAGAGAAAGGGATTCAGTTTCATTTTGTTACATATGGATTGCAAGTTTTCCCAGCACCATTTTTTGCAGATGCTATTTTCCTTCATTGCATGCTTTTAGCCCCTCCATCAAATATAAGATAGTTGTAGTTTCCTGGCTTGGTTTCTGTGTCCTCTATTCTGAACCATTGGTCCACCCGCCTGTTTTGGTACCAGTACCATGGTATTTTTGTTACTATTTTTCTGTAGTATAGTTTGAAGTCTGGTATCGCTATGCCGCCTGATTCACACTTCCTGCTTAGTGTTGTTTTTGTTATTCTGTGTCTTTTATTTTTCCATATGAATTTCATGATTGCTTTCTCTATTTCTAGAAAAAATTCCGTTTGGATTTTGATTGGCATTGCATTAAACCTATTGAGAACTTTTGGTAATATCACCATTTTGATGATATTAGTTCTGCCTATCCATGAACAGGATATATTTTTACATCTTCTAAGATCTTCTTCTATTTCTCTCTTTAGGGTTCTGTAGTTTTCATTGTATAAGACTTTCACATCTTTTGTTAGGTTGATTCCTAATTATTATTATTTTTTTTTTAGGATATTGTGTATGGAGTGGTTGTCCTCATTTCTATTTCAGAGGATTTGTCGCTGATATGCAGGAATGCCTTTGATTTATGCATGTTGATTTTATATCCTGCCACTTTGCTGAATTCATTTATTAGCTCTATTAGTTTCTTTGTAGACCCTTTTGGGACTGCTAGACATAGAATCATGTGATCTGATAATTTAAGTTCTTCTTTTCCAATTTTTACGCCTTTTATTTCTTTCGTCTGTCTAAATGCTCTGGCTAGTGTTTCGAGAACAATGTTGAACAGAAGTGGTGAGAGAGGGCATCCCTGTCTTGTTCCAGATTTTAGAGAGAATAACTTCAATTTTTCTCCATTCAGAATGATGCTAGCCTGAGGCTTAGCATAGATTGCTTTTACAATATTGAGGTATGTTCCTCTTATCACTAGTTTTTCTAGAGTGTTGAACAAAACAGAATGCTGTACTTTATTGAATGCTTTTTTTGCATCTACCGAGATGATCATATGGTTCTTATTTTTAAGTCTATTGATGTGGTGAATAACATTTATTGATTTCCGTATATTGAACCAGCCTTGCATCACACTGATGAATCCTACTTGATCAGGATTCACAATTTTTTTGATATGTTTTTGTATCCAATTCGCCAGAATTTTATTGAGGATTTTTTCATGTAGGTTCATTAGAGATATTGGTCTGTAGTTTTCTTTCTTTGAAGTGTCTTTGTCTGGTGTAAGAATCAGGGTGATCTTGGCCTCGTAGAATGAATTTGGAATATCTCCCTCTTTTTCAATTTCCTGAAACACCTTGAAAAATATTGGTATTTGTTCCTCTTTAAAGGTTTTGTTGAACTCTGCTGTATACCCATACGGTCCTGGGCTTTTCTAAGTTGGTAGTGGATTGATGGTTTCTTCTATTTCCTCAATTGATATTGGTCTGTTTATGTTGTCTATATCCTCCTGACTCAATATGGGCAGATCATATGACTTAAGAAATTTATCGATGCCTTCACTGTCTTCTATTTGTTTGGAGTATAAGGATTAAAAATAATTTCTGATTATCTTCTGTATTTCAGAAATATCTGTTGTGATATTTTCTTTTTTAATCCCTTATGCTAGTAATTTGAGTTCTCTCTTCTTCTCTTTCATAGCATGGCTAAGGGTCTGTCAATTTTATTTATTTTTTCAAAGAACCAACTTCTACTTTTGTCAAGTTTTTTCAATTGTTTCTTTTGTATCAATTTCATTAATTTCAGCTTTGATTTTAATTATTTCTTGCCTTCTACTTCTTTTGCTGTTTCTTTGTCTTCTTTTTCTAGGATTTTGAGATGAAGTATGAGATCATTTATTTGTTGGTTGTTTCTTTTTTTAAGGAATGAACTCCAAGCAATGAATTTTCCTGTTAGAACTGCTTTCAATGTGTCCCATAGATTCTGATATGTTGTGTCTGTGTTTTCATTTATCTCTAAGAATTTTTAAATTTCCTCCTTGATGTCTTCTATAACCCATTGATCACTCAGTAACCTATTGTTCATTCTCCAAGTGATGCATGATTTTTCCTTCCTTCTTTTATCATTGATTTTTAGTTTCATTCCATTATGATCAGATAATATGCATGGTATTATCTGTACTCCTTTATATTGTCTAAGAGTTGCCCTGTGACATAATATATGATCATTTTTTAGAAGGATACATGTGCTGCTGAGAAAAAAGGTAACTGTTTGATGTTGGGTGTTATATTCTACATATCTCAAATAAGTCTAGGTTATTAATTGTGTTATTGAGTTCTATAGTTTCCTTATTCCTTATTCCTTGTTTGGAAGATCTGTCCAGTGGTGAGAGAGGTGTGTTCATGTCTCCCATGATTACTGTATTGTGGTGTATTAGACTCTTGAACTTGAGAAGAGTTTGTTTGATGAACATAGCTGCACCATTGTTTGGGGCATATGTATTAATGATTGCTGTCTCTTGTTGGTGTATGGTTCCCTTGAGCAGTATGTAGTGTCTCTCTTTATCCCTTTTGATTAACTTTGGCTCAAAATCTATTTTATTTGATATGAGTATGGACTCTCCTGCTTGTTTCCGAAGTCCATATGAGTGATATGATTTTTCCCAAACTTTCACCGTCAGTCTATGTATGCATTTTCCTATCAAATGCATCTCCTGTAGGCAGCATATTGTTGGGTCTTGTTTTTTGTTCAATTCTACTAGCCAGTGTGTCTTCATTGGTGAGTTTAAGCCATTAACATTTAGGGTTATTATTGAGATATGGGTTGTTCTTCCAGTCATATTGGTTTATTTATGTTACTAAACATGGTTTGTTTTCCTCTTTGATTATTTTTCCCCCTTTAATGTCCTACCTCCCACTGTTGGTTTTCATTGTTATTTTCCATTTTCTCTTCCTGCAATGTTTTGCCGAGGATGTTTTGAAGAGATGGTTTTCTAGCTGCAAATTCTTTTCACTTTTGTTTATCGAGGAAGGCTTTAATTTCATCTTCCATACTGAAGCTTAATTTCGCTAGATACACAATTCTTGGTTGGAACCCATTTTCTTTCAGTGTTTGAAATATGTTATTCCAGGATCTTCTAGCTTTCAGAGTCTGTGTTGAAAAATCAGCTGTTATCCTGATTGGTTTACCCTTAAACGTAATCTGCTTCCTTTCTCTTGTAGCTTTTAAAATTCTCTCTTTTTTCTGTTTGTTGGGCATCTTCATTATAATGTGTCTAGTTGTGGCTGTCTTATGATTTTGCACATTCGGCGTTCTGTAGGCTTCTAGGACTTGGGATTCTGTTTTATTTATCAAGTCTGGGAAGTTATCTCGTATTATTTCATTGAATAGGTTGCTCATTACTTTGGTTTGGACCTCTATACCTTCCTGTATCCCAATGACTGTTAAGTTTGGCCTCTTTATGTTATCCCATATTTCTTGGATATTCTGCTCGTGGTTTCTTAACAGTCTTGCTGAGTGGTCTATGTTCTTTTCAAGTTGAAATACTTTGTCTTCATTGTCTGATGTTCTATGTTCTAAGTGTTCTACTCTCCTGGTAGTATTCTCAATTGAGTTTTTAAGTTGGATTATTCCTTCCTGCAATTCTAGGATTTCTGTTTGTTTGTTTTTACAACCTCTATCTCCCTATATATTTGATCTTTTGCTTATTGGATTTGTTTATGTAATTCATTGTCGAAGTGATCTTTAATTGTCTGATTTTGTTGTCTAATGTGTTCCTTGAGAGTCCAGATCATCTAAAGCATGAGTATCCTGAATTCTTTATCTGACATTCCATCTGATGCAGCTATTACCTCTTCTAAAGTTGTGTTGACCTGCATTGCTTGTGGTCCTTTCTTTCATTGTCTTTTCATACTGCTCGCGTTTCTCTCTGCTTGTTGAAACTGTTTTGTTTTGGGCAGTGGCTCTGCTCTGCCCCTATTCCTATTGGGGTGACCTAACAACCACGTTGGTGGGCCGCTGGGCTTGTACTGGGCACGGGAGAAGGCTCTGCTTTGCCACTACTCCAATAGGGGTGCCGTGTCTACCACACCAGAGGGTCATTGGGCCTGTTCTGGGCATAGGCGGTGGCTCTGCTCTGCCCCTACTCCAATTGGGGTGACGTGACTACCACGCCTGCTGGTTGATGGGCCTGTTCCGGGCACGGGCGGCAGCTCTGCTCTGTCACTACTCCAATTGGGATGACATGACTACCACGCCTGCAGGTCGCTGGGCCTTTGCCGGGCATGGGCGGCGGCTCTGCTCTGCCCTTCTGGCTTGAAGACAAAGTGAGAGAGACTCGGGTGTTTGTGACTCACTTTTTTTACCAGGAGACCAACTGTTTCTGTCACCGCTGGTATCGATGAAGTTATCTCCTCCACCACTTTGTGATGACATCAGATCTCTAACATGTTGGTATCCCATGTGAATGGCAGCATTTCGTTCTCTTTGCCGGATGACCAAAGCAATGGGTGAGTCCTGACCAGCCCTCACAAGCCCCGTCTCAATCCTGTTGCCACTGCCTATGAAGGCTAGGTAGGTATTTACCTCCACAGTATTCAGCAAGACCTAGACCGAGAAGGAGTTTCCGCGGGTTCTTTAGCCCTGGGCCTGATCAGTTCCAGGAGCCAGAATTCGGCCGCTCTGGGCTTGGTGTATGTTCTGATAGGAACAGGCCTGAGTAATTTGTCTCCGAGACACAGGCAAATGGCAGCCTGAGATTACCTGTTCTATAGCTGAATGAGCTGCTATGAGTTGAAAACAGGAATGGTGACGTCAGCTCTCCAAGATGGTGGCCCCTGGCTTCCTCTGTGGTCTGACTGGTGTGGAAAACCGAATTGGACCGCGTCCTTCCCCGGTCTCAAACCCAGAATTCAGCAATGAGCACAGTGATTGTACAGCTGGCAGGAGCCCACAGAATCCGCACCACTGAATATTTGTGTTGCTATCTCATTGTTTGCCAGCATGCGCCACAGACTCTAGCCGCAGGGCGATTTGCTGAATAAGCAGCATGACGCTCCATGTGGACAAATCACTCATGTTTGAGCCCCGTAGCTAATCCTCATGAGATGGAAATACTTCCACTAGGTTTTGGAGCACCCAAATTTTGCTGGAAATTCGTCATTCTCTTGCACAGTGATGCTGTATATGGGGTTGATGCACTCCTTTTGCTGCCATCATATGATCCCCTGAAGTTAGTTTTCAGTACTGGAAACGAATATGTATTTCAGGTGGATGAATATTTCTGAGAATAAACTTGTGAAAAGTTGATTATAAATCCACATACATAAATATGAATGAATTTAGGGAGTGTAAAATAAGACAAATACATTTCATATTTTGAAAAATCTGGAGAGTGAATACATATATATATATATATATAGATAGATAGATAGATACACACACAGAGAGAGACATTAAAAAGTAGCATTATGTATGCCAATTGAAATTCACCATGAAATATATATCAACCACAGATCCAAAAATACTCATTTTCCTGAACATCAATTTATGTTGTTCAACTAGAAAGCTGACCCATATGTTGAATTTTCAGTTCCAACAGCGTTTAGTAGGAGTGATCTTTTCTTACAGTTTGTATCTGCCAAGTCAGCCACCTCACAAAATGTATGTGTGATACCAGGTAGAATTCAATATGTGCATAAAAAAATACATGTGCTGAATAGACTACAGAGAAAGGGAGACAGTTATTCACATATTTGTTAACTTTTAAAACACATAAAGAACTGTTTCAATTAAAATTTGCTAGATTTATAGCACCTACCATTTATCATAGAAAAGGCAAGTCCAACTATACACCATGCCTCCTGTGAACCTCTTGTATTTCTATTTTGTTTGGGTTATTTTTCTCCATCATATTAAGATTAGAAGTAAAAGTCTAGAAGGGAATTTGTTAGTGTCAGGGATTCAGTATTTCGAATGGAAAATTGGAAAATGTATCCAATGTGTATGCAAATATGTGCTACACAAAAATCTTCCCACTCTCATTCAGAACAATGCCTTGGCATTACCTTCGCCCCATGTAAGACACAATTAGAGGAGAAGAGTTAGAAAATCTGTGAATACATACCTGTTATAGAAAATGCTCAGGAGTTCACAAATTTGGAGGTGGTAGAGGAGTTTCCAAAAGTAAGGGACAGGGTAAACACTCCACAAACATGAAGCTCTGCTGGCCTAACATCTGGAGAAACTACCTCTGAGGGTGAGAACTTGAAATATATTTTGTTGTCAGGAGCATTAGCTTCCTTTGTAGTGAGACCATCAAAGCTGGGTCTGCATCTATGTGACATGGATGACATGGTTTCTTATTTTCCGATGAACATGAGGCAGCAGTGCTGAATTTTCTCTTTGTAGGTAAACTGTGGCCACTGAGGGCAAGTGTCTCCTCATCTGGACTGTGAAGCCATTTGGTCATCCTCCACTCTTTGTGGTGTTTTTTGCTGTTGCACTAGGAGTGTGGTATTTGCTTCATGAAATAAAAAGAGTTCAACTGGGACACAGTGCTGTAGGGAGTTCTTTCAGTTGTGGTGGGTTGGGTTCTGTTGGAGAATGCACCAACCAGGCTTCTATCCCACATAGCTTGCAACATTGACCATAGCAACCTGATTCTGAACATTGCCCTGAAACCTCTCCATATAACAAGATTCTTTTACATATAAGGGTCTACTGGCTGCAAAATGTCAGTCACAAGTTATTTGGACACCAATGGCAGATAAACATGGCCACACCAGAGATATTTTATCACACACCTGCCCACCACGGCTCTAGGAACACTACTCAGCAGGTTCCAACTTACTTGCATCTCTGTTATACACCATTTTCATGAAACCCAGTAAATAAAGGCAATGTCTTGTATTCTCATGATCAGCTAGAGGACATCCAAAGGTTCTCCTGTGACACCTAGTCTTGGGAATTTCAAAAATTTCATGGTATTCATCTAGCCATTATTCAAGGAAGAAGTTGTAGGCACTGTGGGTTTCAATTCATTCATTAACCATTAAATGTTGAGTAAGCTCATTTCAATGAAAGCTCTGGAGAACTCTCAGAGGCAAGGCTTCCCAAAGGGTGGCCAAAAGGTCACATGAAGCCAGGCCCATTGAGGTCTACAATGTGAGGTCCATGTGTGTTTTCACTCTCAACTATGGCTGCCAAGTCTTTCAGAATAAAATCATGTGATATCCTGGCTGAGATTCCCTTTGCTCTGTGGAAAGCCAACTTGGGCGTAGATCTCACTTTCCAAGGGCGACTCTCATGCATGGCCTTCTAAAAGCCCAACACAATCCATGGCAATACTTCTCTGAGGTCAATTCCAGAACTCAGTCTCTATGTTGAATCACACAAGAGTTCAAGCCCAGGTGTACCCAGTCATCTCTTCCTACCGCCATACAAATGTTCACAGTTAAAACCAAAACACCCCAACATGGGCCTCATCTTCTTCCATGTAGACACTCATCATAACCTCCGGCTGGAGGTTTCCATGAGGTACACAGCCCACGTCCGTGTCCAAAATAAGCTCCCTTGCCCCTCATTTGCCTAACATCAGGGTTGCCTGGACTGCCTTCCTGTGAAACAGAAGTGAAAAAATAGGCCTGGCGTTAATACTGCTCTACTTCTCCAACTTGAGGCCTACTGAGTGTGGGGTTTAGATTCTTTATGTAAATTCATTTTTTTTTGTTGTTGTACTTTAACTTTTTAATATGTTTTCATTTTTTAAATATTTTTATTTAATTATTATTATTATTTTAAACTTTAATTTACATCTTTTAAATGATCATTATTTTTAATTTTTTTTCTTTCTTTCTTTCTTTTCTATTTTTTCTTTTGTTTTATCATTTCTTTTCAATTTTCTGATTTCCCCTTCCTCGAATTCTACCTGCCTACTCTCATTCTCTTTAGTGACTTCTTCCCTTTCCTTCTAATATCTTTTCTTCCAAGCATCAAATAAATTTGTAAGAGTAAGCAGTAACTCAACAGTCAAACAGAGCAAGAAGTAACATGAGCAGCACAAAAAATCAAGGAAGAAAATAAGTACAAACAAAGAAGGACAGCCAAAATATTCAGGAGGACCTATAGTCATCAGAGAAATGGTCATATAAAGAACTCAAGGAATACCTTAGACAGATGGAATTGAAACTTAAAGAGGATACGAGACAGCAAATCCAAAAAGTGAAAGAACACATTGAAAATGAATTACATAAACAGATAAAAGAAGAAGTTATGCATCTTTATCAGGAGATAGAGATTATAAAAAAATCAAACAATAATTCTAGAAATGAAGGAAACGATAAACCAAATTAAAAAGTCAATTGAGAGTATCACTAACACTGTGGAGCAAGTAGAAGACAGAATGTCAGATAATGAAGACAAAATATATCATCTTGAAATGAATCTAGCCAACACAGAAAGGCTGGTAAAAAATCATGAGTAAAACATCCAAGAGATATGGGATAACATAAAAAAAAAATTAATGAGTCATCTGGATAGTTACACAGATTCAAACCAAGGGAATTAGTAATCTATTGAATGAAATAATTACAGAAATATTTCCAGAAATACAAAGTAAATGGATATACACATTGGACATGCTTACAGGACACGGAGCACACAAAATCACAGTAGACCAACACCAAGACACATTGTTATGAAGATATCCAATATACAAAACAAAGAGAAAATATTAAAAGCTCTAAGAGAAAGGAGGCAGATTACATTAAGGGGTAAACCAATAAGGTTGAGAATGGATTTTTCATCACAGTCGCTGAAAGCGAGAAGATCCTGGAACAACGTATTTCAAACACTGAAAGACAATGAATGCCAACCAAGAAATCTGTATCCAGCAAAATTAAGCTGCAGATATGACGATGAAATAAAAATATTTCATGATAAACAAAAGGTAAAAGAATTTGTAGCCAGAAAACCAGCATTGCAAAGCATCTTGAGCAAAACAATACACGAAGAAGAAATGAAAATCAACAACCAAAACCATCAGTGGGAAGTGCCTCAGTAATGACTGAGGGTGGGGGAAAAGCTAATCGTGGAGAAACAAACTAAATAAAAAAAAAAAAGATGAATCATCAATCATGAGCGGCAGTACAAACCATATATCAATAGTGACTCTAAATGTTAATGGCTTAAACTCTCCAATAATGCGACATAGGCTGGTAACTTGGATTAAAAATGAATCCAACAATATGTTGCCTCCAGGAGACACATCTGAATGGAAAAGACATACACAGGCTGAAGGTGCAAGTTTTGGAAAAAATATACCATGCAACGCTCCCCATAAGCAAGCAGGGGTGGCCATGCTCATATCGAATAAAATCGACTTCAAGACTAATTTAATCAAAAGGGATAAGAAAGGACATTATATACTGTTAAAAGGAACCATTCATCAACAAGACATAAAAATTATCAATATTTATGCACCAAATAATGGTGCTGCAATGTTCAAAAAACAAATTCACCTCAAGTTCCAGAATGAAATAGACCACAACACAATAATTATGGGTGACTTCAACACACCTCTCTCACCATTGGACAGATCCTACAAACAAAAGTGAATAAAGAAACTATAGAACTCAATATCACAATCAATAACCTAGACTTAACTGACATATATCGAATATATCAATCATCATCAAGTGGATATACTTTTTTCTCAGTAGCACGTGGATTCTTCTCAAAAATAGACCTTATATTATGTCATAGGGCAACCCTCAGTAAATATACAGGGGTTGAGATAATACCATGAATTTTTTCTCATCATAATGGAATGAAACTGGAAACCAATGATAAAAAAAGGAAGGAAAAATCCTACATCACATGGAAAATGAACAATATGTTACTGAATGATCAGTGGGTTACAGAAGATATAAAGGAGGAAATCAAAAAATTCTTAGAGATACATGAAAATACAGACGCAATATATCAGAATCTATGGGACACAATGAAAGCAGTTTTAAGAGGGAAATTCATCTTCTGGATGTCATTCCTGAAAAAAAGTAAAAACGAACAAATAAATGAGCTCACACTTCAACCCAAAGCCCTAGAAAAGGAAGAGCAAAACAACAAAAAATGTAGCAGAAAGCAAGAAATAATTAAAATCAGAGCAGAAATCAACGAAATTGAAACAAAAGAAACTATTGAAAAAATTAACAAAACTAAAAGGTGGTTCTTCGAAAAAAAAATATGTTCGACAGACCCTTAGGCATGCTAATGAAGAGAAGAAAAGAGAGAACTGAAATTACTAACATACGGGATGAAAAAGGCAATATTACAACAGATGCTTCCGAAATAAAGAAGACAATTAGAAATTATTTAGAAAACCTATATTCCAATAAAATAGAATATAGTGAAGACATCGATAAATTTCTTAAGTCATATGATATTCCCAGACTGAGTCAGAAGGATACACACAATTTAAACAGACCAATATCAATGGATGAAACAGAAGAAGCAATCAAAAGACTACAAACCAAGAAAAGCCCAGGAACGGATGGCTATACAGCGGAGTTTTACAAAACATTTAAAGAAGATTTAATACCAATACTTTTCAAGTTATTTCAGCATAGAGAAAAAGAGGGAGCTCTTCCAAATTCATTCTATGAGGCCAACATCACGCTGATTCCGAAATCAGAAAAAGACACCTCAAAGAAAGAAAACTACAGACCAATATATCTGATGAACCTACATGCAAAAATCCTCAATAAAACTCTGGTGAATCGAATACAAAGGCACATCAAAAAAATTATGCACCATGATCAAGTAGGATTCATAGCTGGGATGCAAGGATGGTTCAATATACGGAAATCAATAAATGTTATTCACCACATCAATAGACTTAAAGATAAGAACCATATGATCATCTCGATAGAAGCAAAAAAAGCATTTGACAAAGTACAGCATCCCTTTATGTTCAAAACATTAGAAAAAATAGGGATAACAGGAAGTTACCTCGACATTGTAAAAGCTATCTATGCTAAGCCTCAGGCTAGCATCATAATGAATGGAGAAAAATTGAAGGCATTTCTTCTAAAATCTGGAACAAGACAGGGATGCCCTCTCTCACCACTTCTATTCCATATAGTTCTCGAAACACTGGCCAGAGCAATTAGACATACTAAAGAAATAAAAGGCATAAAAATAGGAAAATAAGAACGCAAATTATCACTATTTTCGGGTGACATTATTCTATACATAGAAGACACAAAAAGGTGTACAAAAACTACTAGAACTAAAAAATGAATGACCTGCGAACCACCGGCAGGTCAGGCCCAGAAACCTGCAGAGGGGCACAGCTGCCCCACCCACCTGCAAGGTAGGCGATACCGTGACCACTGACAAAACAGGCCCAGTGGCCGTCTGACACATCACCCCGGTTGGGGGAGGGGCAGAGCTGCCACCAGCACCTGTTAGGTAGACAGACCTGCAAACGACAGACAGAACAGGACTAGCGGCCAGCGGAGGTGCAGAGCCGCTGCTCACGCCTGCAAGGTAGGCGAACCTGTGACCACCGAAAGAACAGGCCCACCGAAAGTAGAGGCACAGCAGCCTGCCGGCGTAGTAGGCACATTGCCCCAATTGGAGGAGGGGCAGAACCACCGCCAAAGCCTGCGAGGGAGACTTTGCAACTATACAAGAGCAATATAAATATATAGGGGGAAAATCAATAACACAACAGTTTCACCAAGCAGAAAGAAACGCGATCAGTATGAAAAGACAAGGAAAGAAAGGACCACAAGCAATGCAGGTCAACTCAACTTTAGAAGAGGTAATATCTGCAGCAGATGGAATGTCAGATAAAGAATTCAGGATATACATGCTTCAGATTATCTGGAGTCTCAAGGAAGACATTAGACAGCATAATCAGACAATGAAAGACCACTTCGACCACTTCGAAAATGAATTACATAAACAAATACAAGAAGCAAAAGATCAATTATACAGGGAGATCAAGGTTATAAAAAACAAACAAACAGAAATCCTGGAAATGCAGGAAACAATAAACCAAATTAAAAACTCAATTGAGAATACTACCAGCAGAGTAGAACACTTAGAAGATAGAACATCAGAAAATGAAGACAAAGTATTTCAACTGGAGAAGAACATAGACAGCTCAGCAAAGCTGTTAAGAAACCATGAGCAGAACATTCAAGAAATATGGGATAACATAAAGAGAGCAATCTTAAGAGTCATTGGGATACAGGAAGGTATAGAGTTCCAAACAAAAGGAATGAGCAATCTATTCAATGAAATAATACGAGAAAACTTCCCAGACTTGAAGAATGAGACAGAATCCCATATCCTAGAAGCCTACGGGACGCCAAATGTGCAAAATCATAAGAGAGCCACACCTAGACACATTATAATGAAGATGCCCAACATACAGAATAAGGAGAGAATTTTAAAAGCTACAAGAGAAAGGAAGCAGATTACATTTAGGGGTAAACCAATCAGGATAACAGCTGATCTTTCAACACAGACTCTGAAAGCTAGAAGATCCTGGAATAACATATTTGAAACACTGAAAGAAAATGGGTTCCAACCAAGAATTGGGTATCCAGCAAAATTAAGCTTCAGTATGGAAGATGAAATTAAAACCTTCCATGATAAACAAAAGTGAAAAGAATTTGCAGCTAGAAAACCATCTCTTCAAAACATCCTCGGCAAAACATTGCAGGAAGAGGAAATGGAAAATAACAATGAAAACCAACAGTGGGAGGGAGTACAGTAAAGAGGGGGAATAATCAAAGAGGAAAACAAACCATGTTTAGTAACATAAATAAACCAATATGACTGGAAGAACAACCCATATCTCAATAATAACCCTAAATGTTAATGGCTTAAACTCACGAATTAAGAGACACAGGCTAGTAGAATGGATCACAAAACAAGACCCAACAATATGCTGCCTTCAGGAGACGCATTTGATAGGAAAAGACATACATTGACTGAAGGTGAAAGGTTGGGAAAAATCATATCACTCTTATGGACTTCGGAAACAAGCACGAGTGTCCATACTCATATCAAATAAAATAGATTTCAAGCCAAAGTAAATCAAAAGGGATGAAGAGGGACACTACATACAGCTCAAGGGAACCATACAACAACAAGACATCACAATCATAAATATATATGCCCCAAACAATGGTGCAGCTATGTTCATCAAACAAACTCTTCTCAAGTTCAAGAGTCTAATAGACCACCATACAATAATTATGGGAGACTTCAACACACCTCTCTCACCACTGGATAGATCTTACAAAGAAAAGTTGAATAAGGAATCTATAGAACTCAATAACATAATTAATAACCTAGACTTAATTGACATATATAGAATATACCACCCAAGATCAAGCAGTTACACTTTTTTCTCAGCAGCACTTGGATCCTTCTCAAAAATAGATCATATATTATGTCACAGGGCAACTCTTAGACAATATAAAGGAGTAGAGATAATACCATGCATCTTATCTGAACATAATAAAATGAAATTGAAAATCAACAATAAAAGAAGTAAGGAAAAATCTTGCATCAATTGGAGAATGAAAAATAGGTTACTGAATGATAAATGGGTTACAGAAGACATCAAGGGGGATATTAAAAAATTCTTAGAGATAAATGAAAACACAGACACAACATATCAGAATCTATGGGACACATTGAAAGCAGTTCTAAGAGGAAAATTTATTGCTTGGAGTTCATTCCTTAAAAAAAGAAAAAAACCAACAAATAAATGATCTAATACTTCAACTCAATGTCCTAGAAAAAGAAGAGCAAAACAACAGCAAAAAAGTAGAAGACAAGAAATAATTAAAATCAGAGCAAAAATTAATGAAATTGAAACAAAAGAAACAATTGAAAAAATTGACAAAACTAAAAGTTGGTTCTTTGAAAAAATAAATAAAATTGACAGACCCTTAGCCACGCTAATGAAGAGAAGAAGAGAGAGAACTCAAATTACTCGCATATGGGATGAAAAAGGCAATATCACAACAGACACTTCAGAAATACAGAAGATTATCAGAAATTATTTTGAATCCTTATACTCCAATAAATTAGAAGATAGTGAAGGCATCGATAAATTTCTTAAGTCATATGATTTGCCCAGATTGAGTTAGGAGGATATTGACAACCTAAACAGACGAATATCAACTGAGGAAATAAAGAAACCATCAAAAGACTACCAACTAAGAAAAGCCCAGGACCGGATGGGTATACAGCAGAGTTTTACAAAACCTTTAAAGAGGAACTAATACCAATACTTTTCAAGCTATTTCAGGAAAATGAAAAACAGGGAGAACTTCCAAATTCATTTTATGAGTCCAACATCACCCTGATTCCTAAACCAGACAAAGACACTCCAAAGAAAGAAAACTACAGACCAATATCTCTAATGAACCTAGATGCAAAAATGCTCAATAAACTTCTCGCGAACCGGATACAAAAACATATCAAAAAAATTGTGCACCATGATCAGGTAGGATTTATCCCTGGGATGCAAGGTTGGTTCAATATACGAAAATCAATAAATGTTATTCACCACATCAATTGGCTTAAATATAAGAACCATATGATCATGTCGATAGATGCGGAAAAAGCATTTGACAAAGTACAGCATCCCTTTATGTTCAAAACTCTAGAAAAACTAGGGATAACAGGAGCATACCTCAATATTGTAAAAGAAATCTATGCTAAGCCTCAGCCTAGCATCATTCTGAATGGAGAAAAACTGAAGGCATTCCCTCTAAAATCTGGTACAAGACAGGCATGCCCTCTCTCACCACTTCTGTTCAACATAGTTCTCGAATCACTGGCCAGTGCAATTAGACAGACAAAAGAAATTAAAGGCATAAAAATAGGAAAAGAAGAACTCAAATTATCACTATTTGCAGATGACATGATTCTCTACCTAGCAGACCCAAAAGGGTCTACAAAGAAACTATTAGAGCTAATAAATGAATTCAGCAAAGTGGCAGGCTATAAAATCAACACGCATAAATCAAAGGCATTCCTGTATATCAGCAACAAATCCTGTAAAATATATATGAGGACAACCACCCCATTCACAATATCCTCAGAAAAAATAAAGTACTTGGGAATCAACCTAACAAAAGAGGTGTAAGACTTATACAATGAATACTAAAGAACCCTAAAGAGAGAATTGAAGAAGATCTTAAAAGATGGAAAAATATACCCTGTTCATGGATAGGTAGAATTAACATCATCAAAATGGCGATATTAACAAAAGTTCTCAATAGGTTTAATGCAATGCCAATCAAAATCCCAATGGCATTTCTTGTAGAAATAGAGAAAGCAATCATGAAATTCATATGGAAAAATAAAAGACCCAGAATAGCAAAAACATTGCTAAGCAGGAAGTGTGAATCAGTCGGTATAGCTATACCAGACTTCAAACTATACTACAGAGCAATAGAAACAAAAACAGCATGGTACTGGTACCAAAACAGGCGGGTGGACCAATGGTACAGAATAGAGGACACAGAAACCAATCCACAAAACTACAACTATCTTATATTCGATAAAGGGGCTAAAAGCATGCAATGGAAGAAGGCTAGCATCTTCAACAAATGGTGTTGGGAAAACTGGAAATCCATATGCAACAAAATGAAACTGAATCCCTTTCTCTCACCATGCACAAAAGTTAACTCAAAGTGGATCAAGGAACGTGATATCAAATCAGAGACATGGCGTCTGATAGAAGAAAAAGTTGGCTATGATCTACATACTGTGGGGTCGGGATCCAAATTCCTAAATAGGACACCCATAGCACAACAGTTAATAACTAGAACCAACAAATGGGACTTACTCAAACTAAAAAGTTATTTTCTCAGCAAAAGAAACAATAAGAGAGGTAAATAGGTAGCCTACGTCCTGGGAACAAATCTTTACTCCTCACACTTCAGACAGAGCCCTAATATCCAGAATATACAAAGAACTAAAGAAATTAGACAATGAGATAACAAATAACCCAATCAACAAATGGGCCAAGGACCTGAACAGAAATTTCTCAGAGGAGGACATACAATCAATCAAGAAGTATATGAAAAAATGCTCACCATCTCTAGCAGTCAGAGAAATGCAAATAAAAACCACCCTAAGATACCATCTCACTCCAGTAAGATTGGCAGCCATTAGGAAGTCAAACAACAACAAGTGCTGGCGAGGATGTCGGGAAAAGTGTACTCTTGTACATTACTGGTGGGACTGCAAATTGGTGCGCCCAATTTGGAAAGCAGTATGGAGATTTCTTGGAAAGCTCGGGATGGAACTACCATTTGATCCAGCTATTCCCCTTCTCGGTCTATTCCCTAAAGACCTAAAAAGAGCACACTATAGGGCCACTGCTACATCCATGTTCATAGCAGCACAATTCACAATAGCAAGACTGTGGAACCAACATAGATGTCCTTCAATAAAAGAATGGATAAAAAAATGTGGCATTTATACACAATGGAATATTACTCTGCATTAAGAAATGACAAAATCATAGAATTTGGAGGGAAATGGATGGCATTAGAGCAGGTTATCCTAAGTGAAGCTAGCCAATCCCTTAAAAACAAATGCCAAATATCTTCTTTGATATAAGGAGAGTAACTAAGAACAGAGTAGGGACGAAGAGCATGAGAAGAAGATTAACATTAAACAGGGATGAGAGGTGGGAGGGAAAGGGAGAGAGAAGGAAAATTGCATGTAAATGGAAGGAGACCCTCAGGGGTATACAAAATTACATACAAGAGGAAGTGAGGGGAAAGGAGGAAAAATATAAGGGGGAGAAATGAATTACAGTAGAGGAGGTAGAGAGAGAAGAGGGGAGGGGAGGGGGGAGGGGGATAGTAGAGGATAGGAAAGGCAACAGAATACAACAGTCACCAGAATGGCAATATGTAAATCAATGGTTGTGCAATTGATGTGATTCTGCAATCTGTATATGGGGTAAAAATGGGAGCTCATATCCCACTTGAATCAAAGTGTGAAATATGATATATCAAGAACTATGAAATGTTTTGAACAACCTACAATAAAACTAATTAAAAAAAAACCAGCATGGTACTGGTACCAAAACAGGCGGGTGGACCAATGGTACAGAATGGAGGACACAGAGATTAATCCAAAAAGCTACAACTATTTTATATTTGATAAAGGAGCTAAAAGCATGCAATGGAGGAAATATAGTATCTTCAACAAATGGTGTTGGGAAAAATGGAAATCCATGTGCAACAAAATGAAACTGAATTCCTTTCTCTCGCCATGCACAAAAGTTAACTCATAGTGGATCAAGGTGCTAGATATCAAATCAAAGACTCTGTGTCTGATAGAAGAAAAAGTTGGCTCTGATCTACATATTATGGGGTCGGGCTCCAAATTCCTTTATATGACATCCATAGCACAAGAGTTAATAACAAGAATCAACAAATGGGACTACTTAAACTGAAAAGTTTTTTATCAGCAAGAGAAAGAATAAGAGAGGTAAATAAGGAGCATACATCATGGGAACAAATTTTTACTCCTCACACTTCAGATAGAGGCCTAATATCCAGAATATACAAAGAACTCAAAAAATTAGACAATAAGATAACAAATAACCCAATAAACAAATGGGTCAAGGACTTGAACAGACACTTCTCAGAGGAGGACATACAATCATTCATCAAGTACATAATAAAATGCTCACCATTTCTAGCAGTCAGAGAAATTCAAATCAAAATCACCCTAAGATACCATCTCACTCCAGTAAATTGGTAGCCAATATGAAGTCAAACAACAACAAGTGCTGGCAAGGATGTGGGGTAAAAGATACTCTTGTACATTGCTGGTGGGACTGTAAACTGGTGTGGCCAATTTGGAAAGCAGTATGGAGATTCCTGGGAAAGCTGTGAATGGAACCACAATTTGACTCAGCTATTGCCCTTCTCTGACTATTCCCTGAAGACCTTAAAAGAGAGTAATACAGGGATACTACCACATGGATTTTCATTGCAGTACAATTCACAATTGATACACTGTGGATCCAACCCAGATGCCCTTCAATAGATGAATGGATAAAAAAATGTGGCATTTATACACTATGGAGTATTACGCAGCACTAACAAATGACAAAATCATAAAATTTGCAGAAAAATGGATGGCACTGGAGCAGATTATCCTTAGTGAAGATAGCCAATCCCTAAAAAATAAATACCAAATGTCTTCTTTGATATAATGAGAGCAACTAAGAACAGAGCAGGGAGCAATAGCAGGAAGAAAAGATTAACTTTAAACAGAGACATGAGGTGGGAGGGTAAGTGAGAGAAAAGGGAAATTGCATGGTAATGGAGGGAGACCCTCATTGTTACACAAAATTACATATTGTTGTGAGTGGAATGGGAAAATAAACATGGAGTGAAATAAATTACAGTAGATGGGGAAAAAAGAGAAGATCGGAAGGAAGGGGAGGGGAGATAGTAGAGTATAGGAAAGGTAGCAGAATACAACAGTAGCTAATAGGGCATTATGTAAAAATGTGGATGTGTAATCGATGTGATTCTGTAATCTCTATTTGGGCTAAAAATGGGAGTTCATAAGCCACTTGAATCTAATGTATGAAATATTATATGTCAAGAGATTTTTAATGTTTTGAGCAACCAATGAAAGAAAAAAAGTAGCAATATATATGCCAATCGAAATTCATCATGAAATATATATAATCCACAGATCGAAAAATATTCATTTTTCTGAACATGGATTAATGTATAATGTTATTCAACTAGGAAGCTCACCCATAGGTTGAATTTTCAGTTCCAACAGCATTTAGGAGGAGTTATCCTTTCTCACAATTTGCATCTGCCAATTCAATTACCTCACAAGTATGTACGTGTGGTACCAGGTAGAATTCTATATGTGCATATAAAAATACATGTGCTGAATTGGCTACAGAGAAAGGGAGACAGGAATTCACATATTTGTTAATTTTAAAAACACATGTAGAACTATTTCAACAAAAAAATGACTAGATTAATAACTCCTACACTATATAATGCAAAAGGCAATTGTAACAATACACCATGCCTCCTCTGAACTGCTTGTATTTCTATTCTGTTTGGGTTATTTTTCACCATCATATTAGAATTATTAGTCAGAGTATAGTAGGGTATGTGTTAGTTTCAGGGCTTCAGTATTTCAAATAGAAAATTGAAAAATGAATCGAATGTGTATGTAAATATGTGCTACACAAAAATCTTCCCACTCACATTCAGAACAATGCCTTGATATTACCTTGGCCCAAGTAAGACACAATTAGAGTAGAAAAGTGTGAAAATCTGTGAATACATATCTGAAATGGAATATGCTCGGGAGTTCACAACCTTGGTGGTGGTAGAGGAGTTTCCAAAAGTAAAGAACAGTGTAAACACTCCACAAACATGGAGCTCTGCTGGCCTAAGACTTCTTGGAAAACTGCCTCTGAGGTTGGGCACTTGAAATATATGTTGTTGTCATGAGCTTTAACTTCCTTTGTAGTGAGACCATCAAAATGGGTCTGCATCTATGTGACCTGGAAGACATGGTTTCTTATATTCCAATGACCATGAGGCAGCAGTGCTGAATTCTCTCTTTGTATGTAAACTGTGGCCACTGGATGCTAAGTGTCTCCTCGTGTGGACTGTGAAGACATTTGGTCATCCTCCACTTTTCGTGGTGTTTCTTGCTGCTGCACTGGGAATTTGGTATTTGCTTCACCAAATACAAGGAGTTCTACTAGGATACAGTGCTGAAGGGAGTTCTGTCACGTGTGGTGGGTCAGGGTCTGCAGGAGAATGCACCAACCAGGCTTCTATCCCACACAGCTTGCCCCAATAACCATAGTAAACTGATTCTGAACATTGCCCTGAAACCTCTCCATATAAAAAATGCCTTTACATATAAGTGTCTGATTTCTGCACTATGTCAGTCATAATCCATTTGGAAGCCAATGGCCGATCCACATGGCCCCACCATGGTGTTTTATCACACACCTGCCCACCACTGCTCTAGGCCCACTAATCAGCAGGATACAAATTACTGGCATCTCTGTTCTACACCATTTTCATAAAACCCAGTAAAACAAGGCATTCTCTGGTATACACATGATCAACCACAGGACTTCCAAAGATTCTCCAGTGCCACCTGGTCATGGAAATTTCAAAAATTTCATGGTATTTATCTAGCCATTTTTCAAAGATTAAGTTGGAGGCACTGTGGGTTTCAAATCATTCAGGAACCATTAAGTGTTGAGAAAGCTCATTTCAATGAAAGCTCTGGAGAACACTCACAGGCAAGGCTTCTCAAAGAGTTTCCAAAAGGTCACATGAAGCCAGGCAAATTGAGGCCTACAATGTTAGGTCCATGTGTGTTTTGACTCTCAACTATACCTGCCAATCTTTCAGAATAAAATCATGTGATATCCTGGCTGAGGTTCCCATTGTTTTGTGGAAAGACACCCTGGGCCTAGATCTCAGTTTCCATGGGTGAGTCTCATGCATGGCCTTCTAAAATCCCAACACAAATCATGGCAATACTTCTCTGAGTTCAATTCCAGAACTCAGTCTCTAAGGGGAATCACGCCAGAGTTCAAGCCCAGGTGGAACCAGTCATTCCTTCCAACCACCACAAAAATGACCACAATTAAAATCAAAACACTCCCACAGGGCCCTCATCTTCTTCCATATAGACACTCATCATAACCTCTGGCTGGAGATTTCTATGAGGGGCACAGCTTAAGAAAGTGTCCAAAATAAGCTCACTTGCCCCTCATTTGCCTAAAATCATGGTGGCCTGGACACTCCTCCTGTGAACCTGGAGTGATCAAATATTCCTGCTGTTAAAGTGTTCCACTTCTCCAATTTGAGGCCTACTGGCTGTGAGGTATAGATTCTTTATGTGATTTGGAGTCATGAGAAAACCCAAGCACATATGGGCAAGCCTCCGCAGGGATTTGAAGAACTCATTTAATCCAAAGAATCCCTATTCTCACTTAATGGAGGTCAGGAACCTAAAACAAGAAGGCAAAAAAATTCATCCACAATGACTTCTCTTTTGGCCATTTCGGTTTGGGAAGCACATGGGATTTTTCTTTAGATCCATTGGGTGCTGAGAATCTAAGTCACAGCCTCACACAAGGACCAGAGACTGATTCAGACACATCCCATTCCAAAGCAATTAAGCAAAGAGCCACAGGTGAAGCCCATTCATTTCCATATGAAAACAGTTTTCTTCAGGCTTCACAAAGGGTTGGCATGAGGCAAAGACCTTCCTGACATTCAGGGTAATTGAAACACAAGTAAGCAAATGGCCCAAGAAGGGTTTCTTCACTGAGACTTTACTGGTCACACTGATATCTGAGTTTTCTGAGATGCTCTCAATCTCTTCAGCTATCCAGGACATGGCCATGTCACAGAGCCTTGTGGTGTTACATATCTGGGACACAAAACCATGAGCGTATTCTGTAGAGTGGCCAGAATTCACGAAGAAAACAGTAACTTAAGAAGACAGTAGGTGTTGCCCATCCATAAGGCAAAGTGAAGTCCATTAATCTATTGGGCAGTATTAATGTGGGGAAGCTTTCTACTAGAGAAAACAAATCCATTGATGCATTCTCTTTTCTAATGTCTACAACCATGGATACAGTGGGATACACAGACATAGAAACCCTCACAATGTCAAAGGACTTACTAGAAACGCCTTTCCTACCTATTCTCAGAACATGAGAAAAAAACCACAAACTCACACCCACAACGGCAAAGCCACCTCCTTCCCCCAAGTAGGTCTGTGACTATCCAGAGTGTCTTCTGACTGGTGGGCCATATTATGTTCCCCCGAAATGGCCTGTCCTCTCTCAGATCTGGTCTCCTTGGCCAACTATGTGAAGTTGTCAGGAGACAGCGGTGAGCCACTACCTGCTTTCTCAGGGAAGGTGCCTCTTCAGAGCTCTGCTGGCAATTGGCCATCCTCACATCAGTAGGTACCAAGAAAGACTGACTCTGTCCTTGGAAAAAGCAAACAAGTTAGCCCAATGGGACTAGGACTGGGACTGGCTCTGGGTGCCTGGCTTCCTGGATCCCAAGTTCAGAGAATTCAATCACCAAGGAAGTGAGGAGAGGTCACTTCCTTCAGGAACTGAATGAGGTCACTGCCTTGAAAACCACTTTGTCCTAACAGTTGCTTCCAAGGGTCCCATGAGATGGAGGCTGCCCCAACATCCTCTGACACATTCAGAAGTTAGAATGGAATATCAACCTTAGGCACCCAGGTACAGCTCTCCACACAGGCCTGGTTTCTTCCAACTTCTTTACAATAAGAAAAGAGAGGCTGACTTAGACCCATCAATTCATCCTGACCAGGTTGTTTGCCATGGAAGATTTCTATTGCTCTCTCAGGTCCAACATAGCTGCATAAATCTTCTCCAAGGATCATTTCTCCATGGATCTTTGAGGTTCTCAGAAGGTGGAAGATCACCTACATTCCTATATTGTAAGACCAACTCTGTCCCTGCTCTTCTGTAAGTTATATTGATGGAACAGTGTATGTTTAGGGTTAATAACATGTTTGATTTGGGTTAGGAATCATTTTGTGGGATGAATAATGGTATTGGCAACCTTCGATATTTACAAGAGTACATAGGTGAAATATAAGTATGAAAGCAGAAAATTAGGAAAGATTTGAAGCCCAGAAGGGAATTGGACCCTTAAGTGGTATACTTAGCTTTGAGTTATGTGCTGCACAGTTGTCTCAGATAAATCAATATACAATGGCATAGGACCTTGTACCTTGGATGATTGAATGTTGAAGAGAACATCCAGTCAAAAAGCGATATTCAGTACGATGAGGAAGGTAGTCGTTAGGTTTAGAATGAAGAGTGAGTATAGGATTTGGACAAAAAGTTCTTTAGCAATAGGGTTTCGGTTAGAGAGTGAGTGTTAATGTCAGCACATGTGAAGAGTCAGTCACAATGATGAACTGGGGAAAATATGAGGGAAAGCAGATATCAATAAAGACATTAGGAAATCAAGCAAAGTACAAAGTGAGTGATAGGATTACACATTTTCAACAGGCTTGAGGTTGAATATATAATCTTAGGAAGAAACAAATACGTAGTCACCAATAGGATTGACATTTGAGAGCATTAGGCAACCTGGACATAGATGTTTTTAGTAATCCATGCTCACTTTCCATTTAGGCTTTGGTACAATTGAAAGTGTGACCTTTGCTTTTTGTGTCCAGAATATTTCTGTGATAAAATGTATATGTATATCACGTGACATGAGTATTTCTAACACCATTTCCAGGAGCAATATTTTGAAGACATATAAATTTGTATTGGGGTACAAATAGGTATACCCTCTGTCTATGATTATAGCAAAAACGCATGAATAGACCATACTGGGAATAAATAATATAACTGGATCCACTTTAAATAATGGATTGAATGAATATCTGAAAATATATAAGAAATGTTATAAAGATGCACAATCAATCATTCCAACCAGTTATATATCTAATGGTCATCTTAGGGTTATGTTTTATCATGAAGGATGTGTGAGTTTTGCTTAAAAATTGATCATGGAAATTGAAAATAATATATTTGAAAAAAGTCTCATGAAAAGACCAGTCAAGAAACATAGGAAAATACATGTGTTCTGGAGCAAGAAGTGATTGAAAGTGAAACAAATGCCTATAAATTTGCTAAGTAGTGGATGAAATATATATCCTATGATGTGCATAAACTGAAGAAATAGTAATGTACCAGTGTTGAATAATAATTAATGTCAAAATACACATCATGTCCCATAGGAATCTACTAGCATTGATGTTAAACTAGGTCAGTTAATGTAGAAATACTAGGATTTGTTTGCACCTTTCACTGAAGTTAGTTTTCAGTGCTAGGAAACAAATATGTATTTCAGGTGGATGAATATTTCTGAGAATAATCTTGTGAAAAGTTGATTATTAATCCACATACATGAACATGAATGAATTTAGGGAGTGTATATAAGACACATATATTTCATATTTTGAAAAATCTGGAGATTTATTTTGTGTATATATATATATATATATATATATATATATATATATATATATATACACACACACACACACACACACACAAACACACACACAAACAAAGACATTCAAAAGTAGAATTATATATGCCAATCGAATTTCACCATGAAATATATATCATCCACAGATCCAAAAATATTCATTTTACTGAACATGGATTTATGTATAATGTTATTCAACTAGGAAGCTCACCATTAGTTTGAATTTTCAGTTCCAACAGCATTTAGGTGGAGTAATCTCTTCTCACAATTTGTATCTGCAATGTCAGGCACCTCACAAAAATGTACGTGTGATATCAGGTAGGATTCTATATGTGTATATAAAAATTAATGTGCTGAATAGGTTACAGCGAAAGGGAGATAGGAATTCACATATTTGTTAACTTTAATACACATATAAAACTATTTCAATTAAAAAATGACTAGATTTATAACACCTACCTTTTATCTTGCAAAAGGCAAGTCCAATATACACCATGCCTCCTCTGAACTGCTTGTATTTCAATTCCGTTTGGGTTATTTTTCTCCATCATATTAGTATTTGTAGTTAGCATCTAGAAGGGTATGGGTTATTGTCAGGAATTCAGTATTTCAATTGGAAAATTGGAAAGTGAATCCAATGTGTATGCAATTATGTGCAGCACAATATTCTTCCCACTCTCATCCAGAACAATGGCTTGACATTAACTTCGCCCCAAGTAAGACGCAATTAGAGAAGAAGAGTTAGAAATTCTGTGAATACATATCTGGAATGGAAAATGCTCAGGAGTTCACAACCTTGGAGGTGGTAGAGGATTTTCCAAAAGTAGGGGACAGGGTTGATCACCCAACATGATCTTTCATTAAAATTGTGAGCCATCTTGCCACAAAGCAATGAAAAGATAATTTTTGCTTTACTATAAATTACTGCAAATTCTGAACCTGCTTAGAATGCCTGACCATGTTTTGAACTCACCCATGCCTGGCTCTCTGACCAGATAACAGCCCTCTCTGAAACTTTAATGACACCTCATAAATATTCGCCTTCCCTGGCCAGACAATGACCCTCTCTGAGGCTCTAATGGTCCTCATAATTTCTGATGCTGGGGCCAGAAAATCAAATGTAAACTACAATTAGTGTGATGCTTGTCAAAGTTCTGTTTTCTGTAACCCCCCTTTTGTGTAACTTTCTGGGCTATAAAGCTGGGCTGTAGGAAAGGTGGGGTTGCTGTCTTGTTCCCGCCATTTTGAGAGGGAGAGGCAGCCTGGCTGGTTGAAATATTAAGCTTGCCTTAATTTGATTTTAATTGGAGTCAGTGGTCTTTTCTTGTGTCCTGGACTAACATTTTGGAGTTCCCCAGCAACATGACCCGACCAGATCACAAAGCCAGACTGCTGGACATTCTGAAGCTGGCCTATCCTCCAGGACTCCAGGCTGGAGAGACAAGTTCCAAGGCCTTGGAATGAGCCTTCAGTCCGTGGATCACTGCAGTGAACCATCGCACTAAAACTATTATCAAGCACCTGGTGGAGGAGGCCTTCATAGGTAAGAGGCGCCTTTATAACATCTGATATCCGGTTAAGGGAGTACTCTTCTGATGACAGAGAGGTGGCCTGGGAAGGCTCACATATACTCCTGTCCGGGACAGTAATAGGAATCATTCTTTCCTCTGTTCTTTTCTGTAGGGAATACCTCTGAAAGTGTAGAGAGGTGCCGACTGGCACGCAGGAGCTCCAACCCCGGAGCTTTAGCAAGACGCTGCATTGCTCCTCTGGTTTTCTGTTAATTCGCCGAGTTTCTGTTTCTTTTTGTGTTTTGTTCTGTGTTCTAAATGTTTTTTTTTATTTGTTTGTTTTTGTGCGTTTTGTTGTGTGATTTCTGTGGTAAAAACTTAAGGATATTGGACGTGAAAATGGGTAATAAAGCATGTAAGCCTGTCACCCCTTTGGACTGTGTTTTAAAGAAATGTGATGCACTATACCCCCCTTTGTTAAGCAGGATGAGAGAAGCCCCTAGCTGGCTGTCTGGAGCACACCCACTGCAGAGGGCAATGCCTGCTGGAGACCTAATAACTGAGTATCTCCCAGGTTAACAAGTGAAGCTCCTTTAAAACCCCTTGTCCCTCCAGATCAAGAGAGTCACAACTTTGGACAGAGTCCCCTGTTTTTATCCTTTGTTAGCAAAGCAGTAAACCTCCCTTTTACTTTTTCTCAAACCCTGTCCTTATATTAAATTGGTATTAATTGGCTTCAAGGTCCAGAACCGAAATTTAAGTTACGAATTTTGATACCCCCCCGACCCCGGAATTTTTGAGAGCTGACTACTGAAATGTTAGGAGATTCAGCGTGCTTGGGGTGGAACCAAACCAGAGGAGCTAATCCTGTAAGTAAAAGACGGGACTGAGGGACTCCCAGCAGCTGCCGAAGTCCTGTTGCTTCAGTAAATTCCCTCCTTCCTTCCCTGCACTGTAAGTATTATGCCACCTCTGTTTTCTTAAAAAAGAGAAAAAGAAAAAGGAGACACTAAATGCAGTAAAGTCACCATGGAGACCTTTGATATTACATTTCAGGTTGCCCCTCTGTGAAAACATCTGATGCCCTTGTGGGGACATCTATCATGCCACTGGTGTAGGAGATTTTTCTCTTATCTGCTGTTTTAAAGGCTTCTGTCCTGTCAGCCATAGTCTGGAGCTCCTTTCTGTCTGTCTTTTGTCTTTGTTTCTGGCCATTTACGACATGTGCAATAATGTGTTGATATTATAAATTGTTTCTTGGGAATGATCTTAGCTGAATGTGTGTCTAAATGATGATGTTTTATTGTAACAATATGGTATCTGGATGGGTTTTTGTAGCATTGCTCAATCTTGCAGTTAAAAGTCGGGTTTAGGTAATTTTTTAGTTTATGATTTCAGATAATTCATGCCAGAGAACTTAAATACTTAAAATGGAAAACTAAAGAATTCTACTTCCAAGTTGGCAAGTAACTTCCCAATCATTTAGTCTTTTTTTTCCACGAATTTTTAATTGGGTAGCCTGGGAAAATGTCACAGTGTGTCAGTGCATTAATTTGGACAAGGATAGTAAATCATAGTATGGTATCTGTTGACAAAACAAAATGTTAAGGTATAAAATTTTGAATTGTATCTTAAAATTGTATCATAATTTTCAACATCCTCACCTGAAATTTATGGTTAAAGTGCCTTAGGCCTGAGGTGTCCGCTCAGAATAGCAGTTTTGTCCAGCTCCTTCCAGAACTCAGCCAGGACTTATGTTAAAATGTAAATGAAAGAAGCCTGCAAGCTCAGTAGGAGACTGATCTGATGTCTAAGTGGGAAAAAAAAAAGGTAAATCGTATGGTATTTACTAATTACTGGCCAGTCATTTTTTCTAGGACTCTCATTTTTTCCTTAGATTCTGTATTTTTTTTGAGCTCATTATTTTGATCCTAGAGAACTAGGTTAATATTTTTCTCATCAGTTCTATCTTTGACCAACAGTGGAGTTCTGAAACATTACAATGGAGATTTCACCTGTGAAAAGCTACAAGGCCTTACTATTATTATTTGTGCACACTTTTGTTATGTGTTGTATGTCCATATATCCATATGTTCGTATATCATATATATGATATACAAATTAACATATATAAGGAGCGATCATTAAAAAAAAGCACTCATAAAAACAAATTTTAAAAAGGGGATTTGAAGATCTTTAATTCACGTGAGTTAAATGGTTCACTTTAAATTTAGATAAACAAATAACAATAAATATCTTTAAATTTAAGCTTACAAGTTTTTCTAGCTGCTCAAAAATCTAATAAAATATTAATGTCTATAAAATGTCTAATATGCCTTGGTTCTAGGACTTTTCCTTTAATAAAAAAATGGTTTACACTGTTCAATACATTTCTCTAATATTTTGATAAATAAGTGAAGTAAATTTGATATGGGATTACTCATTCATGAGTACTTTTGTTAGATATCTGATTGATTTAGTAAGGTCTGTATAAGTTTGTTCTAAAGTCTGTATAAGATTGTAAAAATCAGTCATGTGATAAAGCGACACAAATTTCTGAAAACAAAAGTTTACCCATAACATTGTGTTTATTTTTATTTTTCTAGAGCAAGCAACCATAAAAATTAAACAACTGATTAAATAAGAACTGTTATTTTAGAGCACAGTACTGGAATTTCTTTAAAAGCTAAATTTGGTTAATGTAAAAACATCAATGTCATTGTGATGCTATTAATGTGCTCATATCTTCCAGGTATACAAGTCTGTAAGGTAGAAACTTTAAAAGAGCATTACATCAAGCTGGTGTTCTGAAGTTGTATGGTAAAAAAAAAAAAAAAAATATATATATATATATATATATATATATATATATATATATTGGGGATTTATTTACTTGTTATCAATAAGATATGTAAAGTTTTATGTTACTTTTTACATTGGGGAAAAATTTAAATATATTTTTAAGTTAATGAGCGCCTAATCTATGTAAAGGTTAAAAACTTTCAGCCTTTCTTTAATTCATGTTTTAAATGTGATATCATATGGTGTTAGCTAATGTTCATGTGACTTCAAACAATTTATGTAAACTGTGTAAGATGATATTTTTTTAAAAAAAGATCAGCTTTAGAACTAAAAGACTTAAGATTTATATAGAGCCCTGCCTTACCTGAGATAAGGCTCTGTGTCTCATCTTACAACATGTGAGAATAACTACGAAAGCAGTAGGTCAGATGTTATTTAATTTAAAGTTACGTTCAGAAGTTTTTTTTTTTTTCTGTCAAGATTACTAGGATCTCAAAAAGGGGATATAATTTATAACTCAGCCAAAAATTCAGGGTAGCTATTACACGAACTAAGTATTTTTACTCTTGTTAATTTTATTTTGTAATTTCCTTATAAGTTAACTAAAGATTCCCTGTTAGTGTTTTACAAAAGAGTTGCTTTTGAACACAACATTGGTTAATTTAAGATAATAAGGCATCACCTACAAGACAGAAAAATACAGATCCCAAATAATAAAAAGATAAATAATTTTAAATTATAGACATTAAAGCACAGTACTCTTAATATAAGGCTGTTAAAATTTATTTGCTGGATGTTTAAGATTAGGATTTAAAATTTAATTTAAATGAAAAGGGACAATAAAACAAATTTTGGCTCTTGACCTCTGAGTCAGTTTGTATCCAGGGAACAGGAGACTTCTCTAAAGAACTTTGCAACTCTCAGCCACATAAACTCCTGATCAGGAAGATTAATGAGGCCACTGGAGAACAGAAAGCCAATCAGTGCATTTTCTACGAAGAAGAGAGTCATCAGAGAAGGGAGATATTCCTGATGCTTCTGAGAGAAGCCACATTTTCAAGCAAGACCTGGAATCACCTAGCGCAAATGGCACTAGCAGAACTGAGAAGCTGCTCTCAAGTTTCCCCAGAAATGACTCCCATAAAATCTCAGCTGACTGTTAACAATAGATAGAAACAAAAGTCAGTTTTACTGCTTCATCTTAAACTCTTAGCAAAGACAGATAAACCCAAAATACAGCCATTCCTGGGCATTTTAAATAATAATAGTTATAATAATATTTTAATGTATACACTTTATGGTAGCCTCCCAAAATAAGTAAGACTGGAGGCTACAAAGAAGGATTCTCAGAGAGGAATGCCTGATGAGAATAAAAAGAGACTATCAAGAGGAGCTACCAGAGGCAGAAGTTTTTTGTTTAAGGCCTACAGATATTCCTAACCTACACAGGTAGGCTTGGTGTTTGCTAGTATGATTATCCAGCCCTGACTAACAGAATTAAAGGTTTCTCTATTACACACAGAGGTCATACTAGTAAAAGGAATTTGCAAGATCAGATGACATTAAATTATTAAACTGTATCTTATGGGGTGGGACAACTGTGACACTAAAAGTTAAATATTAAGTTGAAAGTCCTGATAACTGGGGATATTGAAGACAGATGAGGGGACATCTATACAGTGACTTGTTTCAGCAGCTGCAACATTTATTCAGTACTCATGGTTTTTGTTTCTCTCATAGAAGAACCCATCCCCAGATGACTTTACAAACTGTTCTACCACAACCAGACTTCAAACCGAACTGACTTCTAAAAGGCAACTCATGTCCCTCATGCTGTGCCCCCTCATGTCACCCTCTCTCAGCTCAGAAGAAGCCAAAATGAGTGACGCCACTCTTCTTACAACAATGGAGCCAAAAATAAATAGACTTTCATTTTAAGTAATTAATTAAGTCAGGTAAAATCAGGGAGACTGGTTTTGTGTGAGTTCAAAAAATATGGAGACTGTTACGTGAGGTATTAAAATTCCCTCAGTGCTCTTCCCCTACCCTATCAAAGATTTGAAAGGGACACATTAGAAAAGGGGGGAATGATAGACCCAACCTGATCTTTTATTAAAATTGGGATCCATCTTGCCACAAAGCCATGAAAAGAAAATTTTGGCTTAACTATAAATTACACCAAATTCTGAACCTGCTTGCAATGCCTGCCCGTGGCCTTGAACTCACCCATGCCTGGCTCTTTGACCAGGAACAGCCCTCTATGAAACTTTATTGACACCTCATAAATACTGGCCTTCCCTGGCCAGACAATGACCCTCTCTGAGGCTCTAATGGTCTTCATAAATTCTGATGTTGGGGCCAGCAAATATATATATATATATATATATATATATATATATATATATATATATATATATATATATAAACTACGATTATTTTGATGCTTGTCAAAGTTCTGATATTTTAACCCCCCTGTAGTGTAAAATTCTGGGTTATAAACCTGGGCTGTAGGAAATTTGGGTGGCTGTCTTGTTCCCACTGTTTTGGGAGGGAGAGGCCACCTGGGCAGTGGAAAATATAAGCTTGCTTTAACTTGATTTTAATTGGAGTCAGTGGTCTTTTCTTGCATCCTGGTCTAATAGGTAAATGCTATCAAACATGGAGCTCTGCCAGCCTGAAGACTTCCTTAGAAACTGCCTCTGACGATGGGCACTTGACATATATGTTGTTGTCAGGAGCTTTAGCTTTCTTTCTAATGAGACCATCAAAGCTGGATCTGCATCTATGTGACCTGGAGCACATGGTTTCTTGTTTTTCAAAGGACATGAGGCAGCAGTGCTGAATTCACTCTTTGTAGGTAAACTGTCGCCACTGAAGGCTAAGTGACTCCCCGTGTGGACTGTGAAGCAATTTGGTCATCCTCCACTTTTCGTGGTGTTTCTTGCTGCTGCACTGGGAATTTGTTATTTGCTTCACAAAATACAAGGAATTCAGCTGGGACACAGTGCTGGAGGGAGTTCTTTCACATGAGATGGGTCAGGGTCTGCAGGAGAATGCATCAACCAGGCTTCTATCCCACATAGCTTGTCCCCTTGACCATTGCACCTGATTCTCAACTTTGTCCTGAAACATCTCCATATAACAAGATGCCTTATATGGAGAGTTATCAGACATATAAGTGATTCCTGGCTGCACAATGTCAGCCACAAGCCATTTGGAAGTCAATGGCAGATACACATGGCCCGACCACAGATGTTTTATCACACACCTGCACACCACAGCTCTGGGCCCACTACTCAGCAGGCTCCAACATACTGGTATCTCTGTTCTACATCATTTTCATGAAACCTAGTCAATCAAGGCACTGTCTGGTACACACTTCATCAGCAAGAGGACATTGAAAGGTTCTCCAGTGCCACCTGGTCATGAAAATTTCAAAAATTTCATGGTATTTATCTAGCCATTTTTCAAGGATGAAGTTGGAGAAATTGTGGATTTCAGTTCATTCAGGAACCATTAATGTTTGAGGAAGCACATTTCAAGGAAACTCTGGAGAATTCTCAGAGGCAAGGCTTCCCAAAGAGTGGCCAAAAAGACACATGAAGCCAGGCCCATTGAGGTCTACAATGTGAGGCCCATGTGTGTTTTGACTGTCAACGATGGCTGCCAAGTCTTTCAGTATAAAATAATGTGATGCCCTGCAGAGATTGACAATGCTCTGTGGAAAGCCACCCTGGGCATTGATCTCAGTTTCCAAAGGCAACTCTCATGCGTGGTCTCCTAAAATCCCAACACAATTCATGGCAATACTTCTCTGAGGTCAGTTCCTGAACTCAATCTGTAAGGGGAATCACACCAGAGTTCAAGCCCAGGTGGACCTAGGCATCTCTTCCAACCACCAAACAAATGACCACAATTAAAACCAAAACACTCCCAAATGGCCCTCATCTTCTTCCACATAGACACTCTTCATAACCTCTGGCTGGAGGTTTCCATGAGGGGCACAGCCCAAGACATTTTTCCAAATGAACTCCCTTGCCCCTCATTTGCCTAAAGTCAGGGTGGCCTGGACTCCCTTCCTGTGAACCAATAGTGATCAAATAGTCCTGCTCTTAATACTGCTCTGCTTCTCTAATTTGAGGCCTACTGACTGTCTGGTATATATTCTTTATGTGAATTGGTGTCATGAGAAAACACAAGCCCTTATGTGCTAGCCTCTGTAGGGCTTTGAAGAACTGATTTGACACAAAGGATCCCTATTCTCACGTGATGGAGGTCAGTAAGCTTACAGAGGAAGGCGAGAGACTTCATCCACAATGACTGCTCTTTTGGCCATTTTCGTTTTGCATGCACACTTGGAAACTTTCTTTAGATCCATCAGGTGCTGAGAATCTAAGCCGCTGCCTCACACAGGGCAAAGAGGATGATTCAGCCACATCTCTTTCCAAAGCAATTAAGCAAAGAGCCACAGGTGATGCCCATTCATTTCCATTTGAAAACTCTTTTTTTCTGGCTTCACAAAGGGGTTTCCTGAGGCAAAGATCTTCCTGACATTTAGGAAAACAGAACAATAGGTAAGCAAAAGGCCCAGTGCAGTGTTTTTCCACTGAGACTTTAATGGTCACACTGATATGTGAGTTTTCTGAGATGCTTCTATTCTCTTCAGCTATCCAGTACATGGCCATGTCACAGAGCTTGGAGGTGGTACATATCTTGGAAACCAAACCATGAGGCTATTCTGGAGAGTGGTCAGTATTCAGGAAGAAAACAAGAACTTAGGAAGATAGTAGGTGTTGCCCATCCATAAGGCAAGCCTCTCTCCATTCTTAAATTGTGCAGTATGAATGTTGGGAAGCTTTCTACTAGACAGGACACAACCATTGATGCATTCGCTTTTCAAATGTCTACAACCACAGATACAGTGGAATGCACAGACATAGAAACACTCGCGTTGTCAAACGACTTTCTAGAAACATTCCAGTCCAAACAAACAAACAGTCTTTCCTACCTATTCTCAGAAAAGAGACAAAACCACAAACTCACACCAACACCCACAACGGCACCTCCTTCCCCCAAGTATGTTGGTGAATATATTGAGTGTCCTCTGACTGGTGGTCCATACTATGTTCCCCCTAAATGGCCTGTTCTGTCTCAGATCTGGTCTCCTTCGCCAACTCTGTGAAGTTGTCAGGAGCCATGGTTGAGCCACTACCTGCTTTCTCAGAAAAGGCTCCTCTTCAGAGGTCTCCTGACATTTGGCCATTATCACTTCAGTAGGTACCAACAAAGACTGACTCTGTCCTTGGTAAATCCAAACAATTGAGACCACTGGGACTGGGACTGGGACTTACTCTGGGTACCTGGCTTCCTGGATCCCAAGTTCATAGTGTTCCATCACCAAGGAAGTGTGTACTGATATTTGCTTCTAAGGGTCCCAGGAGATGGAGACTGCCCCTACTTTCTGTGACAGTTTCACAAGTTAGAATGGTATATCAACAATAGGCACCCGGGAACAGCTCTTCTCACAGGCCTGGTTTGGTCCATCTTCTCTATATTAAGAAGAGAAAGGCTGATTCAGATACATCTCTTCATCCTGACCCGGTTGTTTAACATTGAAAATGACTTTTGCTCTCTCAGGTCCTTCATAGCTGCCTTCTTCTCCATGCATCATTTCTGCATGGACCTTTGAGGTTCTCATCAGGTGGAAGATACCCTACAATCCAGTATTGGAAGACCAACTCTCTCCCTGATCTTCTGTAAAGTTAGATTGAGGGAACAGTGTATGGTTAGGGTTAACAACATGTTCGATTGGGTTAGGAATAATTCTGCAGGATGAATAATGGTTATGGGAACATGTGATATTTACAAAATATACAGTTGAAATATAGGTATGAAAACAGAAATCTAGGTAAGATTTGATGCCCAGAAGGGCATTGGGCCCTTGATTGGGATACTTAGCTTTGAATTAATTTCTGCACAGATGTCTCAGATAAATCAATATACAATGGTATAGGATATTGTACCTTGGATGATTGAATGTCGAAGAGAACATGCAGTCAAAAAGGGATAGTCGGTAGGATTAGAAAGATAGACGGTAGTTTTAGAAAGATGAGTGAGTATAGGATTTGGACAAAATGGTCTTTAGCAATAGGGTTTCATGTAGAGAGTGAATGTAAATGTCAGCACATGTTAAGAGGCAGTCACAATGATGAACTGGGGAAAATATATATCAATAGAGACATTAGGAAATCAGGCAAAGTATAAGGTGAGTAATAGGATTAGACATTTTCAACAGGTTTGAGGTTGAATATATAATCTTTGGAAGAAACAAATATGTAGTCACCAATAGGATCCACATTTGAGAGCAATAGGCAAACTGGACATGGATGATTTTAGTAATCCATGTTCAATTTCCATTTAGGCTTTAGTACACTCATAAGTGTGACATTTGCTTTTTGTTTCCAGAATATTACTGTGATAAAATGTATATGTAGATCAGGTGACATGAGTATTTCTTTCACCATTTCTAGGAACAGTATTTTGAAGACGTGTAAATTAGTATTTTGAATACAAATAGGTGTACACTGTGTCTATGAATATAGAAATAATGCATGAATAGACCATACTGTGAATAAATAATATAACTGGTTCCAACTTAAATAATGGTTCAAATTGATATCTGAAAATATACAGGAAACCTTATATTGATATATATCCATTCATTCAAACCAGTTATACATCTAATGGTAATATTAGGGTTATGGTTTATCATGAAGAATGTGTGAGTTTTGCTTCAAAAGTAATTGTGGAAATCGAAAATAATGTGTTTGGAAAGAAGTCTCATGAAAAGACCAGTCATGTAACCTGGAGGAATACATGTGTTTTGAAGCAGGAAGTGATTGAAAGTGAAACAAAAGCCTTTAAATTTGTGAACTTGTGGATGAAATATATATCTTATGATGTGCATAAACTGAGGAAATAGTAATGTACAAGTGTTGAAAAAAAATGAACGTCAAAATACACATCATGTCCTATAGAAATCTACTTGCATTTATATTAACCTGGGTCAATTAGTGTAAAAATATTAGGATATGTTTGCACAATTCACTTAACTTAGTTTTCAGTACTAGGAAACAGATACGTATTTCAGGAGGATGAATATGTCTTAGAATAATCTTATGAAAAGTTGATTATAAATACGCACTTAAATATTAATGAATTTAGGGAGTACATAATAAGATACATTTATTTCATATTTTGAAAACTCTGGAGAGTATATATATATATATATATATATATATATATATATATATATATATATTAAAATACACACACAGAAATTAAAAAGTATTAATATACAAGCCAAATGAAATTCACCATGAAATATATATCATCCACAGATCTAAAAATATTCATTTTACTGAACATGAATTTATGTATAATGTTGTTCAGCTAGGATACTCACTCATAGGTTGAATTTTCAGTTTCAACAGTGTTTAACAGGAGTGATCTCTTCTCACAATTTGTATCTGCCAAGTGAGCCACCTCACAAGAATGTACGTGTGGTACCAGGTAGGATTCTATATGTGCATATAAAAATATATGTGCTGAATAGGCTACAGAGAAATGGAGACATGAATTCACATATTTGTTAACTTTAAAAACACATGGAGAAGTGTTTCAACAAAAAAATGACTAGATTTTAAACTCCTACCATATATAATGCAAAAGGAACGTCCAAATTTTAACCTTGCATCCTCTGAACTACTTGTATTTCAATTTGGTTTGGTCTATTTTTATCCATCATAATTGGATTTGTAGTCAGAGTCTAGTAGGGAGTGGGTTACTATGGGGGATTCAGTATTTTGAGTGAATAATTGGAAAATGAATCCAATGTGTATGCAAATATGTGCTACAAAAAAATCTTCCCACTCTCATCCAGAACAATGCCTTGACATTACCTTAGCCCCAAGTAAGATACAATTAGAGGAGAAGAGTTAGAAAATCTAGGAATACATATCTGGAATGGAAAATGCTCTGGAGTTCACAACACTGGAGGTGGTAGAGGAGTTTCCAAAAGTAATGGAGACTGTAAGAACTCCACAAACATGGAAGTGTGCAGGCCTCAAGACATCTGGGAAACTGTCTTTGAGGTTGTACACTTGAAATATATGTTGTTTTCAGGGGCTTTAGCTTCCTTTTTAGTGAGACCATCAAAGCTGTGTATGCATCTGTTACATGGAGGACGTGGTTTCTTATTTTCCAATGAACATGAAGTAGCAGTGCTGAATTCTCTCTTTGTGGGTTTACTGTGGCCACTGGGGTCTAAGAATCTTTCCGTGTAGACTGTGAAGCCATTTGGTCATTCTCCAATTTTGTTGTGTTTCTTGTTGCTGCACTGAGAGTTTGGTATTTGCTTCACAAAATACAAGGAGTTCCACTGGGACACAGTGCTGGAGGGAGTTCTGTCACGTGTGGTGTGTAAGGGTGTGCAGGAGAATGCACCAACCAGGCTTCTACGCCACATTGCTTGCCCCCTTGACCGTAGCAACTTGATTCTGAACATTGCCCTGAAAACTCTCCATCTAACAAGATGGCTTAATATACAAAGGTATGCTGGCTGCACCATGTCAGTCACAAGCATTTGGAAGCCAAAGTAAGATCCACATGACCCCACCACAGATGTTTTATCACACAACTGCACACCACAGCTCTGGGCCCACTACTCAGCAGGCTCCACCATACTGGCAGCTCTGTTCTACACCATTTTCATGAAACCCAGTCAAGGAAGGCACTGTCTGGTACACTCTTGATCAGCAACAGGACATCCAAAGGTTCTCCAGTGCCACCTGGTCGTGGAAATTTCAAAAATTTCATGGTATTTATCTAGACATTTTTCAAGGATGAAGTTGGAGAAACTGTGGGTTTCAATTCATTCAGGAACCATTAAATTTTTAGGAAGCACATTTCAAGGAAAACTCTGGAGAATTTTCAGAGGCAAGTCTTCCCAAAGAGTGGCCAAAAGGCCACATGAAGCCAGGCCCATTGAGGTCTACAATGTGAGGTCCATGTGTGTTTTGACTCTCAACAATGGCTGCCAAGTCTTTCAGAATAAAATCATGTGATGTCCTGGCTGAGATTGACAGTGCTTGGTGAATAGCCACCCCAGGCTTAGATCTCAGTTTCCAATGGCGACTCTCATGCATGGCCGCCTAAAATCTCAACACAATTAATGGCAATACTTCTCTGAGGTCAGTTCCAGAAATCAGTCTTTAAGGGGAATCGCACCAGAATTCCAGCCCAGGTGGACCCAGGATTCTCTTCTAACCACCAACAATTGACCACAATTAAAACCAAAAAACTCCCACATGGCCCTTTTCTTCTTCAACATAGACACTCTGAATAACCTCTAGCTAGAGGTTTCCATGACGGGCGCAGCCCAAGACAGTGTCCAAAATAAGCTCCCTTGCCCCTCATTTGCCTAAAGTCAGAGTGGACTAGACACCATTCCTGTGAACCAAGAGTGATCAAATAGCCCTTCTTTAATACTGCTCTGCTTCTCCAGTTTGAGGCCAACTGACTGGTATTGATTCTTTATGTGAATTGGTGTCCTGAGAAAACCCAAGCACCTATTGGCTAGCCTCTGCAGAGCTTTGAAGAACTGGTTTGACCCAACGGATCCCTATTCTCACTTGATGGAGGTCAGGAAGCTTACAGAGGAAGGCGAGAGACTTCATCCACAATGACTGCTCTTTTGGCCATTTTGGTTTTGGATGCACACTTGGAAACTTTCTTTAGATCCATCAGGTGCTGAGAATCTAAGCCACTGCCTCACAGAGGGCAAAGAGGCTGATTCAGCCACATCCATTTCCAAAGCAATTAAGCAAAGAGCCACAGGTGACGCCCATCCTTTTCCATTTGAAAACTGATTTCTTCAGGTTTCACACAGGGGTGGCCTGAGGCAAACACGTTCCTGACATTCAGGACAACAGAACAATAGGTAAGCAAAAGTCCAAAGTAGTATTTCTCCACTGAGACTTTACTGGTCCCACTGATATCTGAGTTTTCTGAGATGCTCTCATTCCCTTCAGCTATCCAGTACATGATCATGTCACAGAGCTTGGAGGTGGTACATATCTTGGAAATAATACCATGAGGCTATTCTGGAGAGTGGCCAGTATTCAGGAAGAAAAGAGGAACTTAAGAAGATAATAGGTGTTGCCCATCCATAAGGCAAGCAGCTCTTTATTCTTTAATTTGGCAAGATGAATGCTGGGAAGCTTTCTACTAGACAGGACACAACCATTGATGAATTCTCTTTTCAAATGTCTACAAAAACGGATTCAGTGGGATACACAGACATAGAAACACTCGCGTTGTCAAACGACTTTCTAGAAACATTCCAGTCTAAACAAACAAACCGCCTTTCCTACCTATTCTCAGAACATGAGAGAAAACCACAAACTCACACAGACACCCACAACGGAATCTCCTTCCCCCAAGTATGTCTGTGAGTATCCTGAGTGTCCTCTGACTGGTGGGCCATACTATGTTCCACCAAAATGGCCTGTCCTATCTCAGACCTGGACTTCTTTGCCAACTCTGTGAAGTTGTCAGGAGCCATGGTTGAGCCACTACCTGCTTTCTCAGAAAAGGCCCCTCTTCAGAGCTCTCCTGGCATTTGGCCATTCTCACTTCAGTAGGTACTAAGAAAGACTGACTCTGTCCTTGGTAAATCCAAACAAATGAGACCACTGGGACTGGGACTGGGACTGGCTCTGGGTGCCTGGCTTCCTGGATCCCGAGTTCAGAGAGTTCCATCACCAAGGAAGTGTGATAGGTCACTTCCTTCACGAACTGAATGAGGTCACTGGGTTGGCAACCACTTTTTCCTAACAGTTGCTTCCAAGGGTCCCATGAGATGGAGGCTGCCCATACTTCCTGTGACACTTTCACAAGATAGAATGGTATATCAACCATAGGCACCCGGGAACAGCTCTCCACACAGGCCTGGTTTGGTCGATTTAATCTACATTAAGAAGAGAGAGGCTTTCAGACACATCCCTTCATTTTGACCAGGTTGATTTACATGGAAGTTGACTTTTGCTCTCTCAGGTCTTTCATAGGTGTCTACATCTTCTTCAGGGATCATTTCTGCAAGGAACTTTGAGGTTCTCAGCAGGAGGAAGATCCCCTACATTCCTGTATTGTAAGACCAACAATATCCTTGTTCTTCTGTTAAGTTATATTGAGGAAATATTGCATGGTTAAGGGTAATAACAGGTTCGATTTGGTTTAGGAATCATTCTGCAGGATGAATTATGGTATTGGGAACCTGCGATATTTACAAGAATATACTGGTGAAATATAAGTATGAAAACAGAAATCTAGGTAATATTTGAAGTCCAGAAGGGCATTGGGTGGCCTGAACACCCTTCCTTTGAATCAGGAGTGATCAAATAGTCCTGCCGCTAATACTGCACTGCTTCTCCAATTTGAGGCTTACTGACTGTCAGGTATAGATTCTTTATGTGATTTGGAGACATGAGAAAACCCAAGCACCTATTGTCTCATGCCACAGCAAATGGTTTATTGGGGGTCCAGCATGCTGGGGCTCAAAGCTCACTTCAGAGGAGGAAAGAACAAAGAGCCCCGAGAACAACTTGAGAAGAGATTATATACAATCTTTAGAGAGTGCAGGGACTTTATATACATCATAGCCTCCTTTAGCAAATATCATATACTGTGGGAAAATCAAATAACAACTCTAAAACATGATTAGCACATTCATTGGCGGGAACAGTTCGGGCAGGGGGTGATTGGTCAGCCCTCAGAAGGGGTATACATTTAAACTGATTGGTTGAAGCCCTGAGATGTATACGTGCTGAGATGCACGGTTTCTGGGAAGGGGTTGTTAAGTAACTAGGTGGTCAGGAAAGATTTCAACACATCTAATGGGCAGTTCCGGGAATTGTCTTCACTGACACAGGAATTTCAGGTTCTGAGCACAGCTTGTAAACTTTACAAAACCTGTTTCTTTACGTTTCAATTTAAATTTCTTTAATTCTTTCATTTCTCCTTTTTCTGCCTACTTTTAATTTTAAAAGTAATGAATCATAATTTTTGTGGGGTCTCACATTCTATTTCTGCCAGTGAAGTGTATTTCTGTCTGATTACCATGAGTTTTACCTGCCCAATCTGAGCCTGGAGAAAGGAAACTATGAGGTTAAGCAAACAAGGTCCCACAGTTATCAACACCATAAGCATGATCAGGGGTCCAGCTAAGGCTGATAGGAGTGTAGTTAACCAGGGGGACAAGGTAAACCATGACTCAAACCACACTTGTTGAATCTCCCTTTCTCTCTGGTGCTCTTCAAGGCATTTTCTCAATTTACTCATGGATTATTTTACAACTCCATTATGGTCAGCATAAAAACAGCATTTTTCTCTCAGTACAGCACAGAGGCCCCCCTCCCTTATTAAATAGAGGTCTAATCCTCACCTGTTCTGTAAAACAACTTTAGAGAGAGAGGTTAAGGATTCCTGCAAAACTGTGATGGAGGTCTCTAATGTCTTCAAGTCTTGATTTATTGCTGTTTCTAATCAGGCCATTTGTTGTGACCCATGGATCATATCAGCTGTTCCTGTACCCACTCCTGCAGCAGCTCCTAGCCCCAATAGGATGGCTAGAGTAAGGGACACTGGCTCCCGGCAAAATCGGGTTGTTTGTCCACCTAGTAGACCTTCAAAGGATTCTGGATCATGATAGAGCACCCTGGGGGGTATCTGCACCATTACACAATAATGTACAGAGCTGTCAAATACCTGGGCTGAAATGCAAGGAGTTCTGACTGTGTGGAGTTCAGTACCATAAAGGTTCCTTTAATTAGTTCCCAGGGGGAGGAGTCAGCTGTACTCTGGACTGGGGAAGTAGGCAAAGACGGAAACTGCGAAGTATGAGATGGTAGAGGGGTTTTGGTAGATCTAGGCATGGGAGGTTTAGGAGGCTTAATTCCTGACTTGAATGGATTGGGTCCTATTGCTGTGGGATTTTCTTCCTTTTTAAGCCGGATGGTGAACCAGAGACCAAAGTCATAACCAGGGCCATTAATATAGAATCGCATTCCCCAAGTATTTCCCATAGGCCATGTTGTTCTGAGGTAGCCCCTTCCTTTGGAAGTGAAAGTTATATTGAGGGGGTAACATAGACTATTTTTTCCACAGCAAGTTTTTGACACCACTTGGATAGCGGCACATTTATTGGGATCAATCCAGATGTCATTTCATCCTACCGAATCATACTGTTTGGGGAGTTTGGGTTTCACAATGTAGCTCCCGTGTGTTCACAACCCCAAGATCTACAATAAAAGTCACTGGGTCCTCCACAGGTTTGGGCCTGTTTGCGATTTCAGAAATCAGCTGGGCACACTTAATAAACAAGACTGGCTAGTTTACACCTGAGCTGGGGAGATGACATCAATAATTCATGGGGTAAGTTGGTCTATGTTGCCCTGGTTTGGGCTTTAGTGGGATCTGTGTGGGGTCCACTATGTCAGGGAGATCCCAGTCAGTGAGGCCTATGGCAAGCTGACAAATGTCCGGGTGGAGAGATGGCCACCAAGTCCATAAGGGGGCTGTATGTGAAATAGACCACACTACTTGCCCAGTAGGATTTATAACTTGCCATTGTTGCTGAACAGGCTGATGGGGATTAGGACTGCTGGTGGTCAGGGGAAGAATCCATAGCCCTACCCACACCACAGACATGCAACTTGAGAGGGTTACCAGTCTGTTCCAGTTTCCAGCCAGAGAATGGACAGGGCACAGGATTGAGATGGGAGGCATGGATCCATGAAGTGATCCCATCCACTTTCACCACTGTAGGTGTTATAAGCAGCATCTGGTATGGTCCTTTCCAGCAGGGTTCCAGGGATGACACCCGATACTGTCTCATGTAGACGAAGTCTCCCACTTGATATCGATGTGGAGTTCCCTCGTCTCCAGGATGATAAGCAGTGGCCAACTTTTTCCACAGGTATCGCTGGGTGCTGGGTTTGTTCAAGGGCTTTAAGTCTGTCTAGCAAGGGTGTGTGAAAGGAATCATTAATCTCAGAGTTGGGGTTAGGTCCCTTAATGGAGGAGGGGCACCGTAGAGAATTTCATAAGGGGTGAGGTTACACAAAGGGGCGGATGGGTATTTCTTGCACGAAAAAGTACATGAGGTAGGAGCATAGTCCAATTTTTTATGCCGGTCTCCAAGATTAATTTCGTTAAGTCTCTTTGATGGTTCTATTCATCATTTCTACCTGTCCTGAGCTCTGGGGTCTATAAGCACAATATAACTTCCAATTAATCCCCAGGGTCCTGGAAAATCCCTGACTTACCTGGGCCACGGATGCCGGTCCGTTATCAGACCCTATTACCTTAGGCAGGCCTAACCTTGGAAAACTGTCTTCTAGGATCTTTTTGACCACCATCTGAGCTGTTTCTTTCTTCATGGGGAAGGCTTCGACCCATCCTGAAAAAGTATCTACAAAGACTAGGAGATATTTAAGTCCATACCTTGCTGGCTTAATTTCAGAAAAGTCCACTTCCCAGAATTGTCCTGGTCTGGTTCCTCGTATGCGCTTCCCTGCAGGAATCTTGGATGGGAAAGTATTAACTAATTGGAAGACTTGAAAAGCTCTAGTCACCTGCTCAGCTATTTTTTTCCTCTTTGAGTCAGTCAATAATAAGTCCTTTCTTCGGTCCTTTAAGAGTGCCTATAACTTCTTTGAGCCTAAGTGGTTGAGCTGGTGTACGTCTTTGACATAAAGGTGGGCTTTTTGAAATTGTAAACTTGGCTCTGTAGGGTCCCAGATTTCTGTATCTGTCTCCTCAGATGATAAGTTGCCTGAATGTTCCGGGGCGGCCAAGTCTCCTGATTTTTGTTCCCCCCGGTGTGGAAAAAGTTAACAGAGTCACTCCGTTTAGGGCTGCCAATTAAGCTTCCTCATCTGCCCTTCTGTTTCCAACTGCCACAGGGTTGTTTCTCTTCTGGTGCCTGGGACAGTCCACTATAGCTAGTTCCTTATGGCTCTGCACTGCTGAGCCAAGGTGGAGGATCTCATCTTTATTTTTTATTTTTTTCCCGGCAGAGGTTAATAGCCCGCATTGTTGGTAAATAGTCCCGAGCATATGAACAGTGGCAAATGCATAGTGGCTATCAGTTTATATGGTGGCCCTTTTCCCTGTTGCTAGTTCCAATGCTTTCATAAGGGCAATCAGTTCTGCTTTTTGGACTGATGTCCCTTCTGGGAGACCAGAGTATCAGATGAAATCAGTCTTGCTAACTGCTGCTGCTCCAGCCCGCTGCTTACCATCTTGGAGGAAGCTGCTGCCATCCGTAAACCATACGACTTCAGGGCGAGGCAGTGGCTGATCCTTCAAGTCTTGTTGTATACTGGTTTCCTTGCCAGTATGTGTTGACACTCATGAGTGACGGGTCCTGATGATTCTTCTGGCAGCAATGTAGGTGGGTTGAGTGGAGCAGGGGGTCCCAGCGTTATTCTGTCTTTGTCAAGCAAGAAGCTCTGGTAGTGGTTTATTCTGGAGTTTGATTGCCACCTCTCTGGAGGCTAACAGATGATGCTCTCCAGGGCATGGGGGGCTATAATGGTTAGCTTCTTTCCCAACGTTAATTAATGAGCATCTTTTATTAGAAGGGCTGCCGCTGCTATAGCACTTAAGCAATGGGGCCACCCGCTAGTCAATGGGTCCAGTTTTTTGGATAAATACGCTACTGGCTTTTTCCAAGGTCCCAAAGACTGAGTGAGCACTCCCCGTGCTATTCCTTTCTTTTCCTCGATATAGAGAGTGAAGGGTTTTCTACATCTGGGAGTGCTAAGGCCGGAGCAGATAGCAGCACCTTTTTTGGACATTATCAAAAGCTTGTTGGTGCTCAGGGGTCCATTGGAAGTGGGCATCCCCCTTTATCAGCGGGTATAAAGGGGCAGCCAGAGATGCAAACCCAGGAATCCATAACCTGCAAAAGCTGGCAGTCCCAAGAAACTCTCTGAGTTTTCTCTTATTAGATGGGGGCAGTATCTACAAAACGGTTTTTTTTCTGGGCTCAGGGAGCCATTGTTTGCAACCCCTAAGAGAATAATCCAGGAAGATTACTTCTTGCTGACAAGTTTGGGCCTTTTGGCAGAAGCCACATATCCAAGCCGAGCAAGCTCGAATAATAGTGCTTGGGTCCCAGACTCATAGGTCTCCTTGGTGTTGGCTGCCAGTAGAAGATCATCCACTATTGGAGTAGGGTGACTTTGGGGTGTGCAGTTTTGAAGTCATTGATGTCTCTGTGGAGGGCTTCATCAAAGAGAATGGGGGATTTTTTGAACCCCTGTGAGAGTCTAGTCCAGGTTAGTTGGCCAGATGTTCCAGGTTCTGGGTCTATCCACTCTAAAGCTAACAGCAACTGACAGTCCTTATGTAGAGGCGAGCAGAAGTAAGCATCTTTTAAGTCCAGCACAGTGTACCATTTCTGCTCCGGATTCAGAGTGCTAAGCAAATTATATGGATTGGGTACTGTGGGGTGAATGTCCTGCACTCTGTTGTTTATCTCTCTTAGGTCTTGAACAGGATGGTAGTCCCCAGTTCCTGGCTTTCTTACTGGTACCCGGGGGTGTTCCAGGCTGATTGACAGGGCCTTAGGACCCCAAGACCCAGGTATTTATGAATATGGGGCCTTATCCCATCCTTAGCTTCTTTGCTTAGAGGATATTGTTTAACACTAATTGGAGACGCAGAGGCTTTTAATTCTACTACTATTGGAGGTTGTTGATGACTAGACCTAACCCAGCAGTTTCTGCCCAGGCATTAGGATAATCTTTTATCCATTTCTGGGGTAGTTTGCCTGTTTGATCAGTCCTAGGGGGCGCGAAGAGTTGATGTTCATCTTCTACAGACATAGTCAAAGATGTTACTATGGGAGTTAATACTGCAGGCTTTAGAACCCCCACTTGGGGACCATTAGGGTTAAAGGTTATTCTAGTCCAGAGTTTGGTAAGCATATTCCTGCCCATCAATGGGGCCAGGCATTCTGGGATTACTAGGAAAGAGTGGTGGACTTTTTCCTTTCCGAGGTCCATATTCATCTTAGTTGTCCAAGCCTGATATCTACTGCCATTAGCCCCTTGAACTAGGGACGAATTAATTGATAGGGGGGCCAGTGAAGTCTTAAGGGCTGAGTATACTGCTCCTGTAATCACTTCAAAGTTCACTGTGTTCCCCTCAACTTCAAATGTTACTCTGAGCTGGGGGAGGGGATCTGAGCCCCGAATTTTCTAGTCCTCTTCTAGAGTCAGCACGGCGGGCTGGTGTGGCTGCTTCTTTTGGGGGCACTCTTTGGCCCAGTGTTCTTTTTTATTACAGTGGGCACATTGATTTGAGGCCAACGGCAGCCTTTGGTGTGGGCCCAGGTATGCCTTTATGTATCCCTGCTTTTTAACTTCTGGCCTATTTGCTGCTGTGACCAGAACCTTAGGCAATGCTTTACTCTGCCATTTGCTTCTTTCCTCCTTCTTTTGTTCCCTTTCCTTCTCTCTCCTCTATTCCCTTTCCTCCTCAGTTTCTCTCTTATAATATACTTTCTCAGCTTCTCTGACTAAATCTCTTAAGGTCATATCTTATAATCCATCTAGACGTTGTAACTTTCTCTTAATATCTAGGGCAGTCTGCTCGATAAAGGCCATTGCAACAGATGGCTTTTGGTCTTCTGCCTGAGGATCAAAAGGAATATATTTCCTATACGCTTCCATAATTCTCTCCAGAAACATAGAAGGAGACTCATTAGGCCCTTGGATAATCTCTCTTACCTTGGCCAAATTAGTCGGCCCTCTGGCGGCCGCTCAGAGACCCACTATTAGAGAACGGCGATAAGTGGACAGATGCTACCTACATTCAAAGGTGTTGGGGTCCCAGTTGGGTCGGTTCATGGGCCCGTAGGGACAGAGAGGGAGCATCACTGGGGCTTCCGAGTTTTATATTATTTATCTCCTGCGGGTTCCTTTAGGTGGCCCAGATTCCTTCAGGGGAGCAGGGTCTGCTGCTGCTGCGGGGAAGTCCCCTGGAGGGCTTGGGTCTGGCCCAATTGCCTCTAGCGGCGGAGAGGCTGAGTCAGCAGCGGGAGGATCATCTGGAACATGTTGTGGGTTGGGGAGCGAGGGTAGAGGATAAGGAGAGAGAGGAGTGTCCAGTCTTGTGACTCAGAATGGAGGGAAGAGGGGGAGGAGCAGAATGTTGGAATGATTAGATCGTGGGGGAAGGGGTATATGGCTGTTAATCAAGTGGCCCCGGTGAAAGACAATATCTCTGACTTTTCGGATTAGAGGGAAGTGGAAGGATTCTTCTCGGGGCCATCCGACTCCTAGGATGGGCCATTCTGAAGCACAGAGAGTCTGCCAGATCCGGCATTTTACTGAAAAAGAAAGATTCTTGGTACTTGAGCGAACATCAGTCCAATGATCAAGGTTAAGGGACAGAGGCATGGAAGTGTTTTGTCCCATAATGTCCCATAATGGGAGTTACTCAAACAGGGACAGTGAATACACAAACGTGACACAGACAAAGACAAACAGTAAACGTTTAACACGAGTCCAAAAAAAAGATTAGAACTGAGTAACTGGCCAAACCTGATGGGTTAGACAATAAAGACAGACAGTAAACTCAACATGAGTTCCTGACAATGAACAAAACTGAGTAGCCAGCAAAACCTGATGGGCTGGAAAACCGAATCCTGAAGCAAAAAATAACCGAGTTGAGGAATCTACTAATCCTCAATTTCCCGAGTCCTCTGGAGTTTCCCCCAGGGACGTGGCCTGTGACTCTGTGACACATCTGTCAGCCACCATCGCAGAGAGCTAATGTTCTTCACCGACAGCCATTTTGCCAAGCCCTAACATGAAACCCGAAACCAGAAAGAGGCACCTCAATTACTCTGAAAGGAGTCCATTGGGATCTTTTGTTCGTCACTGCTGGATTTCTCAGCTAGGGCCTCCAGATGAAAAGGTGGGCCGAACATCGGAGGAAAAGACCACCAAGAGAATTTCTCATGAAACAGCAAAGGGTTTATTGGGGGTCCAGCATGCTGGGGCTCAGAGCTCACTTCAGAGGAGCAAAAAACAAAGAGCCCCAAGAACAACATGAGCAGATTTTATATACATTCTTTAGAGAGGGCAGGGACTTAACATACATCCTAGCTTCCTTTAGCAAATCACCGTATACTGTGGGAAAATCAAATAACAACTCTAAAACATGATTTGCACATTCATTGGTGGGAACAGTTCAGGCAGGGGGTGATTGGTCAGCCCTGAGAAGGGGTATACATTTAAACTGATTGGTTGAAGCCCTGAGATGTATATGTGCTTAGCTGCACGGTTTTTGGGAAGAGGTTGTTAAGTAACTAGGTGGTCAGGGAAGATTTCAACACACATCTAATGGGTAGTTCCGGGAATTGTCTTAACTGCCACAGGAATTTCAGGTTCTGCGTGCAGCCTGGAAACTTTACAGAACCTGTTTCTTTACGTTTCAATTTCAATTTCTTTTATTCTTTCAGAAGCTTACAAAGGAAGGCGAGAGACTTCATGAACAATGACTGCAATTTTGGCCATTTTGGTTTTGGAAGCAGACATGGGATCATTTTTAGATCCATACGGTGCTGGTAATCAAAGCCACAGCCTCACACAGGGCCAAGAGGCTGATTAAGACACATCCCTTTCCAAAGTAATTACTTCTCTGAGGTCAGTCACTGAACTCAGTCTCTGAGGGGAATCACACCAGAGTTCAAGCCCAGGTGGACCCAGTCATCTCTTCCAAACTCCACACAAATGACCACAATTAAAACCAAAACACTCCACCAAGGCCCTCATCTTCTTCCATATATACATTCATCATAACCTCTGGCTGGATGTTTCCATGAATGGCACAGCCAAAGAGAGTTTCCAAAATAAGGTCTCTTTCCCTTCATTTGCCTAACCTCAGGGTAGCCTGGACACCATTTCTGTGAACCAGGATTGATCACATAGGTCTGCCATTAATACTGCTCTGCTTCTCCAATTTTAGGCCTACTGACTGTCAGGTATAGTTTCTTCATGTGATTTGGAGTCATGAGAAAACCCAATCATCTCTACAGGGCATGAAAGAACTCATTTGTCCCAAAGGATCCCTATTCTCACTTGATGGAGGTCAGGAACCTAAAAGAGGAAGGTGAGAAACTTCATACACCATTACTGATCTTTTTTGCATTTTGGTTTTGGATGCACACATTGAATTTTTCTTTAGATCCAACTGGTGCTGAGAATCTAAGCCACCACCTCACACAGGGCAAAGAGGCAGATTCAGACACATCCCTTTCCAAAGCATTTAAGCAAAGAGCCACAGGTGATGCCCATTTATTACCATTTGAAAACAGTTTTCTTCAGGATTCACAAAGGGCTGGCCTGAGGCAAAGACCTTCCTGACATTCATGGCAACAGGCAAATAGGTTAGCAAAAGGCCCAAAGAAGGGTTTCTCCACTGAGACTTTCCTGGTCACACTGATATCTGAGTTTTCTGAGATGCTCGCATTCCCTTCAGCTATCCAGTACATGGCCATGTCACAGAGCTTGGAGGTCGTACATATCGTGGACACAAAACCATGAGCCTATTCTGGAGAGTGGCCAGAATTCAGGAAGAAAACAGGAGCTTAGGAAGATAGTAGGTGTTGTTAACTAGATTTATAACACCTACCCTATATCATGCAAAAGGCAAGTCCAAATATACACCATGCCTCCTCTGAACTGCTTGTATTTCTATTCTGTTTGGGTTATTTTTCTCCATCATATTAGGATTAGTTGTCAGAGTGTAGTAGGGTATGGGTTAGTGTCAGTTGTCCCGGCCGGCTGGACACATCAACGTGGGCAAGAAACTTAGTTGGGGAGGAATGAAGGGACAAGAGACATGAGAGATTACAGCAAGACTGGAGTTCTGATCATGCTGCAAACTTTTATTGTTCTCACATGGAAATTTATATGCTGTGGATGGGAAAGCTCTCTTATCGGCAGTTGCTGGATGTCTTCAGAAAGTGAGATAACCTCAGGATGTTGCCGGAAGACAGATGACTGCAGGATGTCTCAGGGAGATAGATGGCTGCGGGATGTCTCCCAGGCAGGATATCTCCCAGGGGGCTGTTTCTTTTCAGTGTCAGGCTATACTTTGAAGGAGAACTTCCTTCTAGCCCCTGACCTCTCCCCCTTTCTTATATAAAATATTTGACCATAACTTACCGGCCAATGTTTTAGGGGGTGATAGAGGCTCTGTTTCTCTAGCAGGCCTTTGAATATCTCCTGATTCGAGAGAGCATGTTTACAAGATTTCGTGGTGGCCTTGGCATATTTTTGGAGGAGACGGCTTTAAAAGGGAAGCATGCCGACCGCCATGCACCAGAGCGTGTCACTAAGAGGTCTTCTGTTTTGGTATCCGTGGATCCATCCTCCTGCAGTCCATCCTGCATCCTCCGTTATTATGGCCTAACGTCCTCACTCCATGGGTGCATCCCCCCCCAAGTGAAGGGGCCCATGGAGGACGAACCCTTATGGCAATGGCAGAAGATGGTTGGTCAGAGCTGTTACTTATAGTTTAATGTAAGAAAGAGAGATCTGTGGGGATATAAACTTAAGAAATAAGCCTGTGAGAAAGGTAGAACATCCTTTTAAATGTTGGCAGCATGGTCTTCCATCTCCAGGTGATGATAGTGGACCTGTATGGGCTTAGAGGCCAAAATATTAATCTGTTCTATAATAAATTGTACAAGCCTGTTTATAATGCAGGGTTCTATGGACACCATTAAAAGTAAACCCAACAAAGGGCCTAATAGGGGAAGAAGGTAGGGTAGAAATCCATTAAACCCAGTCCAGAGGGGATTTTCAAAAAGTTCCCTTCGTCTCTTTTCTAGATCTTCTTGAAGCTGCTTAATTTTAGTGCGTACTATGACTGATTTATTGGCATTAAAGCAGCATCGTGCCCCTAAGGCCAAGCAAATACCTCCCTGGTTAGCTGTCAGTAAATCTAAGCCTTCTCTGTCTTGAAGGAACACCTCTGCCAGGGAGTCTACTAGGTCCTGCAAATCTTTAATGGTTCCTGATAGAGTTTTTACATCATTTATAAGTTGTTGAGACAGGCGACGCTAAGAGTGTATAGCCATGCCTAAGCCAGCTGTACCTGTGTTCACAGCAGCTGTTATTCCAAGGCTGGCAAAGAGTGGTAAGGCCTGTATTGCCCGCCTGTGTCTTTTGACTAAGGTGTCTAGACTAGGAATGCATAGAGTTTTGTCTCCTGGGACAATAGTTATATCAGGGAGTAATAAGGCAAGAACACAGCCAACGGTCCAATTCGATGGAAGCCTCAGGAAGGCCGAGTTTCCTCCACACATAAAAACTGTGCCATTGGAGGGACAAAGAGATGGGGTGGGTGAGGAATAGTTTTGTACTGTTGAGCAATTTCCAAAGGAAGGAACTCCAACATCAATATCATAGGTATTATTTTGCATCGCGCCTAAAAGACATATTGTAAAAGTGCCTATAGACTGTACTTTAAAAGGAAATCTGGGTTGGCATGTATTATCATCGTCTATGATAGAATTAATAGGAACTGCAATAGGCATGGTTGCCCCTGTTGTCATGGAGAGCCAGCAATCACCAGCAAAGGTGGGGTTGGAATTATTAAGCAAGGAGAAGGTAGTTTTCAAAATATCTAATATATTGTTATCTAAACCGGGGAGCTGGCATTTTGGCTATATTAAGAGATGATATGTGAGCTCAGGGATTTGGGGTTTCAAAAGTTTGATTATCTGAGGATGCTTGACAGCATAAGGGAATCCTCCACCATCAGCGACCCCTGTAGGTGCCTTAATGGGGCAGAAGGGGGGTTTACCAACAGGGCCTTTGCACCCAGCTGACTGTAGCTTGGTGTATTTGCCTTCTCCTCCCCGGTCAAAAAGAACGGGGGTATAATGAATAGTGGTCCCTCCTGCTGCATGAGTTTTAGTTAGGGAGGCTTCAAAAAATTGTTCTCCCTTCTTGTTGACACAAATTGAGGCCGACGCATAACAAGTGGCATGCATTGCTTGGGTATGCGTTCAAGTTGCAGAACAATTTTAGAGAGCATTACTTGAACTAGGGGGAATAATCTTTGGCTTGTTAACACATACCAATTTAGGCTGATGAACTCCTCTGAGTTTATGGTCAACCTCGGCCCGGAGGTAAGCCACCTTAGTCACGCAGTCAGCAGTCTGGGTCAAACTAGTGGGAGCCTGAGTCAAAGATCCTCCCTTGCGTTCACAGGGAGGGCCAAAAAGGTACTCCATGATGTTGGAAGGTGGAGGGCCAAAGCCTCCGTGTACAATCCTGTTCAGCAGAAGTGCCTTAAGTAGGATCCTCAAACAGATTGTTGGCTGCATCTGAAAAAGAGGAAAATTTGTCCTCAGGGTGAGGGCCTCCATCCCCGTGTTGAGGTAAGCCATTAACCTGTTTAACCAGGCGTTCTGGTAACCATCTTGGGGCTGCTTGCTCTTGGTCCAAAACACAAGCTGAGCCTCGTCCACAGATGAGGACAGGACCTGGGCCTTTCCATTTATTTGTAAGGGGATTGTGCCACATAACAGGTGGGAGAACAGAATTGGACGAGGATTGCCAGTGTCAGTCTGCAGCCGAATGGCCTTCATTGTCTAGGGAAAGAAAAATAAGGGCAAATAATGCATGATTAAGGCGATGCCTGTGAGTGGTAAATACAAGTGCAGAAGCATTAAAGCGGGTTAGCCAAGTCTTTAGGTAAGGTGGGCACGTTCCACAATGCCTGAGGCTTGTATGGAATTCCAGTAGTATGACAAATTTGCGAGGAAGCACAAAACTGTTTAAACTTGGCACTGGTATATGCAGGACAATTATCTTTTTTTTAGTATGTATTGGTTTACCCATTACGGAAAACACTGAAACAAGATGAGAAAGGACATCTTTGATAGCCTCTCCAGAATGTGGTGATGCAAAAATAAGGCCGCTGAAGGTATCTACAGAAACGTGTATATATTTGGTTTTTCCAAATTCAGAAAAATGAGTAACATCCATTTGCCAAAACTGATTGGACAGTAATCTTCGGGGGTTAACTCCCAAGTGTTGAATGGGGAGGGAGACAGGGCAACCAGGGCATGCTTTTACTATTTCTCGTGCCTGTTTCCTGGTAATTTTACATAGTTATCGAAGGTTCTGGGAATTTAGATGGTGAAGATTGTGTAAATCCGTGGCTTTTGAATGGAGCCAACAAAAATTGAAAAGATGAAACGAGTTGCTGCATCAGCTTTGGCATTACCTTGTGTTAGAGGGATGGGAAGATCAGAGTGTGCCCTGATGTGTCCTAAGAAAAATGGGTGTTGTCTGGCCTGAATTAGCTTCTGAAGCTGGTGAAACCGATGGGCCACATTGGAAGAAGCCTTAATGGTGGGTGAAATCTGAAGTAGGGGCACAGAATGAGCAATGTAGGCACTGTATGTATAAATATTAACAGGATTATCAAGAAATGTTTTAAAAACTTGTGTTATGGCAAACAATTCCACAAACTGTGCTGAATGATAGACAGTATCAAAGGTGTTAGGTTGGTTATTGACAACAAAGACTGCTCGGCCATTACTGGAACCGTCTGTAAAGACAGTAAGGACTTGAGGAATGGGAGCCTTTTGAGTAATTTTGGCAAAAATAAATGGATGTAACTGGACAAAATATAAAAGGGGGTCATTGGGGAGGTGGTTATCAATTGTTCCCAAAAAGCCTAATAAGGCAATACGCCATTCATTCTCTGTCTGTAGTAAAAATTGGGTTTGGTCTTTAGTATATGAAATTAAAATATTATCATGGTCTTTGCCAAAATGTTGTCGAGATAGCAAACGACATTTAAAAATAATAGAAGCTACCTGAGCAAGAAAAACAGTAATAACCTTGGAGAATGTGGTGGGTAAATGGACCCAAAGCAAAGGCATCCTTTATTTCTAAAATGTGTATTTCGCTGCCGAAATATTCCTGTGGGTGTATGAGGAGTGTGTAAAATAACCAGAACCAGAGGAAGGTTATAAGAATGTTCTGTAAAAAACTGTTTGGCAATGGCTTCTGTGACTTGGTTTAATGCCTGTCATGCCTCGGGAGTAAGCTTTTGAGGGGAGGAGGGGTGGGAATCACCTCTCAAAATATCATTAAGGGACAAAAGTATACAAGTGGGTAATTTTAAATATGTTTTTAGCCATTGAATATTCCCCAGTAATTTTTGAAAATCATTAAGGGTGTGAAGATGGTCCACCCATAGTTGTGTCTTAGGAATTTGGATCTGATTATCTTGAAGTTTAAGGACCAAATAGGTATAACAGTCCTGTGTTTTAACCTTATTAGGAGCTATCTGTAGTCCCAAGGTAGTGAGGATTTTGTAAAGGTCCAAGTAACAATTATTAAGGTCATGGTTATTAGGTGCAGCAATTACAAATCATCCATATAATGTAAAATATAAATTTGTGGCCATAGCTCTCTCACAGGGTCTACTGCTTGAGCAACATATTTTTGGCAAAGACTAGGGCTGTTGGCCATACCTTGGGGAAGAACCTTCCATTGAAATCTCTGCATAGAGCCCTGAAAATTAAGGTGAGGGAGACTAAAGGCAAAATAGTGTCTATCCTCAGGATGTAAAGGAATGGTAAAAAAAAAAAAACAATCTTTTAAGTCAATAATCATTTTACAATAGTTTTTGGGAATAGCCACTGGTGTGGGAATGCCTGGCTGTAGTGCTCTTATTCGGCACATAGGTTTATTAATGGCACACAAATATTGTAAAAGGCACCACTTGCCTGATTTTTACTTGATAACAAAAATTGGAGTATTCGATGGCGAGGTTGAGGGCTCTACATGGCCGGCTGCCAGCTGTTCCTGCACTAACATGGAGGCAGGCTCCAAATTTTCTTGGGTAAGGGACCATTGATCCAACCACACAAGAGTCTGAGTCTCCCAAATAATTTTATCTCCATGGGGTACAGGAGAGTCAGAGACTGACACTAAAAATCCGAATACCCAAGTCCATATGTATTTCTTTTTTGTATGGGTTTTATTGGCTCAACCAGTCCTTGTCTCAGTCTCCCAAGGCCTATACCAGGGACAAAATAAATACGAAGCATTTGATGAGTCACCATGGAATTGGGACTGGCATGAATAACTTCCATTTGACTCAAAATATCTCGGGCCCATAGGTTAACAGGGAGGTCAGGAACAATGAAAGGAGTGACAATTCCCTTATTACCCTCTTTATCAGTTCAGCTAAGAGCCGTAGAGCTGACCAGAGGATTTTTTGACTGTCCTATCCCTTTAAGGTCAGTCAAGGATGGGGTGAGGGCCCAAGCTGATGACCAATATTTTTGAGAAATAATTGTGGCATCAGCTCCAGTATCTAGAATTCCTTGGAATTCCTTTCCTTCAATAAGTAAGGAAATGGTGGGTCTATTTTGAGAAACGGGTTGAACCCAATTTACATCAGAGCAGCCCAAGGAGGCAGTCCTCCGTGGTAGGTTTGGGTGGTTAAGTGCCTCCTGGATTCAAGGGAAGGAGTATTAATTGTGCAAGACTTGTTCCTGCTGGGATGGCCAAAACTCCATTAATAGCTGTGGCCAGTATTTTTTTTCTCCAGTGAAGTCATTATTATTAATGCCATGGAAGACCTGAACACCATGTAAGTTAGTAAGGCTCTTCCAAAAATAAGGGCACAGATATGAGATGGAGGGGGACCCATAATTCCAGTGGGTATTATCTGGGGCCCTTGCATTGAGTCTAATATAGTTTCAGTGGTGGCACAGATGTCCAATCCTGTGCTGCCTGGAGTGGCTAGTTGGAGTGAAGCAATTGTGGAGAAGAATTTTGAGGTAGGTTGGGAGTTTGGAAGGAAAAAAATCTTATTGCCCCTGGTTTTGTCCTGGGGGATGTCGTGGCCCGGGGCTGGCCCCGCAGCGAGTTTCCCAAGAAGCAGGAAAAAATAGCCTGTCTGAGGGCATTTGTCTTAGATCTACACTCACTGGCCCAGTGATGACCTTTACCACATCTAGGGCAAAGGGTAGCTTGGGGCGGTATAGCCCCAGTTGAAGGAGATGCTATTCCTAGGCTTTCTTTGCCTGTCGGACACTTGCGTGCAAAATGGCCAGGTTGTTTACAAGTAAAGCAAGTACGTGAGCCATTATTGTGAAAGGTCTTGGTAAAGGTGGCACCTAGGGCAAGACCCATGGCATGAGCTGCACCTACCCCTGCATAGAGTCTAATAAAGTCAGAAAGTTTCCCTTTATCCTTATGTGGTTGAAGAACATCCTGACATGCCGGGTTGGCGTTTTCAAAGGCAAGATGTTTCACAAAAGAGCTTTTGTTTTCACTTGGTCCAAGCAAGCATTCCACAGCTAGGTTAAGCCTGGGAACAAAGTCGCTATAAGGCTCGTCGTGCCCTTGTCGAATTTTTGCCAGGGAAGTGGTAGCCGAGGCTTTTGAGGGAGGTGTCTCCAAGCATGTAAGCCAGCCATCTGAATCTGCATCAAAAGTCCAGCAGGGAAATGTGCCTGTTTAGTTTTAGTGTCAAAAGGCTCATTGCCCACTAGCTTAACATAAGACCCGGACTTAGAGGAGGCCTTAGTTAAAATTTTTTGAGCAGTTTCCCGACAGTGCTCTTTGAAATCTGCATTCCATAACAGAAAGTCTCTGGCACTGAGGGTAGCTTGGTCTAAAAATTTCCAATCATTGGGAGTAAGTCATTGTGTGCTGTGGCTTTCTAATAAAGCCAACATGTAGGGTGCAAAGGGGCCATAGTGAGCTCAAGCTTTTTTAAGTTTTTCAGGAAAATGCAGGCTTAATTTTTTGTAGACTCTGGGTTCCTGCCTGCCTAGGGCTGAACTCCTCATCCTCTGAGTCCTGATCTCCTTATTGCATTTCTCCGCTTCCTCCTCTTGATCCTCGTCTAAGTCTTTGACCTCAGCCTGGGCAGGCTTATCTATCTGACTGGTGGTGACTGGGAAGGCGAGCACAGGTTGATGGAGTGGCTTCACCTTTGTATTAGACCACTGTAGGCCAGTTACTTTGACTCCATACCTAAGGCTAATGAACAGAGCTCAGAGTGAAGGGATCTTAATTCTTTTAAAGGTTGGATCTGTTCCTGTCTATGTTGGAAGGATGCTCACAAAGGAGCCAGTTTAGCCAAGGGAAGTGGGGAAAAAATATCTGGGGGGGCGGCATTTGTACCCTGAAGGGCCAGAGCACAAAAGGCAGGAGGGATATAGGAGGGGTTGGATGTGTAAGTCCTATAGGCTGTGGCAGGGTCTTGAGAGGTGCAGGGTCTTCTGAATGGTAGCGAGCTGCTTCCTTCTCCAAGGTAGCCTCCTCTACAGGGGTCAATGAGTCTCCGGAATTTAAAACTGGATAAAGGCAGTTGGTAACCATTGGAGCCTTAATCATTAGGGTGGTATTTTGAGGGGGACCAGGAAGGTTCCCATGGTCCTGGGGAGCCTGAGAAGGGTCTATGTCTATACTAACTGATGGGCATGCCGAGGGGATACGAGAAGTATTTGCATAGCCTCTTCCCCAACCTCGACAAGTTTTAAGGTACCATTGTCAAAGGGTGAACTTTTAAGAATTTCATTAATTAAGTTCCAGTAAGAAAAGGTGGGAACAGGCACATTTTCTGGGCCAAAGGATTCATAATAATCTTTTAAACAGTCTCCTACTCCAAGCCATCTTTTACCATCAATGGTCCTTTCAAGAGGAAACCATGGACACTGCTCTCTTATGTATGAAAAAAAAAATTAAGTGTTTTTTCAAAACACACGCCCCCATGTCTGCAAGGACTCCTTGTAGCCTGACAAAAACAAATCATGTGACGAAATTGCTTGTCCCATAGTGGGTCAATCACCGTGCGTCATCCCCACGCTCCTCCTGTATCTGTCTCTCGGTGGTGTCTTCTACAGTTATTGCAAGCTCCTCTTGACCAAATCTTCCAGGAGGACGGGGTCCCCCTCAATCAATAGCTCAAGCCCCAGTCGGTGGGCGCCAGATGTCCCAGCCGGCAGGACACATCAACGTGGGCAGCGAACCTAGATAGGGAGGAATGAAGGGACAAGAGACACGAGAGATGACAGCAAGACAGGAGTTCTGATCAAGCTGCAAACTTTTATTGTTCACACAGGGGTATTTGTATGCTGGATGTGGGAAATCTCTCTTATCGGCAGTTCCTAGATGTCTTCACAAGGTGAGATAACCTCAGGAAGTTTTCAGAAAGACAGATGGCTGCAGGATGTCTCAGGGAGACAGATGGCTACAGGATGTCTCTCAGACAGGATGTCTCCTGGTGGCTGTTTCTTGTAAGTGTCAGGCTATTCTTTGAAGGAGAATAGAATTCCTTCTATCTCTGACAGTCAGGGATTCAGTATTTCGAATAGAAAATTGGAAAATGAATCCAATGTTTATGCAAATATGTGCTACCCAAAAGTCTTCCCACTCTCATTCAGAACAATGCCTTGACATTACCTTCACCCCAAGTAAGACACAATAAGAGAAGAAGAGTTAGAAAATCTGTGAATACACATCTGGAATGGAAAATTCTCAGTAGTTAACAACCTTGGAGGTGGTAGAGGTGTTTCGAAAAGTAAGGTACATGGTAAAAACTCCACAAACATGGAGCTCTGTTGGCCTAAAGACTTCTTGAGAAACTGCCTCTGAGGTTGGGCACTTGAAATATATGTTGTTGTCAGGAGTTTTAACTTCCTTTGTAGTGAGACCATCAAATCTGGGTCTGCATCTGTGTGACCTGGAGCACATGGTTTCTTATTTTCCAATAAACATGAGGCAGCAGGGCTGAATTCTCTCTTTGTAGGTAATTTGTTGCCATTTGGGGGCAAAGTGTCTCCCAGTGTGGACTTTGAAGCCATTTGGTCTTCCTCTACTTTTCATGGTGTTTCTTGCAGCTGCTTTGGGAGTTTAGTATTTGCTTCACGAAATACAAAGAGGTCAACTAGGACAGAGTGCTGGAGGGAGTTCTGTCACATGTGTTGGTTAAGGGTCTGCAGGAGAGTGCACCAACCAGGCTTCTATCCCACATAGCTTGCCCCCTTGACAATAGCAATCTGATTCTAAACATTGCCCTGAAACCTCTCCGTATAACAAGATGCCTTTACATACAAGGGTATGGGGGCTGCACCATGTCAGTCACAAACCATTTGGAAGCCAATGGCAGATCCACATGACCCCATCACAGATGTTTTAACAAACACCTACACTCCACTGCTCTAGGCCGACTACTCATCGGGCTCCAAATTACTGGCATCTCTGTTCTACATGATTTTCATGAAACCCAGTCAATCAAGGCATTGTCTGGTACACTCATGATCATCTATAAGACATCCAAAGGTTCTCCACTGACACCTGTTCATGGGAATTTCTAAAATTTACTGGTATTTATCTAGCCTATTTTCAAGGATGAAGTTTGAGGCACTGTGGGGTTTAATTCATTCAGGAACCATGAAATGGAGAGGAAGCTTATTTCAATGAAATCTCTGGAGAATTCTAACAGGCAATGATTCCCAACGACAGGCTAAAAGGTCACATTAAGCCAGGCATTTGAGGTCTACAATGTGTGATCCTTTTGTGCTTTGACTTGCAACTATGGCTGCCAATTCTTTAAAAATAAAATCATGTGATATCCTTCCTGAGATTCCCAGTGCTCTGTGGAAAGCCACCCTGGGCCTTGATCTCAGTTTCCAAGGGCGACTCTCATGCGTGGCCTCCTAAAATCCCAACACAATACATGGCAATACTTCTTTGAGGTCAGTTCCATAACTCAGTTTCTAAGGGGAATCACACCAGTGTTCAAGCCCAGGTGGACCCAGTCATCTCTTCCAACGGCCACAAAAATGACCACAATTAAAACCAAAACACTCCCACATGGCCCTCATCTTCTTCCATATAGACACTAATCATAACCTCAGGCTGTAGGTTTCCATGAGGGCCAAAGCCAAAGACAGTATCCAAAATAAGGTCCCTTTCCCCCATTTGCTTAAAGTCAGTGTGGCAGGGAGACCCTTCCTGTGAACCAGAAGTGATGAAAGAGGCCTGCCCTTAATACTGCTCTGATTCTCCATTTTGTGGCCTAATTACTGTGGGGTTTAGATTCCTTATGTTAATTGGGGTCATGAGAAAACCCAAGCACCTATGGCCTAGCCTCTGTAGTGATTTGAAGAACTCATTTGACCCAAAGGATCCCTATTCTCAAAGATGGAGGTCAGGAACCTTACAGAGGAAGGTGAGAGACTTCATCCACAATGACTGCTCTAATGGGTATTTTGGTTTTGGATGCACACATGGGATTTTTTTAGATCCATTAGGTGCTGAGAATCTAAGCCACAACCTCACACAGGGCCAAGAAGCTGATTCAGACACATCCCTTTCCAAAGCAATTAACAAAGAGCCAAAGGTGATGCCCATTCATTTCCATTTGAAAACTCTTCAGTCTTCACAAAGGGGTGGCCTGAGGCAAAGGCTTTCCTGACATTAAGGGCAATAGTACAATAGGTAAGCAAAAGGCCCAAAGCAGGGTTTCTCCACTGAGACTTTCCTGATCACACTGATATCTGAGTTTTCTGAGATGCTCACCATTGCCTTCAGCTATCCAGTACATGGCCATGTCACAGAGCTTAAAGGTGGTACATATCTTGGACACAAAACCATGAGCCTATTCTGGAGTTTAGCCAAAATTCAGAAAGAAAATAGGATCTTAGGAAGATATTAGGTGTGGCCGATCCATATGGCAAGCCGTAGACCATTCATAAATAGGACAGGATGAACGCTTGTAAGATTTCTACTAGATAGGACATATGTATTGATGCGCTCTCTTTTCTAATGTCTACAACCACGGACACAGTGGGATACACAGACATAGAAACACTCGCCTTGTCAAAAGACTTACTAGAAACAATTCACACCAAACCAAACAAAACGACTTTCCTACCTATTCTCAGAACATGAGACAAAACCACAAACCCACACCCACACCCACACCCACACAGACCCCCAAGTAGGTCTGTGAAAATATGGAGTGTCCTTTGACTGGTGGGCCATAATATATTCCCCCATAATGGGCTGTTCTCTCTCAGATCTGGTCTCCGTGTCCAACTCTGTGAAGCTGTTAGGAGCCAGCGGTGAGCCACTACCTTCTTTCTCAGGAAAGGCCCCTCCTCAGACCTTCCTGGCATTAGGCCATCCTCACATCAGTAGGTACCAAGAAAGACTGTCTCTGTCCTTGGAAAATCCAAACAAGTTTGACCACTGGGACATGAACTAGGACTGGCTCTGGGTGCCTGACTTCCTGTATCCCAAGTTCAGAGAGTTCCATCACCAAGGAAGTGAGGTGATGTCACTTCCTTCAGGAACTAAATGAGGTCACTGCCTTGGCAACAACTTTTTCCTAAAAGTTGCTTCTAAGGGTCCCATGAGATGGAGGATGCACCTACTCGCTCTGACATTTTCACAAGTTAGAATGGTATGTCAACCATAGGCACCCGGGAACAGCTGTCCACACAGGCCTGGTTTGGTCCATCTTCTCTACATTAAGATGAAAGAGGCTGATTCAGACACATCCCTTCATTCTGACCAGGTTGTTTACCATGGAAGTTGACTTTTCCTCCCTCAGGTCCTTCATAGCTGCCTACATCTTCTCCATGGATCATTTCTGCATGGACCTTCGAGGTTCTCAGCAGGTGGAAGTTTCCCTACACTCCTGTATTGTAAGACCAACTCTGTCCCTGTTTTTCTGTAAAGTTAGATTGAGGGAACAGTGTATGGTTAGTGTAATAACAGGTTCGATTTGGGTTAGGAATCATTCTGCGCGATGAATAATGGTATTGGGAACCTGCGATATTTATTAAATTATATTGGTAAAATATATGTATGAAAACAGAAATCTAGGATTTGAAGCCCAGAAGGGCATTGGGCCCTTGATTCGGATACGTAGTGTTGAATTAGGTTCTGCACAGTTGTCTTAGATAAATCCATTTACAATGGCATAGGACCTTGTACATTGGATGATTGAATGAGGAAGAGAACATCCAGTCAAAAAGGGATAGTCGGTACGATTAGGTAGATAGTTGGTAGGTTTAGGAAGAAGAGTGAGTACATGATTTGGACGGAAATTTCTTTTTTTTTTATTGGTTGTTCAAAACCCTACAAAGCTTTTGACATATCATATTTCATACATTAGCATACATTAGCTTCAAGTGAGTTATGAACTCCCTTTTTTGCCCCAAGTACAGATTGCAGAATCACATGGGTTACACATCCACATTTTTACATAATACCATAATAGTAACTGTTGTATTCTGCTACCTTTCCTATCCTCTACTATCCCCCCTCCCCTCCCCTCCCATCTTCTCTCTCTACCCCTTCTACTGTAATTCATTTCTCACCTTGTTTATTTTCCCATTCCACTTACAACCTCTTATATGTAATTTAGTATAACAATGAGGGTCTCCCTCCGTTTCCATGCAATTCCCCTTTTCTCTCCCTTTCATTCCCACCTCATGTCTCTGTTTAATGTTAATCTTTTCTTCCTGCTCTTCCTCCCTGCTTTATTCTTAGTTGCTCTCATTATATCAAAGATGACATTTGGCATTTGTTTTTTAGGGATTGGCTAGCTTCACTAAGCATAATCTGCTCTAGTGCCATCCATTTCCCTGCAAATTCCAAGATTTTGTCATTTTTTAGTGCTGCGTAATACTCCATGGTGTATAGATGCTACATTTTTTTAATCCATTCATCCATTGAAGGGCATCTGGGTTGGTTCCACAATCTAGCTATTGTAAATTGTGCTGCTATGAACATCGATGTGGCAGTACCCCTGTAATACGCTCTTTTAAGGTCTTCAGGGAATAGTCCGAGAAGGGCAATAGCTGGGTCAAATGGTGGTTCCTTTCCCAGCTTTCCCAGGAATCTCCATACTGCTTTCCAAATTGGCCGCACCAATTTGCAGCCCCACCAGCAATGTACAAGAGAACCCTTTTCCCCACATCCTCGCCAGCACATGTTGTTGTTTGACTTCATAATGGCTGCCAATCTTACTGGAGTGAGATGGTACCTTAGGGTGGTTTTGATTTGCATTTCTCTGACTGCTAGAGATGATGAGCATTTTTTCATGTACTTGTTGATTGATTGTATGTCCTCCTCGGAGAAGTTTCTGTTCAGGTCCTTGGCCCATTTGTTGATTGGGTTATTTGTTATCTTATTGTCTAATTTTTTAAGTTCTTTGTATATTCTGGATATTAGGGCTCTATCTGACGTGTGAGGAGTAAATATTTGTTCCCATGATGTAGGCTCCCTATTTACTTCTCTTATTGTTTCTTTTGCTGTGAAAAAACTTATTAGTTTAAGTAAGTCCCATTTGTTGATTCTTGCTATTAACTCCTGTGCTATGGGTGTCCTATTAAGGAATTTGGAGCCCGACCCCACTATATGTAGATCGTAGCCAACTTTTTCTTCTATCAGACGGAGAGTCTCTGATTTTATATCAAGGTCTTTGATCCATTTTGAGTTAACTTTTGTGCATGGTGAGAGGAGGGGGTTCAGTTTCATTTTGTTGCATATGGATTTCCAGTTTTCCCAACACCATTTGTTGAAGATGCTATCCTTCCTCCATTGCATGGTTTTAGCCCCTTTATCAAATATAAGATAGTTGTAAGTTTGTGGATTGGTCTCTGTGTCCTCTATTCTGTACCATTGGTCCACCCGCCTGTTTTGGTACCAGTACCATGCTGTCTTTGTTACTATTGCTCTGTAATATAGTTTGAAATCAGGTATCACTATACCGCCTGATTCGCACTTTCTGCTTAGAATTGCTTTTGCTATTCTGGGTCTTTTATTTTTCCATATGAATTCCATGATTGCTTTATCTATTTCTACAAGCAATGCCTTTGGGATTTTGGCATTGCATTAAACCTATATAGAACTTTTGGTAATATCGCCATTTTGATCATGTTAGTTCTGCCTATCCATGAACAGGGTATATTTTTCCATCTTCTAAGATCTTCTTCTACTTCTCTCTTTAGGGTTCTGTAGTTTTCATTGTATAAATCTTTCACTTCTTTTGTTAGGTTGATTCCCAAGTATTTTATTTTTTTTGAGGATATTGTGAATGGAGTGGTTTTCCTCATTTCCATTTCAGAAGTTTTGTTGCTGATATACAAGAATGCCTTTGATTTATGCATGTTGATTTTATATCCTGCTACTTTGCTTAATTCATTTATTAGTTCTAGTAGTTTTTTTGTAGACCCTTTTTGGTCTTCTATGTATAAAATCATGTCATCCGCAAATAATGATAATTTAAGTTCTTCTTTTCCAATTTTTATGCCTTTAATTTCTTTCGTCTGTCTAATTGCTCTGGCCAGTGTTTCGAGAACGATATTGAATAGAAGTGGTGATAGAGGGCATCCCTGTCTTGTTCCAGATTTTAGAGGGAATGCCTTCAATTTTTCACCATTCAGAATGATGCTAGCCTGAGGCTTAGCATAGATAGCTTTTACAATGTCAAGGTAATTTCCTGTTATCCCTAGTTTTTCTAATGTTTCGAACATCAAGGGATGCTGTACTTGTCGAATGCTTTTTCTGCATCTATCGAGATGATCATATGGTTCTTATCTTTAAGTCTATTGATGTGGTGAATAACATTTATTGATTTCCGTATATTGAACCATCCTTGCATCCCAGGGATGAATCCTACTTGATCATGGAGCACAATTTTTTTGATGTGCCTTTGTATCCGATTTGCCAGAATTTTATTGAGGATTTTTGCATCTAGGTTCATCAGGTTATTGTTCTGAAGTTTTCTTTTTTTGATGTGTCTTTTTCTGGTTTCTGAATCAACGTGATGTTGGCCTCATAGAATGAATTTGGAAGAGCTCCCTCTTTTTCTATTTTCTGAAATAACTTGAAAAGTATTGGTATTAATTCTTCTTTAAAAGTTTTGTAAAACTCCGCTGTATACCCATCCGGTCCCGGGCTTTTCTTGGTGGGTAGTCTCTTGATTGCTTCTTCAATTTCATCCATTGGTATTGGTCTGTTCAAATTGTGTGTATCCTCCTGACTCAGTCTGGGCAAATCATATGTATTAAGAAATTTATCGATGTCTTCACTATCTTCTATTTTATTGGAATATAGGTTTTCAAAATAATTTCTAATTGTCTTCTGAATTTCTGTAGCATCTGTTGTGATATTGCCTTTTTCATCCTGTATGTTAGTAATTTGAGTTCTCTATCCTCTTCGTTAGTATGGCTAAGGGTCTGTCAATCTTGTTTATTTTTTCGAAGAACCAACTTTTAGTTTTGTTGATTTTTTCAATAGTTTCTTTTGTTTCAATTTTGTTGATTTCCGCTCTGATTTTAATTATTTCTTGCCTTCTGCTGCATTTGCTGTTGTTTTGTTCATCCTTTTCTAGGGCTTTGAGATGAAGTGTGAGCTCATTTATTTGTTGGTTTTTCCTTTTTTTGAGGAATGACCTCCAGGCGATGATGGTTAGGGTAATAACAGGTTCGATTTCGGTTAGGAATCATTCTGCACGATGAATAATGGTATTGGGAACCTGCGATATTTATTAAATTATATTGGTAAAATATATGTATGAAAACAGAAATCTAGGATTTGAAGCCCAGAAGGGCATTAGGCCCTTGATTGGGATACGTAGTGTTGAATTAGGTTCTGCACAGATGTCTCAGATAAATCCATTTACAATGGCATAGGACCTTGTACATTGGATGATTGAATGAGGAAGAGAACATCCAGTCAAAAAGGGATAGTCGGTACGATTAGGTAGATAGTCAGTAGGTTTAGGAAGAAGAGTGAGTACAGGATTTGGACAGAAATTTCTTTAGCAATAGGGTTTCAGTTAGAGAGTGAATGTAAATGTCAGCACATATGAAAATTCAGTCACAATGATGAACTTTGAAAAATATGTAGAAAAGAAGATAATAATAGAGACTTTACAAAATCAGGCAAAGTATAAAGTGAGTGATAGGATTAGACATTTTGAACACTGTTGAGTTTGAATATATAATCTTAAGAAGAAACAAATATGCAGTGACCATTAGGATTGACATTTGAGAGCATTAGGAAACCTGGACATGGATGCTTTTAGTAATCCATGTTCACTTTCATTTTAGGCTTTGGTACAATCATAAGTGTGACCTTTGCATTTTTTGTCCAGAATATTACTGTCATAGAATGTATATGTGGATCAGATGACATGAGCATTTCTTCAAGCATTTCTGGAAGTAATGTTTTCAAGACCTATAAATTACTATTGGGGGTAAAAGAGGTGTACCCTGTGTCCATGAATATAGACATAATGCATGAATTGACCACATTTTGAATAAATAATTTAACTGTTCCCACTTTAAATAATGGATTGAATTAATATATGAAATATTATAAGAAATCTTGTATTGATATAATATCATTCATTCCAACCAGTAATACATCTATATGTAATATTAGGGTTATGATTATCATGAAAGGTGTGTGAGTATTGCTTCAAAAGTGATCATAGAAATCTAAATTAATGTGTTTGGAAAGAAGTCTCATAAAAAGACCAGTCAAGAAACATGGAGGAATACATGTGATCTGAAGAAGAAAATGATTGAAAGTGAAACAAATGCCTATAAACTTGCGAACTTGTGGATGAAATATATATCCCATGATGTGAATAAATTGAAGAAATAGTAATGTACCAGTGTTGAATAAAATGAACATCCCAATACACATCATGTCCCATAGGAATCTACTTGCGTTGATGTTAAACTAGGTCAGTTACTGTAGAAATATTAGGATTTGTATGCACCATTCACTAAAGTTAGTTTTCAGTACTAAGAAACAAATATGTATATCAGGAGAATGAATATTTTGAGAAAACTCTTGAGAAAATTTGATTATAAATCCACATACTTGAATATGAATGAGTTAAGGGAGTGTATAATAAGACACATATTTCATATTTTGAAAAATCTGGAGAATATATATATATATATATATATATATATATATATATACACACACACACACACACAAACACACACAGACATTAAAAATAGCATAATATATGCTATATGAAATTCACCATGAAATTTATATCATCCAGAGATCCAAAAATATTTATTTTATTTAACATGGATTTATGTATAATGTTGTTCAACTAGGAAGCTCACGCATAGGTTGAATTTTCAGTTCTAAAGCGTTTAGGAGGAGTGATCTCTTAAAATTTGTATCTGCCAAGTCAGCCACTTCACAAAAATGTACGTGTGGTATCAGGTAAGATTCTATAATTTCATGTAAAAATACATGTGCTGAATAGACTACAGAGACAGGGAAACAGGAATTCACATATTTGTTAACTTTAAAACACATGGAGAAATATTTTAACAAATAATTGACTAGATTTATAACTCCTACCCTAAATAATGCAAAAGGCAATTCCACTATACACCATGCCTTCTCTGAACTGCTTGTATTACAATTTTTTTTGGTTTATTTTTCTCCATCTTATTAGGATTAGTTGTCAGAGTCTAGTAGGGTAAGTGTTAGTGTGAGGTATTCAGTATTTTGAAAGGAAAATTGGAAAATGAATCCAATGTGTATGTAAATATGTGGTACACAAAAATCTTCCCACTCTCATCCAGAACAATGCCTTGACATTACAATCGTGCAGAGTAAGACACAATTAGAAGAGAAGAGTTAGAAAATCTGTGAATAAATATCTGGAATGGAATATGCTCAGGAGTTCACAACCTTGGAGGAGGTAGAGGAGATTCCAAAAGTAAGGGACAGTGTAATCATTCCAAAAACATGGAGCTCTGCTGGCGTAAAGACTTCATGAGAAACTGCCTCTGAGGGTGGGCACTTGAAATATATGTTGTTGTCGGGAGCTTCAGCTTCGTTTGTAGTGAGACCATCAAATCAGCGTCTTCATCTATGTGACCTGGAGGACATGGTTTCTTATTTTCCCTGAACATGAGTCAGCAGTGCTGAATACTCTCTTTGTAGGTAAACTGTGGACACGAGGGGCTAAGTGTATCCACATGGGCCTGTGAAGCTATTTGGTCATTCTCCAATTTTCGTGGTGTTTCTTGCTGCTGCACTGGGATTTTGGTATTTGCTTCACGAAATACAAAGAATTCAACTGTTACTCTGTGCGTGAGGGGGTTCTATCACGTGTGGTGGGTCAGGGTCTGCAGGAGAATGCACCTAACAGGCTTATATCCCACATAGTTGCCCCCTTGACCATAGCAACCTGATTCTAAATATTTCCCTAAAACCTCTGCATATAACAAGATGCCTTTACATTGAAGGGACTGCTGGCTGCACCACATCAGTCACAAGCCATTTGGAAGCCAAAGGCAGATCCACATGACCACACCGCAGATGTTTTATCACACACCTGCCCACCAATGCTCTAGGCCCACTCCTCAGCAGGCTCCAACTTCCTGGCATCACTGTTCTGCACAATTTTTATGAAAACCAGTCAATCAAGGCACTGACTGTTATTCTTATGATCGGCCACAGGATATCCAAAGAATCTCCAGTGCCAACTTGTCATGGGAATTTTAAAAATTTCATGATATATTGACCTAGCCATTTTTCAAGGATGAAGTTGGAGGCATTCTGGAACTATTAAATGGTGAGGAAGCTCATTTCAATGAAATATCTGGAGATCTCTCACAGGAAAGACTTCCCAAAGAGTGGCCAAAAGGTCACATGAATTCAGGAAAATTGAGGTCTACAATGTGAGGTCCATGTGTGTTTTGACTCTCAACAATGGTTGCCAAGTTTTTCAAACAAAATCATGTGATATCCTGGCTGAGATTTCCAGTGCTCTGTGAATAACAACCCTGGGCCTAGATCTCAGTTTCCAAGGGCGACTCTCATGCGTGGCCTCCTAAAATTCCAACACTATTCATGGCAATACTTCTCTGAGTTCAGTACGAGAACTCAGTCTTTATGCAGAATCCCACCAAAGTTCAAGCCAAGGTGAACCATGTAATCTCTACTAACCACCACAAAAATGACTACAATTAAAACCAAAACACTCCCACATGGCCCTCATTTTCTTTCATACAGACACTCATCATAACCTCTGGCTGGAGGTTTCCGTGAGGGGTGCAGCCCAAGACAGTGTCCAAAATAAGCTTCCTTGCCCCTAATTTGCCTAAAGTCAGGGTGCCCTGGACACCCTTCCTGTGAATTAAGAGTGATCAAATAGGCCTGCCATTTATTTTGCTCTGCTTCTTAAATTTGAGGCCTACTGATGGTGGGATTTAGATTCTTCATGTGAATTGGAGTCATGAGAAAACCCAATCACCTATGGGCTAGAATCTGCAGGGCTTTGAAGAACTTATTTGTCCCAAAGGAGGCCTATTCTCACTTAATGGAGGTCAGGAACCTTACCAAGGAAGGAGAGAGACTTCATCCACAATGATTGCTCTTTTGGACATTTTGCTTTTGGATGCATACATGGGATCTCTCTTTAGATCCATCAGGTGCAGAGAATCTAAGCCATAGAATTACACAAGGCCAAGAGGCTGATTAAGACATATCCCTTTCCAAAGCAATTAAGCAAAGAGCCACAGTTGATGCCCCTTCATTTGCAGTTGAAAACTTCTTCAGGCTTCAAAAAGGGTGGCCTGAGGCAAAGACTTTCCTGACATTCAGGGCAACAGAACATTAGGTAAGGAAAAGGCCCAAAGCATGGTTTCTCCACTGAGTCTTTACTGGTCACACTGATATCTGAGTTTTCTGAGATGCTCGCCATGCCCTTCATTTAACCAATACATGGCCGTGTCACAGAGCTTGGAGGTGGTACATATCTTGGACACAAAACCATGAGCCTATTCTGGAGAGTGGCCAGAATTCAGGAAGCAAACAGTAACTTAGGAAGATAGCAGGTGTTGCCGATCCATAAGGCAAGCCGCAGTCCATTCATAAATTGGGAAGGATGAATGCTGGGAAGCTTTCTACTAGACAAGACTCATCCATTGATGCATTCTCTTTGCTAATGTCTACAACCACTGACACAGTGAGATACACAGACATAGAAACACTCGCCTTTTCATACGACTTTCTGGAAACACTTTACTCCAAACCAAACAAACCGCCTTTCAGACATATTCTCAGAGCATGAGAAAAAAACCACAAACCCACACCCCCAGCCAGATAAGCACCTCCTTCCTCCAAGTAGGTTTGTGACTATCCGGAGTGTCCTCTGACTGATAGGCCATACTATGTTCCCCCGAAATGGCCTCTCCTATCTCACATCTGGTGTCCATGGCCAATTTTGTGAAGTTGTCAGGAGCCAGCAGTTAGCCACTGCCTTCTTTCTCAGGAAAGGCCCCTCTTAAGAGCTTTCCTGTCATTTGTCCATTCTCACATCAGTAGATACCAAGAAAGACTGACTCTGTCCTTGTTATATCAAACAAGTGAGACCACTAGGTCTGGGACTGAGACAGGCTCTAGGTGCCTGGCTTCCTGGATCCCAAGTTCAGAAAGTGCCATGAACAAAAAAGTGAGGTGAGGTAACTTCTTTCAGGAACTGAATGAGGTTACTGCCTTGGCAACAAGTTTGTCCTAACACATGCATCCAAGTGTCCCATGACATGTAGGCTGACCGTATTTCTGTGACACTTTCACAAGTTAGAATGGTATATCAACCATAGGCACCTGGGAACAGCTCTCCACACAGGCCTCATTTGGTCCATCTTCTCTAGATTAAGAAGAGAGAGGCTGATTCAGACAAAAGCCTTCATCCTGACCAGGTTGTTTGGCATGGAAGATGACTTTTGATCTCTCAGGACCTTCATACCTGCCTACATCTTCTCCAGGGATAAATTCTGCATGGACCTTTGAGGTTCTCAGCAGGTGGACAATCCCCTACTTTCCTGTATTGTAAGACCAACTCTGTCCCTGCTCTTTTGTAAATGTAGATTGAGGGAACAGTTTATGGTTAGGGTTAATTACATGTTTGTTTTGGGTTAGGAATCATTTTGCTGGATGAATAATGGTATTGGGAATCTGTGATATATATAAGAACATAGAGTTGAAAAATATGTATGAAAACAGAAATGTAGTAAGATTTAAAGTCCATATTGGCATTGGGCCTTTGATTTGGATACTTAGCTTTGAATTACGTTCTGCAGTGATGTCTCAGATAAATTGATTATCAATGACATAGGACCTTGTACCTTGGATGATAGATTGTAGAAAAGAACATCCACTCAAACAGGGATAGTCCATAGGATTAGGAAGATAGTCGGTAGGTTTTGCAAGAAGTGTGAGTACAGGATATGGACCAAAAGTTCTTTATCAATAGGGTTTCGGTAATAGAATGAATGTCAATGTCAGCACATGTGAAGAGTCAGTCACATAGGTAAACTGGGGAAAATATGTAGGAAAGGAAACATCAATAGAGACAGTAGGAAATCAGGCAAAGTATAAAGTGAGTGATAGGATTAGACATTTTAACAGGGTTGATGTTGACTATATAATCTTCGAAGAAACAAATATGTAGTCACCAATAGGATGGACATTTGAGAGAATTAGGCAACCTAGACATCAATGTTTTTAGTAATCCATGCTCCCATTCAATTTAGGCTTTTGTACAAACATATGTGTGATCTTTGCATTTTGTATCCAAAATAGTACTGTGATAAAATGTATACGTAGATCAGGTGACATAAGTATTTTTTCCACCATTTCAGGGAGCAATATTTTGAAGATGTATAAATTAGTATTGCGGGCACAAAGAGGTGTACCCTGTGTCTATGAATATAGAGATAATGCATGAATAGATGATACTGTGAATAAATAATATAACTGATTCCACTTTAAATAATGGATTAAATTGATATCTTAAAATATATAAGAAATCTTATATTGATACACAGTCATTCATTCCTATCAGTTATACATCTAATGGTAATATGAGGGTTATGGTTTGTCATTAAGGGTGTGTGAGTTTTGCTTCAAAAGTAATTATGGAAATCGAAAATAATGTGTTTGTAAAGAAGTCTCATGAAGAGACTAGTCAAGAAACATGGAGGAATACATGTGTTCTGAAGCAGGAAGTAATTGAAAGTGAAACAAATTGATATAAATTAGCGAACTTGTGGATGAAATATATATCCCATGATGTGCATTAACTGAAGAAATAGTAATGTACCAGTGTTGAATACAAATGAACGTCAAAATACATATCATGTCCCATAGGAATCTACTTGCATTGATGTTAAACTTGGTCAGTAACTGTAGAACTATTAGGATTTGTATGCATCATTCACTGAAGTTAGTTTTCAGTACTAGGAAACAAATATGTATTTCAGGTGGATGAATATTTCTGAGAATAATCTTGTGAAAAGTTGATAATAAATCCACATACATGAACATGAATAAATTTTGGGAGTGTATAATAAGACACATATATTTCATATTTTCAAAAATCTGGAGAGTGTATATATATATATATATATAGATATAGATATAGATATAGATATAGATAGATATATAGATATAGATATATATATATATAGATACATATATATACATATGCCTATATATATACACACACACACACTCACACAGACATTAAAAAGTAGCAATATATATGCCAATCGAAATTTATTATGAAATATATATAATCCACACATCCCAAAATATACTTTTTACTGAACATGGATTTATATATAATTTTGTTCAGCTAGAAAGGTCACCAATAGTTTGAATTTTCAGTTCCAACAGCATTAAGAGGAGTGATCTCTTCTCACAATTTGCATCTGCCAAGTCAGCAACCTCTCAAGTATATACATGTGATGCCAGGTAGGATTCTATATGTGCATATAAAAACACATGTGCTGAATAGGCCACAGAGAAAGGGAGAGAGGAATTCACATATTTGTTAACTTTAAAAACACATGGAGAACTGTTTTAATTAAAAATTGAGTAGATTTATAATTCCTACCCTATATAATGGAAAAGGCAAGTCCAATTATACAACATGACTCCTCTGAACTGCTTGTATTTCTATTCTGTTTTGGTTATTATTCTCCATCATGTTAGGATTAGTAGTCAGAGTCTAGTGGGGTATGTGTTAGTGTCCAAAATAAGCTCTCTTACCCCTCATTTGCCTAAAGTCACGGGGGCCTGGACACCCTGCATTTGAACCAGGAGTGATAAAATAGGACTGCAGTTAATACTGCTCTGCTTCTCCATTTTGAAGCCTACTGCCTGTCAGGTATAGATTCTTTATGTGATTTGGAATAATGAGAAAACCCAAGCACTTCTTTAGGGCTTTGAAGATTTCATTTGAACCAAATGATCCCTATTCTCACTTGATGTAGGTCAGGAACATAACAAAGGAAGGCAAGACACTTCATCCACCATAACTGATCTTTTTGACATTTTGGTTTGGATGCACACATGGGATCTTTCTTTAGATCCATCAGGTGCTGAGAATCTAAGCCACAACCTCACACAGGTCCAAGAGGCTGATTAAGACACATCCATTTCCAAAGAAACTAAGCAAAGAGCCACAGGTGATGACCATTCATTTTCATTTGAAAACTGTTTTCTTCAGGCTTCCCAAAGGGGTGGCCTGAGGCAAAGACCTTCCTGACATTCAGGGCAACAGAAACATAGGTAAGAGAATGGCCCAAAGCAGGGTTTCTCCACTGAGAATTTCCTGGTCACACTGATATCTGAGTTTTCTGAGATTCTCGCCATTCCTTACCGCTATCCAGTACATGGCCATGTAACAGAGCTTGGAGGTGGTACATATCTTGGACACAAAACCATGAGCCTATTCTGCAGAGTTGCCAGAATTCAGGAAGAAAACAGGAACTTAGGAAGATAGTAGGTGTTGTCCCTCCATAAGGCAAGCTGCAGTTCATTCATGAATTGGGCAGGATGAATGCTGGGAAGCTTTCTACGAGACAGGACATATCCATTGATGCATTCTCTTTTCTAATGTCTACAACCACGGACACAGTGGGATACACAGGCATAGAATCACTCACCTTGTCAAAAGACTTACTAGAAACAGTCCATTCCAAACCAAACAAACTGTCTTTTCTACCTATTCTCAGAACATGAGACAAAACCACAAACTGACACTCACACTCACAAAGGCATCTCCTTCCCGCAAGTAGGTCTCTGACTATCTGGAGTTTCCTCTGTCTGTTGGGCCGTATTATGTTCCAATGAAATGTCCTGTCCTGTCTCAGATCTGTCTCCTATGAAAACTCTGTGAAGTTCTCAGGAGCCAGCGGTGAGCCACTACCTGCTTTCTCAGGAAAGGCCCCTCTTCAGATCTGTCCTGGCATTTGGCAATCCTCACATCAGTAGATACCAAGAAATACTGACTCTGTCCTTGGTACATCCAAACAAGTGAGCCCACTGGGATTGGGACTGGGACTGGCTCTGGCTGCCTGGCATCTTGGATCCCAAGTTCAGAGAGTTACATCACCAAGGAAGTGAGGTAGGTCACTTTCTTCAGGAAATGTATGAGGTCACTACCTTGGCAATCACTTTGTTTTAACATTTGCTTCCAAGGGTCCCATGAGATAGAGGCTGCCCCTACTTTCGGTGACAATTTCACAAGATAGAATGGTATAAAAAACATAGGCGCCTGGGAACATCTCCCCACACAGGACTGGTTTAGTCCATCTTCTCTACATTTAGATAGAGAGACTGATTCAGACACATCCCTTCATCCTGACAAGGGGGTTTGCCATGCAAGATGACTTTTGCTCTCTCAACTCCTTCATAGCTGCCTACGTCTTCTCCAGGGATCATTTCTGCATGGACCTTTGAGGATCTCAGCAGGTTTAAGAACCCCTACATTCCTGTATTGTAAAAGCAACTCTGTCCCTGCTCTTCTGTAAAGTTTGATTCAGGGAAGAGTGTATGGTTACGGTTAATAAAAGTTCAATTTGGGTTAAGAAACATTCTACGGAATGAATAATGGTATTGGGAACCTGTAATATTTACAAGAATGTAAAAGTGAAATATAAGAATGAAAACAGAAATCTAGGTAAGATTTGAAGCCCAGAAGGGCATTGGGCCCTTGATTGGGATACTTAGCTTTGAATTATGTTCTGCAGAAATGTCTCAGATAAATCAATGTTCAATGGCATAGGACTTTGTACCTTGAATGATGGAATGTCAAAGAGAACTTCTAGTCAAAAAGGGATAGTCGGTATTATTAGAAAGATAGTCTGCAGGTTTAGAACTAAGAGTGAGTATAGGATTTGGACCAAAAGTTCTTTTGCAATAGGGTTTCTGGTAGAGATTGAATGTAAATGTGAGCACATGTGAAGAGTCAGTCACAATGATAATCTGGGGAAAATATGTAGGAAAGCAGATATCAATAGAGACATTAGGAAATCAGGCAAATGAAAAAGTGAGTGATAAGATTAGACATTTTCAACGGGCTTGAGGTTGAATATATAATCTTAGGAAGAAACAAATATGTAGTCAAGAATAGGATTCACATTTGAGAGCATTAGGCAAACTGGACATGGAAGTTTTTAGTAATCCATGTTCACTTTCCATTTAGGTTTGGTAAAATCATAAGTGTCACCTTTGCGTTTTGTGTCCAGAATATTACTGTGATAAAATGTATATGTAAATCAGGTGACATGTGCATTTCTTCCACCATTTCTGGGAGCAATATTTTGAAGACGTATAAATTAGTATTGGGGGTACAAAGAGGTGTATCCTGTGTCTATGAATATAGAGATAATGCATGAAAAGACCATACTGTGAATAAATAATATAACTGGTTCCACTTTAAATAATGGATTTAATTGATATCTGAAACTAAGTAAGGAATCTTATATTGATATACAATCATTCATTCCAGCTAGTTGTACATCTAATGGTAATATTAGGGTTTGGTTTATCATGACGGGTGTGTGAGTTTTGCTTCAAATGTGATAATGGAAATCGAAAATAATGAGTTTGGAAAGAAGTCTCATGAAAAGAGCAGTCAAGAAACATAGAGAAATACATGTGTTCTGAAGCAGGAAGTGACTGAAAGTGAAACAAATGCGTATAAATTAGCGAACTTGTGGATGAAATATATATCCTATGATGTGCATAAACTGAAGAAATAGTAATGTTCCATTGTTGAATAAAAATGAATGTCAAAATACACATCATGTCCCATAGGAATCTACTAGCCTTGATATTAAACTGGGTCAGTTACTATAGAAATATTAGATTTTTTTTTTTGGTGTTATAATAGAATTTATTTTACCACTAGCATGCCACAGAATGTTGAGGAAAGAGCAATGGATTTTTAGTTATCGCACTAATAATCTAACATTTAATGACTCTTTTGGATAGTCTAGAAATTACATAAGGCTATGTAACATAATTTTTTTAATTTAACATTCATAAAAGCTTGGAGTTTTGGTAATATTTCTACTTTTTTATTTTTAATTTTTTCAGTTGTGATTGACCTTCATTTTGTTTATTTGTATGTGGTGCTTAGAATAGAACCCAGTGTCCCACACATGCTAGAAAAGCATGTTACCACTGAACCACAAACCCAGCCCCTCCACTTTTATCTTTACATCGAACATGCCTCTCCCTCATCTTTACTCACTTTCTTCCTCATTTTCCCCCTTATCTCTCTTGCTTTTTCGTTTTCCTTTCATATCTGTTTTTCTCTCATGTCATTACAAACAGTAGTATGCTATGAAATTTAAATTTAAGACTGTTTTTTATAGTCATTGTTCTTTTCTTGAGAAAATTTAATAATTATAATCACCTGATAGATATATTAAAATAAATTTTTATACATATGTATCTATATTCATGCATATGCATTACATATTATATATATACATACATATACATTTAAAAGTACTTTGATTAGCCTGTTAAAAATAATATAGACCAAAACTTTCTTAATTCTCAAGCCTTCCAGAATTAACATCTTACAGTGAAAATCAAATAAACATATTTAAATAAACAGGTATCATTCTTTTTATCAATACTGATAATTTAAAGTTTTATATCACATTAAGCTATAATACGGCATATTAAATCTTATGAATTAGAAAAAGTTTTTTGAATAACCTATTATTTAAGGACCATATGCACTGACATTTTAAAGGCTTTCTTGTGATTTCAATTTCTATCAATTGTGTATTAATTGCCAAATGCTTATTTTAGTACTTTTCATATTCATAATTGATATAAAGTCAATTGTTTAATTCTTCTTGTAAGTAATTACTTATTACAGTAGGGACATTATTAATAATTCTAAATCTGTATAAGAAAATAGTACAAAGATATTTTCATGCAAAATTAAGAATAATTGTGTGCTCTAAATGTCTGATTGTTGATACATATAACAAAGAGCTTTTGATGAGTCTCTTCCCCAGTAAAACATAAAATGCAAAGATATTGTTGGGTATATATGTGCAAATAAAGATAAAGAAAATACACATTATCAGCTAGAAACTATTAAATAAAAGGTGAAAACAACAATCCAACACATTGTACGAATTTGTCAGATGAGGTAGTATTCTGGAAGAATAGCCTAAGACTAGACCTGGTCCATGACAAAATATTCACGAAAAAAATGAAATATGAAAAATATAGAAAATGCTATGAATTTTTCATGAAGGTAGGTGAATTATCCTTTAATCTCAATTTATGTGCATTTTCAAAAGCCAATTTCCTGGTAAAATAAATTTGTGATAGTTACAACTAAACGAAACAAAGTTTCTGCTTAGCAAAATGAATGCATCTCAACCCATTTTTAGCTGATTTCTTCCCACTCAATTTTAAACCGTTATTTATTTATTTTATTTCTATTGGTTGTTCCAAACATTACAAAGCTCATGATATATCATCTTTGATACATTTGACTCAAATGGGTTATGAACTCCCATTTTTTCCACAAATATGAATTTCAGAATCACATTGGTTACACATTCACATTTTTGAATAATAGCATATTAGTGACTGTTGTATTCTGCGACCTTTCCTATCCCCCACTATCCCCCCTCCCCTCCCCTCCCATCTTCCCTCTCTACCTCATCTGCTGTTGTTCAATTCTCTCCATTGTTTCCCCCCAATTTCCCCTCAAATCCTCTTATATGTAATTTTGTGTAACATTGAGGGTCTCCTACTATTTCCATATGCTTTCCCTTCTCTCTCCCTTTCTCTCCCCCAACTCGTCTTTGTTTAATGATAAACTTTTCCTCATGCTCTTCCTCGATGTTCTGTTCTTAGTTGCTCTTTTAATATCAAAGAAGACATTTTTCATTTGTTTTTTTAAGGATTGGCTAGCTTCGCCTAGCATAATCTGCTCTAATGCCATCCATTTCCATGCAAATTCTATGATTTTGTCATTTTTTAATGAAGAGTAATACTCCATTTTGTATAAAAGCCACATTTTTTTTATCCATTCATTTATTGAAGCGCATCTAGGTTGGTTCCACAGTCTAGCTATTGTGAATTGTGCAGCTATGATCATTGATGTGGCAGTATCTCTACAGTACGCTCTTTTAAGATCCTCAGGAAATAGTCCGAGAAGGGTGATAGCTGGGTCAAATGGTGGATCCATTCCCAGCTTTCCCAGGTATCACCATAGTACTTTCCAAATTGGCCTCACCAATTTTCAGTCCCACCAGCAGTGTACAAGTGTACCCTTTTCCCCACATTCTCACCAACACTTATTTTGTTTGACTTCATAATGGCTGCCGATCTTACTGGAGTGAGATGGTATCATAGGGTGGTTTTGATTTGCATTTCTCTGACTGCTAGAGATAGTGAGCATTTTTTCATGTACTTGTTCATTGATTGAATGTCCTCCTCTGTGAAGTGTCTGTTCAGGTCCTTGGCCCATTTGTTGATTGGGTTATTTGTTATCTTATTGTTTAATTTTTTTGAGTTCTTTGTATATTCTGGATATTAGGGCTCTATCTGAAGTGTGAGGGGTAAAAATTTGTTCCCAGGATGTAGGCTCTCTATTTACCTCTCTTATTGTTTCTCTTGCTGAGAAAAAAAATTAGTTTAAGTGAGTCCCATTTGTTTATTCTTGTTATTAACTATTTGGCTATGGGCATCCTATTAAAGAATGTGGAGCCCGACCCCACAGTATGTAGATCGTAGCCAACTTTTTCTTCTATTAGACGCAGTGTCTCTGATTTGATATCTAGCTCCTGGATCCATTTTGAGTTAACTTTTGTGCATGGTGAGAGAAAGGGATTCAGTTTCATTTTGTTGCATATGGATTTCCAATTTTCCCAGCACCATTTGTTGAAGATGCTATCTTTCCTCCATTGCATGTTTTTAGCCCCTTTATCAAATATAAGAAAGTTGTAATTTTGTGGATTGGTTTCTGTGTCCTCTATTCTATACCATTGGTCCAGCTGCCTGTTTTGGTACCAGTACCACGATGTTTTTATTACTATTGCTTTGTAGTACAGTTTGAACTCTTGTATCGCTATACCTCCAGATTCACACTTCCTGCTTAGAATTGCTTTTGGTATTCAGGGTCTTTTGTTTTTCCATATGAATTTCATGATTGCTTTATCATTTCTACAATAAATGCCGTTGGGATTTTTATTGGCACCGATTTAAACCTGTAGAGAACTTTGGGTAATATCAACATTTTGATGATGTTAGTTCTGCCTATCCATGAACAAAGTACATTTTTCCATCTTCTAAGATCTTTTTCTATCTCTCTCTTTAGGGTTCTGTAGTTTTCATTATATAAATCTTTCACCTCTTTCGTTAGGATGATTCCCAAGTATCTTATATTCTTTGTGGATATAGTGAATGGAGTGGTTTTCCTCATTTCCATTTCAGAAGTTTTTCTGCTGATATACAGGAATGCCTTTGATTAATGCGTGTTGACTTTATATCTTGCCACTTTGCTGAATTCATTTATTAACTCTAGCAGTTGTTTGTAGACCCTTTTGAGTCTGTTAAATATATTATCATGTCATCTGCAAATAGCGATAATTTAAGTTCTTCTTTTCCTATTTTCATGTCTTTAATTTCTTTTGTCTGTCTAATTGCTCTGGCTAGTATTTCAAGAACTAAATCGAATAGAAGTGGTGATAGAGGGCATCCCTGTCTTGTTCCAGATTTTAGAGGGAATGCCTTCAGTTTTTCTCCATTTACGATGATGCTAGCCTGAGGTTTAGCATATATAGCTTTTAAAATGTTGAGGTAAGTTCCTGTTATCCCTAGTTTTTCTAGTGTTTTGAACATAAAGGGAGGATGAACTTTGTCAAATGTTTTTTCTGCATCTATCAAGATGATCATATGGTTCTTGTCTTTAAGTCTATTGATGTGGTGAATAGCATTTATGGATTTCCGTATATTGAACTAGCCTTGCATCCCTGGGATGAATCCTACTTGATCATGGTGCACAATTTTTTGATATGCTTTTGTATTACATTCACCAGGATTTTATTGAGAATTTTTGCATCCTAGTTTATTAGAGATATTGGTCTGTAGTTTTCTTTCTTTGAAGTGTTTTTGTCTGGTTTCGGGATCAGGGTGATTTTGGCCTCATAGAATGAATTTGAAAGAGCACCTTCATTTTCTATTTCTTGAAATAGCTTGAAAAGTATTGGTATTAATTCTTCTTTTAAGGTTTTGTAGAGCTCCGCTCTATACCCATCCGCTCCAGGGCTTTTTGTGGTTCGTAGTCTTTTGATGGCTTCTTGTATTTCTTCCTTTGTTATTGGTCTGTTTAAATTGTGTGTGTCTTCCTGACTCAATCTTGGCACATCGTATGACTTAAGAAATTTATTGATATCTTCACTATCTTCTATTTCATTTGAATATAGGGTTTCAAAATACTTTCTAATTATCTTCTGTATTTCTGTAGTGTCTGTTGTGATAATGCCTTTTTCATGCCGTATGTTAGTAATTTGAGTTCTCATTCTTCTTCTCTTTGTTAGCATGGCTAAGGGCCTGTCAATCTTATTTATGTTTTCAAAGAACCAACTTTTAGTTTTATCAATTTTTTCAATGTTTTTTTTGTTTCAATTTCGTTGATTTCTGCTCTAATTTTAATTATTTCTTGTCTTCTACTACATTTGCTGTTGTTTTTCTTTTCTTTTTCTAGGTTTTTGAGGTGTAGTGTGAGTTCACTTATTTTATTTTATTTTATTTTTTTGAGGAAAGAACTCCAAGAAATGAATTTCTCTCTTAAAACTGCTTTCATTGTGTCCCATAGATTCCAGTATGTTGTGTCTGTATTGTCATTTGTCTATAAGAATTTTTTATATCCTCCTCTATGTCTTCTGTAACCCATTGATCATTCAGTAGAATATTGTTCATTTTTCCATATGATGTCGGATTTTTCCTTCCTTCTTTTATCATTTATTTCCAGTTTCATTCCAATATGATCAGATATGGTGCATGGTATTATCTCCAAGCCTTTATATTTACTAAGGGTTGCCCTATGGCATAATATATGAACTATCTTTGAGTAGGATCCTTGTGCTGCTGAGAAGAACGTGTATCCACTTGAGGATGGTTGATATATTCTATATATGTTGGTTAAGCCTAGGTTATTTATTGTGCTGTTGAATTCCATAGTTTCTTTATTCAGTTTTTGTCTAGAGGATCTTTCTAATGGCGAGATCAGTGTGTTGAAGTCACCCGTAGTTATTGTGTTGTAGTCTATTTGACTCTTGAACTTGAGGAGAGTTTGTTTCATGAGCGTTGCAGCTCAATTGTTTGGTGCATACAAATTGATAATTGTTATGTCTTGTTGGTGGATGGTTCCTTTTAACAGTACATAGTGTCCTTCATTATCCCTTTTTATTAACGTAGGTTTGAAATTGATTTTATTTGATATGAGTATGGCTACTCCTGCTTGCTTCCGAGGGCCATGTGAGTGGTATGATTTATCCCAACCTTTTACTTTCAGCCTGTGTATGTCTTTACCTATCATATGAGTCTCCTGAATTCAGCAGACTGTAGGATTTGTTTTTTTGATTCAGGTTACTAACCTATGTCTCTTGATTGGTGAGTTTATGCCATTAACATTTAAGGTTACAATTGAAATATGATTTTTACTTTCATTCATGTTTATTTATTTATTTATTTTTAGTTTGGCTAGTTTTTACTTTTTGGTTATTTTCCTCCCCCTTTACTGAGATACCTCCTGCTGTTAGTTTGGGGCACTATTTTTCAATTCCTCTTCTTCTAGTATTTTGCTCAAATGCTTTGCAGTGCTGGTGTTCTTTCTGCAAATTCTTTTAGCTTTTGTTTATCGTGAAAGACACTAATTTCATTGTCAAATCCCAAACTTAATTTTGATGGATACAGTACTCTTGGTTGGAATCCATTATTTTTCAGCGTTTGAAATACATTGTTCCAGGATCTACTCGTTTTCAAAGTTTGTGATGAAAAATCAGTCGTTAACCTAATTGGTTTACCCCAGAATGTAATCTGCCTCATTTCTCTTTTAGCTTTTAATATTCTCTCCTTGTTCTGTATGTTAGCTATCTTGATAATTCTATGTCTTGGAGTTGGTCTATTATGGTTTTGAATGTTTGAGGTCATGTAGGCTTCAAGGATTTGGCAATCCATTCCATCTTTTATCTCTGGGAAGTTTTCTAGAATTATTTCATTTAATATGTTGTCCATTCCTTTGGTTTGAATCTCTATGCCTTCTTCTATCCTGATGACTCTCAAATTTGTTTTTTTATGACATCCCATATCTCTTAAATAGATTGCTCATGGGATATAAGCATCTTTTCTGTGTTGACTATATTCTTTTCAAGTTGATAAACTTTGTCTTCATTATCTGATCTTCTGACTTCTACTTAATCTAGTCTATTTACAATATTCTCGTTTGAGTTTTTAATGTGGTTTATATTTTTTGCATTCCTAGGATTACTGTTTGATTTTTTTAAGAACTCTGTCTTTTGGTAAAGCTCCTTCTTTGTCATTTGAATTTGTTTGTTTAATTCATTTTCAAAATATTCTTTTATTGCTTGGACTTGCTGCCTCATGTCTTCTCTAATATTTCTTTCCATCTGAGTTAGGGATGCATTGAGTTTTTTCCCTATCCCTGTTTCTGATGATTCTAGGTCCTCCTGTAGAATTAAGTTGTCCGGCATTATTTGTACACCTTTTTCCCTTGTTTTTTCATGAAGTTCACATTACTTTCCAGCTCCGTTTGATTGCTGTGTTTCTGCTCTCTTCTATATATTTGTTTTGGTTTTATATATCTCTATTGTAGCTCCTTTGTGTTGGTAGACTGTGCATGCTAAAGTGGATTCCACTGGGAAGGAATTCCGACGGCCGAGCTCCAGTGATGTCACCTCTCTGCTATGGTGGGCCCCAGGCTCTTTGCCCGGGTGTTCGCATGGGGGTGTGGGACTGTACTGTCTCTGTCTGTTTTCAGCTCCTGGTCGCGGGTGTGCAGGCGGTCACAAGCTGTCCAGTCACGCAGTCAGCGGGTGGGCTGTCACCGGCGGTTGTGCGATCTCTAGCCACCCATTAGGGCGGGCATATGGCAGGCGATTGGTCGCTGGTGGGCAGGCAGTCTCCAGCCGTCCAGTCGCACCTGCAGCAGGCCGGCTCTTGCCGGCGGGGGAGCGTTCTCCAGGCGCCCAGTCACACGGGCCTGGCCTCTAGTCCCCTGGTTTCTCCTGCTAGTCCTGGTTTCTCCTGCTAGAGAGACATTACAATGTAGCATTATGTATGCCAACCGAAATTTATCATGAAATACATATCATCCAGAGATCCAAAAATATTAATTTTACTGAACATGGATTTATGTATAATGTTGTTCAAATAGGAGGCTCAGCCATAGGTTGAATTTTCAGTTTCAACAGCATTTAGGAGGAGTGATATCTTCTCACAATTTGTATCTGCCAAGTCAGCCACCTCACAAAAATGTACGTGTGATACTAGGTAGGATTCTATATATGCATATAAAAATACATTTGCTGACTAGGCTACAGAGAAAGGGAGACATAAATTCACATGTTTGTTAACTTTAAAAAAAAATGGAGAACTATTTCAACAAAAAAATTGACTAGATTTATAACTCCTACCCTATATAATGCAAAAGGCAAGTCCAAGAATACCAAAGATGCCTCCTCTTAACTGCTTGTATTTCTATTCTGATTGGGTTATTATTTTCCATGATATTACGATTAGTAGTCAGAGTCTAGTAGGGTAGGGGTTAGTGTCAGGGATTCAGTATTTCAAATGGAAAATTGGAAAATGAATCCAATGTGCATGCAAATATGTGCTACACAAAAATGTTCCCACTCTCATCAAGAACTATGGCTTGACATTACTTTTGCCCCAAGTAAGACACAATTAGAGGAGAAGTGTTAGAAAATCTGTGAATACATATCTGGAATGGAATATGCTCAGTAGTTCACAACACTGGAGGTGGTAGAGGAGTTCCCAAAAGTAAGGGATAGGGTAAACACTCCACAAACATGGAGCTCTGCTGACCTAAAGACTTCTTGAAGAACTGCCTCTGAGGTTGGGCACCTGAAAAATATGTTGTTTTCTGGAGCTTTAGCTTCATTTGTAGTGAGACCATCAAAGCTGGGTCTACATCTATGTGACCTGGAGGACATGGTTTCTTATTTTCCAGTGAAGATGAGGCAGCAGTGCTGAATTTGCTCTTTGTAGGTAAACTGTGACCACTGGGGACTAAGTGTCTCCCCATGTGGACTGTGAAGCCATTTGGTCATCCTCCAAATTTCATGGTGTTTCTTGCTGCTACACTGGGAGTTTCTATTTGATTCAAAAATACAAGGAGTTCTAGTGGGTCACAGTGCTGGAGGGAGTTCTGTCACATGTGGTGGGTCAGTTTCTGCAGGAGAATGCACCAAACATACTTCTAGCCCACATATATTGCCCCATTGACCATAGCAACTTGATTCTGAACATTGCCCTGAAATCTCTCAGTATTACAAGATGCCTTTATATAGAAGGGACTGCTTGCTGCACCATGTCAGTCACAAGCCATTTGGAAGCCAATGGAAGATCCACAGGCCCCACCACAGATGTTTTATCACACACCTGACCACCACGGCTCTAGGCCCACTACTCAGCAGGCTCCAACTTATTGGCATCTCTGTTCTACACGATTTTCATGAAACCGAGTCAATCAAAGCACTGTCTGGTATACTCATGATCAGCAACAGGACATCCAAAGGTCCTCCATTGCCACCTGGTCATGGGAATTTCAAAAATTTTATGGTATTTTTGTAGCCATTTTTCAATGATGATGTTGGAGGCACTGTGGGTTAAAATTCACTCCAGAACCATTAAATGTAGAGGAAGCACATTTCAATGAAAGCTTTGGAGAATTCTCACAGGAAAGGCTTCTCAAAAAGTGGCCAAATGGTCACATGAAGCCAGTCCCATTGAGGTCTACAATGAGGTCCATGTGTGTTTCGACTCTCAAATATGGCTGACAAGTCTTTCAGAATAAAATCACGTGATATCTTGGCTGTGATTCCCAGTGCTCTGTTGAAAGCCACCCTGCACATAGATCTCAGTTTTCAAGGGGGACTCTCATGCATGGCCTCCGAAAATCCCAACACAATTCATGGCAATAATTCTCTGAGTTCAGTTCCAGAACTCAGTCTCTAAGGGGAATCACACCAGAGTTCATGTAAAGGTGGACCCAGTTATCTCTTCCAAACACCAAACAAATGGCCACAATTAAAACCAAAACACTCCCACATGGCCCTCATGATCTTTCATATAGACACTCATCATAACCTCTGGCTGGATGTTTCCATGAGGGGCGAAACCCAAGACAGTCTCCAAAATAATCTCCCTTGCCCCTTAATGGCCTAAAATCAGGGTTGCCTGGACACACTTCCTGTGAACTAGGAGTGATCAAATAGGCCTGCTGTTAATACTTCTCTGCTTCTCCAATTTGAGGCCTACTGACTGTGGGGTTTATTTTTTTATGTGAATTGGAGTCATTATAAAACCCAAGCACATATCGGCTAGCTTCTGCAGGGCTTTGAAGAAATCATTTGACCCAAAGGATCCCTATTCTCACTTGATGGAGGTCAGAAACCTAAAAGAGGAAGGGGAGAGACTTCATCCACAATGACTGCTCTTTTGGCCATTTTGGTTTTGAATGCACACATGGGATCATTCTTAAGATACATCAGGTGGTGAGAATCTAAGCCATTGCCTCAAACAGGGCCAAGAGGCTGTTTCAGACACATCCCTTTTCAAAGCAATTAAGCAAAGAGCCACAGGTGATGCCCATTCATTTCCATTTGAAACCTGTTTTCTTCAGGCTTCACAAAGGGGTGGCCTGAAACAAAGACCTTCCTGACATTCAGGGCAACAGAACAATAGGTAAGCAAAGCAGGGTTTCTCCACTGAGACTTTATTGGTCACACTGATATCTGAGTTTTCTGAGATGCTCGCCATTCCCTTCAGCTATCCAGTACATGGCCATGTAACAGGGTTTGGAAATGGTACATATATTGGACACAAAACCATGAGCCTATTCTGTAGAGTGGCCAGAATTCAGGAAGAACGCACGAACTTTGGAAGATAGCGCGTGTTGCCCATCGATAAGGCAAGCCAAAATCCATTCATCAATTTGGGAGAATAATTGATGGGAAGCTTTCTACTAGACAGGACACATCAATTGATGCATTATCTTTTCTAATGTCTATAACCATGGACACAGTGGGATACACAGACATAGAAACACTCGCCTTGTCAAATGACTTACTAGAAACAGTTCACTCAAAACCAAACAAACCGCCTTTTCTATCTATTCTCAGAACATGAGGCAAATCCACAAACACACAGCGACACCCACAGAGGCACCTCCTTCCCCAAAGTAGGTCTGTGACTATCCAGAGTGTCCTCTGACTGGTGGGCCATAGTATGTTCCGCCGAAATGGCCTGTCCTGTCTCAGATCTGGTCTCTTTAACCAACTTTGTGAAGATGTCAGGAGCCACTGGTGAACCACTATCTGCTTTCTCAGGAAAGGCCCCTCTTTAGAGCTTTTCTGGCTTTTGGCCATTCTCATATCAGTAGGTACCAAGAAAGACTGACTCTGTCCTTGGTATATCCAAACAAGTGAGACCACTGGGACTGGGACTGGGACAGGCTCTGGGTGCCTGTCTTCCTGCATCCCAAGTTCTTAGAGTTCCATCACCAAGGAAGTGAGGTGAGGTCACTTCCTTCAGGAACTGAATGAGGTCACTGCCTTAGCAACAACTTTGTCCTAACAGTTGCTTCCAAGGGTCCCATGAGATGGAGGCTGCCCCTACGTCCTCTGACACTTTCACAAGTTAGAATGTATATCAATCATAGGCACCCGGGACCAGCTCTCCAAACAGGACTGTTTGAGTCCATATTCTAATGGGTGACACTAGAGCAGATTATGCTTAGTGAATCTAGCCAATCCCTAAAAAACAAATACCAAATGTCTTCTTTGATATAATGAGAGCAACTAAGAATAGAGCAGGGAGGAAGAGCAGGAAGAAAAGATTAACATTAAACAGAGACATGAGGTGGGAGGGAAAGATAGAGAAAAGGGGAATTGCATGGAAATGGAGGGAGACCCTCATTGTTATACTAAATTACATATTAGAGGTTGTGAATGGAATGGGAAAATAAACAAGGTGAGAAATGAATTACAGTAGATGGGGTGGACAGAGAAGATGGGAGGGGAGGGGAGGGGGGATAGTAGAGGATAGGAACGGTAGCAGAATACAATTACTAGTATGGAATTATGTAAAAATGTGGATGTGTAACCGATGTGATTCTTCAATCTGTATCTGGGGTAAAAATGGGAGTTCATAAATCACTTGAAGCTAATGTATGCTAATGTATGAATATGTTATGTCAAAAGATTTGTAAGGTTTTGAACAACCAATAATAAAAAAAAGAACAGAGAGGCTGATTCAGTAACAACCTTTCATCCTGACCAGGTTGTTTGCCATGGAAGTTGACTTTTGCTCTCTCAGGTCCTTCAGTGGTGCCTATATCTTCTCCAGGGATCACTTCTGCATGAAACTTTGAGTTTTTCAACAGGTGGAAGATTCACTACATTCCTCTATTTTAGGACCAACACTGTCCCTGCTCTTCTGTAAAGTTAGATTGAGGGAACAGTGTATCATTTCGCTTAATAACAGGTTTGATTTGGGTTAGGAATCATTCTGCTTGATGAATAATGGTATTGGGAACCTGTGATATTTATAAGAATATATAGGTGAAATATAAGTATGAAAACAGAAATCTAGGTAAGATTGGAATTCCACAAGGGCATTGCGCTCTTGATTGGGATACTTAGCTTTGATACATGTTCTGCATAGATGATTCAGATAAATCAATAATCAATGGCATAGGACCTTGTACCTTGGATGATTGAATGTAGAAGTGAGTATCCACTCAAACTGGGATAGTCGGTAGGATTAGGAAGATATTCTGTAGGTTTCAGAAGAAGAGTGAGTACAGGAATTGTAACAAAAGTTCTTTAGCAATAGGGTATCACATAGACAGTGAATGTAAATGTCAGCACAAGTGAAGTGTTAGTCAAAATTGTGAACTGGTGAAAATATTTAGGAAAGCAGACATCAATAGAGACATTAGGAAATCAGGGAAAGTATAAAGTGAGTGATAGGATTAGACATTTGCAACAGGGCTGAGGTTGAATATATAGTCTTAGGAAGAAACAAATATGTTGTCATAAATAGGATTGACATTTGAGAGCATTAGGCAACCTGGACATGAATGTTTTTAGTAATCCATGCTCACTTTCCATTTAGGCTTTGGTACAATCATAAGTGTGACCTCTGCTTTTTGTGTCCAGAATATTACTGTGATAAATGCATACGTAGATCAGGTGACATGAGTATTTCTTCCACCATTTCTGGGAGCAACATTTTGAAGACGAATAAATTAGTATTGGGGTTACAAATAGATGTACCCTGTGTCTATGAATGTAGAGATAATGCATGAATAGACCATACTGTGAATAAATAATATAATTGGTTCCAACTTTAAATAAAGGATTGAATTGATATCTGAATATATACAGAAAATCTTATATTGATATACAATTATTCATTCCAACCAGTAATACATCTAATGGTAATATTAGGGTTATGTTTTATCATGAAGAGTGTGTGAGTTTTTCTTCAAAATGATTATGGAAATCAAAAATAATGTGTTTGAAATGAAGTCTCATGAAAAGACCAGTCAAGAAACCTGGAGGAATACATGTGTTCTGAATCAGTAAATGATTGAAAGTGAATCAAATGCCTATAAATTTGTGAACTTATGGATGAAATATATGTCCTATGATGTTCGTAAACTGTAGAAATTCTATTGTACCAGTGTTGAATAAAATGAACTTCAAAATACACATCATGTCCCATAGGAATCTACTTGCATTGATGTTAAACAGGGTCAGTTAATGTAGAAATATTAGAATTGTATGCACCATTCACTGAAGTTAGTTTTCAGTAATAGGAAACAAATATGTATTTCAGGTGGATGAATATTTCTGAGAATAATCTTTTGAAATGTTGATTATAAATCCACATACATGAACATGAATGAATTTAGGTAGTGTATATAAGACACATATATTTATGAACATGAATGAATTTAGGTAGTGTATATAAGACACATATATTTTATATTTGGAAGAATTTGGAGATATATATATATATATATATATATATATATATATATATATATATTAAAAAACACACACAGACAATAAAATGTAGCAATATATATGCTAATCGAAATTCTTCATGAAATGTACATCAGCCACTGATGCAAAAATATTTATTTTACAGAACATCGATTTATGTATAATGTTGTTCTACTAGGAGGCTCACCCATAGGTTGAATTTTCAGTTCCAACAGAGTTTAGGAGGAGTGATCTCTTCTCACAATTTGTATTTGCCAAGTCAGACACCTCAGAAGAATATACGTGTGATACCAGGTAAGATTCTATATGTGCATATAAAAATACATGTGCTTAATTGGCTACAGAGAAAGGGAGACAGGTATTCACATATTTGTTAACTTTAAAAACATGTGGAGAAGTATTTCAGTTAAAAATTAGCTAGATTTATAACACCTACCCTATATCATTCAAAAGGCAAGTCCAACTATACACCATGCCTCCTCTGTACTGCTTGTATTTCCATTCTGTTTGGATTATTTTTCTCCATCATATTTGGATTAGTAGTCAGAGTCTAGTAGGTTATAGTTTAGTGTCAGGTGTCCGGGCCGGCTGGACACTTCAACGTGGGCGTTGAACCTTGTTGGGGAGGAATGAAGGGACAAGAGTGATGAGAGAAGACAGCAAGACAACAGTTCTGATCATGCTGAAAACTTTTATAGTTCTCACAGTGTATTTATATGCTGCGGATGAGAAAGCTCTCTTATCGGCAGTTGCTGGATGTCTTCACAGGGTGAGATAACCTCAGGATATTTTAGGAAGACGGATAGCCGCAGGATGTCTCAGGGTAATAGATGGCTGCGGGATGTCTCCCAGGCAGGAAATCTCACAGGGGTCTATTTCTTGTAAGTGTCAGGCTATTCTTTGAAGGAGAACTTCCTTCTAGCCCCTGACATCTTCCCCCTTTCTTATATAAAATATTTGACCATACCTTACAGGCCAATGTTTTAGGGGGTTATAGAGGCTCTGTTTCTCTAACAGGCCTTATAATATCTCCTGATCTGATTTGAGCATGTTTACTAGGAGATTTCGTGGTGGCCTAGGCATGTTTTTTAAGGAGACGGCTTTGAGGGGGAAGCATGCCAACTGCCATACACCAGAGCGTGTCACTCAGAAGACTTGGGTTTTGGGAACCATGGATCCATCCTCCTGCAGTCCTTCCTGCACCCTCTGTTATTATGGCCTAACGTCCTCACTCCATGGGTGCGTCCTCCCCCAAACAGAGGGGCCCATGGAGGACGAACCCTTATGGCAAGGGCAGAAGATGGTTGGTCAGAGCTGATACTTAGAGTTTTATATAAGAAAGCGAGATCTGTGGGCATGTAACCTTAAGAAATAAGCTTATGAGGAGGGTAGAACATCCTTTTAAATGTTGGCAGCACGGTCTTCCATATCCAGGCGATGATAGTGCACCTGTAGGGGCTTAGAGGCCAAAATATTAATCTGTTCTTTAATAAATTGTAACAGCCTGTTTATAATGCAGGGTCCTAGGGACACCATTAAAAGGAAACCCAACAAAGGGCCTAATAGGGGAAGAAGATAGGGCAGAAATCCATTAAGCCCAGTCCAGAGGGGATTTTCAAATATTTCCCTTCGTCTCTTTTCTAGATCTTCTTGAAGCTGCTTAATTTTAGTGCATTCTATGCCAGAATTATTGGCATAAATGCAGCATCATTCCCCTAAGGCCAAGCAAATACCTCCCTGGTTAGCTGTCAGCAAATTTAAGCCTCGTCTTTTTTGAAGGAACACTTCTGCCAGGGAGTCTATTTGGTCCTGCAAATCTTTAATGGTTCATGATAGAGTTTTTATCAGTTGTTACTGATAGAGTTTATAATTTGTTGAGACAGGCGATGGTAAGAGTGAATAGACGTGCCTAAGCCAGTGTACCTGTGCCCACAGGGACTGTTATTCCAAGGCTGGCAGATTGTTGGCTGCATCTGAAAAAGAAGAAATTTTGTCCTCATGAGGAGTCCCTCTGTCCCTGTTTTGAGGTAAGTCATTAACCTGTTTAACCAGGAGTTCTGGTAACCATCTTGGGGCTGTTTGATCTTGGTCCAAAACATAAGCTGAGCCTCCTCCCCAGATGAGGACAGGATCTGGGCCTTTTTATTTATTTGTAAGGGGATTGTGTCACATAACAGGTGGGCGAACAGAATTGGACGAGGGATGGCAGTGTCTGTCTGTTTCCGAATGGCCTTCACTGTCTAGGGTAAGAAAAATAAGGGCAAATAATGCATTGTTAAGGCGATGCCTGGGTGTGGTAAATACAAGGGAGGAAGCCTTAAGGAGGGTTAGCCAAGTTTTTAAGTTAAGGTGGGCAAGTTCCACAATTCCTTGGCCCTGAGGGTTGTATGGAATTCCAGGAGTATGACAAATTTGCAAGGTAGCACAAAACTGTTTAAACTTGGCAATGGTATATGTAGGATAAATATCTGTTTTAATATGTATTGGTTTACCCATAACAGAAAAGGCTGAAACAAGATGAGAAAGGACATCTTTGGTAGCCTCTCCAGAATGTGGTGATGCAAAAATAAAGCCGCTGAAGGTATCTACAGAAATGTGTATATATATTTGGCTATTACAAATTCAAGAAAATGAGTAACATCCATTTGCCAAAACTGATCGGGCAGTAATCCTCGGGGGTTAACTCCCAAGTGTTGAATGGGGAGGGAGACAGCGCAACTAGGGCATGCTTTTACTATTTCTCGTGCCTGTTGCCTGGTAATTTTACAAAGTAATCAAAGGCTCTGGAAATTTAAATGGTGTAGATTGTGTAACTCCGTGGCCTTTTGAATGGAGCCAACAAAAATTGGAAAGATGGAACGAGTTGCTGCATCAGCTTGGGCATTGCCTTGAATTAGAGGGCTGGAAAGATCAGAGTGTGCCCTTATGTGTCCTAAGAAAAATGGGTGTTGTCTGACCTGAATTAGCTGCTGAAGCTGGTGAAACAGAAAGGTCACATTGTTAGAAGCCTTAATGGGGGGTGAAATCACCAGCAGGTGCACAGAATGAGCAATGTAGCCACTGTCTTTAAAAATATTAACAGGATTATAAAAAATGTTATAAAAACTTGTGTTATGTCAAACAATTCCACAAACTATGGTGACTGATAGACAGTATCAAAGGTGGTAGGCTGGTTATTGACAACAAAGACCGCTCGGCCATTACAGGAACCATCTGTAAAGACAGTAAGGGCTTGAGGAATGGGAGCATTTTGAGTAATTTCAGGAAAAGTAAATGGATGTAACTGGACAAAATGTAAAGGGGGGTCATTGGGGAGGTGGTGATCAATTGTTCCCAAAAGCCTGATAGGGAAATACCTCATTCATCCCTTGTCTCTACTAAAAATTGGGTTTTGTCCTTAGTATATGGAATAAAAATATTATCAGGGTCTTTGCCAAAATGTTGTAGAGAAATCAAATGACCTTTAAAAATAATAGAAGCTACCTGAGCAAGATAAACAGTAATAACCTTCGAGGATGTGGTGGGTAAATGGACCCAAAACAAGGGGCAGTCTTTATTTTTAAAATGTGAATCTCGCTGCCAAAATATTCCTGTGGGTGTATGAGGAGTGTGTAAAATAACCAGAACCAGAGGAAGGTTATAAGAAATTTGCGTAACAAATTGTTGGGCAATGGCTTCTGTGACTTGGTTTAATGCCTGTCATGCCTTGGGAGTAAGATTTTGAGGGGAGGAGGGGTGGGAATTACCTCTCAAAATATCATTAAGGGTCAAAAGTACACAAGTGCATAATTTTAAATATGTTATTAGCCATTGAATATGCCTCAGTAATTTCTGAAAATCTTTAAGGGTGTGAAGATGGTCCACACGTAGTTGTATTTTAGAAATTTGGATCTGATTTCTGTAGAATTTTAAGGCCCAAACTTTTATAAGAGTCCTGTGTTTGAACCTTATTAGGAGCTATCTGTAGTCCCAAGGTAGTGAGGATTTTGTAAAAGTCCAAGTAACAATTATTAAGATCATGGGTATTAGGTGCAGCAATTAACAAATCATCCATATAATGTAAAATATAAATTTGTGGCCCTTGCTCTCTCACAGGGTCTACTTCTTGAGCAACGTATTTTTGGCAAAGAGTAGGGATGTTGGCCATACCTTGGGGAAGAACCTTCCATTGAAGTCTCTGCATAGGGCCCTGAATATTAATGCAAGAAAGACTAAAGGCAAAATAGGGTCTATCCACAGGATGCAAAGGAATGGTAAAAAAGCAATCTTTTAAGTCCATAACCATTTTACAATAGTTTTTGGAAATAGCCACTGGTGTGGGAATGTCTGGCTGTAGTGCTCCCATCGGGAGTATAACTTTATTAATGGCACACAAATCTTGTAAAAGGCGCCACTTGCCTGATTTTTTCTTGATAACAAAAATAGGAGTGTACGATGGTGAGGTTGAGGGCTCTACATGGCGGGCTGCCAGCTGTTCCTTCACTAACATGGAGGCAGCCTCCAAATTTTCTTGGGTAAGGGGCCACTGATCCACCCACACAAGAGTCTGAGTCTCCCAAATAATTTTATCTCCATGGGAACAGGAGGGTCAGGAACCGACACTAAAAATCCAAATATCCAAGTCCATATGTATTTTTTTTTATTGGTTGTATAGGATCCACCAGTCCTTGTCTCAACCTCCCAAGGCCTGTACCAGGGACAAAATTCATACGGAGCATTTGATGAGTCACCATGGAATTGGGACTGGCAAGAATAATTTCTATTTGACTCAAAATATCTCCAGCCCATAGGTAAACAGGGAGGTCAGGAACAACGAAAGAAGTGACAGTTCCCTTATTACCCTCTTTATCATTCCAGCTAAGAGCAGTAGAGCTGACCAGAGGATTTTTTGACTTTCCTATCCCTTTAAGGTCAGTCAAGGATGGGGTGAGGGGCCAACCTGATCGCCAGTATTTTTGAGAAATAATTGTCGCATCAGCTCCAGTAACTACAATTGCTTGGTATTCCTTTCCTTCAATAAGTAAGGTAAGGGTGTGTCTAATATGAGAAATGGGATGAACCCAATATACCTCAGAGGAGCCCAAGGAGGCAGTCCCCCACAGTAGGTTTGGGAGGTGGAAATGCCCCTTAATCTAAGGGAAGAAGTATTAATTGTGAAAGACTTTTTCCTCCTGGGATGGCTGCAACTCTATTAATAACTGTGGCCAGTATTTTTATTTCTCCAGTGAAATCATTATCATTAATGCCAGGGAAGACCTGAACACCTTGTAAGGTAGTAGAGGCTCTTCCAAGAATAAGGGCACACGTATGAGATTGAGGGGCACCCATTATTCCAGTTGGTATTATCTGGGGCCCTTGCATTGAGTCTAATATTGTATCAGTGGTGGCACAGAGGTCCAATCCTGCACTGCCTGGAGTGGGTAGTTGGAGGGAGCCAATTGTGGAGTAGGATTTTGAGGTAGGTTGGGAGTTTGGGAGGGAACAAACCTCATTGCCCCAGGGAGTTTCCTGAGAAGTAGGAAGAAATAGGCTGTCTGAGGGCATTTGTCATTGATCTACACTCACTGGCCCAGTGATGACCTTTACCATATCAAGGACAAAGTGTAGCTGGGGTCGGTTTAGCTCCAGTTTGAGGAGACACTATTCTTACTCTTTGTTTGCCTGTCGGACACCTGCGTGCAAAATGGCCTGGTTGTTTACAAGTAAAGCAAGTACTTGAGCCAGTATTGTAAAAGGCCTTGGTAAATGCGGCACTAATTTGAGACCCATGGCATGGGCTGCACCCACGCCTGCACAGATTCTAATAAAGTCAGAAAGTTTCCCTTTATCCTTATGATGTCGAAGAACATCCTGACATGCCGGGTTGACATTTTCAAAGGCAAGATGTTTTACAAAGGTGCTTTCGCTTTCGCTTGGTCCAATCAAGCATTCCACAGCTAGGTAAAGCCGGGGAACAAAGTCGCTATAAGGCTCATCGGGCCCTTGTCGAGTTCTTGCCAGGGAAGTGATAGCCGAGGCCCTTTCAGGGAGGCGTCTCCAAGCAACTAAGCCAGCCATCTTAATCTGCGCAAAAAGTTCAGCAGGGAAACGTGCCCGTTTAGTTTTAGTGTCAAAAGTTGCATTGCCCACTAGCTTAACATAAGTCCAGGATTTAGAGGAGGCCTTTGTTAATTTTTTTTTTAGTAGTTTCTGACAGGGCTCTTTGAAATCTGCATTCCATAGCAGGAAGTTTCCGGCACTGAGGGCAGCTAGGTCTAAAAATTTCCAATCATTGGGAGTAAGAAATTGTGTGCTGCAGCTTTCTAATAAAGCCAACGTATAGGGCACAGTGGGGCCATAGTGAGCACAAGCCTTTTTAAGTTTTTCAAGAAAATGGAGGCTAAATTTTTTGTAGAAACTCTGGGTTCCTTCCTGCCTAGGGGTGAACTCCTCATCCTCTAAGTCCTGATCTCCTTGATCCATTTCCCCCGCTTCCTCCTCTTTTTCCTCTTCTAAGTCTTTGACCTCAGCCTGGGCAGGCTTATCTATCTGACTGGTGGTGACTGGAAGGCGAGCACAGGCCGATGGAGAGGCTTCGCCTTTGTATTAGACCACTGTGGGCCAGCTTGTGTTGACTCCATTCCTAAGGCTAATGAAGAGAGCTCAGAGTCAAGGGATCTTTATTCTTTTAAAAATTGGATCTGTTCCCGTCCATGTTGGAGAGACTCTCTCAAGGGAGCCAGGTTAGGCAAGGGAAGTGGGGAAAAAATATCTGGGGGGACATTTGGCCCCTGAAGGGCCAGAGCACAAAAGGCAGGAGGGATATAGGAGGGAGGGGAATGTGTAAGTCCTATAGTCTGTGGCAGGGTCCTGAGAGGTGGAGAGTCTTCTGAATGGTAGCGAGCTGCTTCCTTCTCCAAGGTAGCCTCCTCCCCAGGGGTCAATGTTTCTCCGGGATTTAAAACTGCATAAAGGCGGTTGGAAACCATTGGAGCCTTATTCATTAGGGTGGGATTTTGAGGAAGATCAGGAAGGTCCCAGGGTCCTGGGGAGACTAAGAAGGGTCTATGTCTATACTAACTGATGGGCATGCCGAGAAGGGACGAGAGGTCTTTTGCATAGTCTCTTCCCCAATCCTGACAAGTATTAAGGTACCATTGTCAAAGGGTGAACTTTTAAGAATTTCACTAATTTATTTCCAGAAAGAAAAGGTAGGAACAGGCACTTTTTCTGGGCCAAAGGATTCATAATAATCTTTTAAAATGTCTCCTACTCTAAGCCATCTTTTACCATCAATGGTACCTTCAAGGGGAAACCATGGAAAAAATTTTTCGATGTATGAAAAGAAAAATATTAAGTCATTTTTCTTAACACGTGCCCCCCATGTATTTAAGGATTCCTTGTGGCCTGACAAAAACAAATCATGTGACGAAACTGCTTGTCCCATGGTGGGTCACTCACTGTGCGTCATCCCCACTCTCCTCCTGGATCTGTCTCTCAGTGGTGTCTGCTGAGGCAATCGCGAGCTCCACTTGTCCAAATCTTCCAGGAGGACAGGGTTCCCCCTCAGTCAAAGGCTCGAGCCCCAGTCGTTGGGCGCCAGTTTTCCTGGCCTGCAGGACACATCAACGTGGGTAGCAAACCTAGATGGGGAGGAATGAAGGGACAAGAGACACGAGAGATGACAGCAAGACAAAAGTTCTGATCAAGCTGCAAACTTTTATTGTTCACACAGAGGAATTTATATGCTGGAGATTTGAAAGCTCTCTTATCAGCAGTTCCTGGATGTCTTCACAAGGTGAGATAACCTCAGGATATTTCAGGAAGACAGATGGCCACAGGATGTCTCAGGAACACAGATGACTACAGGATGTCTCCCAGACAGGATGTCTCCCTGGGGGCTGTTTCTTGTAAGTGTCAGGCTATTCTTTGAAGGAGAATTCCTTCTACCCCTTACAGTCAGGGATTCAGTATTTCAAATGGAAAATTGGAGAAAGAATCCAATGTGTATGCAAATATGTGCTACCCAAAAATCTTCCCACTCTCATCCAGAACAATGCCTTGACATTACCTTCACCCCAAGTAAGACACAATTAGAGGAGAAGAGTTAGAAAATCTGTGAATACACATCAAGAATGGAAAATGCTCAGGAGTTCACAACCTTGGAGGTGGTAGAGGAGTTTCCAAATGTAAGGGAGAGGGTAAAACTCCACAAACATGGAGCTCTGCTAGACTAAAGACTTTTTGAGAAACTGCCTCTGAGGTTGGGCACTTGAAATATATGTTGTTGTCAGGAGCTTTAGCTCCCTTTGTAGTGAGACCATCAAGCTGGGTCTGCATGTATGTGACCTGGAGGACATGGTTTCTTATTTTCCAAAGGACATGAGGCAGCAGTGCTGAATTCTCTCTTTGTAGGTAAACTGTTGTCACTGAGTGCTAAGTGTCTTCCAGTTTGGAAGCCATTTGCTCATCCTCCAATTTTGTTGTGTTTCTTGCAGCTGCACTGGGAGTTTGGTATTTGCTTCATGAAATACGAAGAGTTCAACTGGGACACAGTACTGGAGGGAGTTCTCTCACATGTGATGGGTAAGGGTCTGTGGGAGAATGCACCAACCAGGCTTCTATCCCACATAGCTTGCCCCCTTCACCATAGCAATCTGATTCTAAACATTGCACTGAAACCTCTCCATATAACAACATACCTTTACATACAAGGGTCTGGGGGCTGCACCATGTCAGTCACAAACCATTTGAAAGCCAATGGCAGATCCACATCACCCAACCACAAATGTTTTAACACACACCTTCACACCACTTCTCTAGGCCAACTACTCAGCAGGGTCCAAATTACTGCCATCTCTGTTCTACACCATTTTCATGAAACCCAATCAAACAGGCGCTGTCTGGTATACTCGTGATCATCAATAGAACATCCAAAGATTCTACAGTGCGAAGTGGTCATGGGAATTTCAAAAATTTCATGGTAATTATCAGACATTTTTCAAGGATGAAGTTGGAGGCACTGTGGGTTTCAATTCATTCAGGAACCATTAAATGGAGAGGAAGCTCATTTCATTGAAAATTCTGGAGAATTCTAACAGGCAAGTCTTCCCAAAGACAGGCAAAAAGGTCACATAAAGCCAGGCGTTTGAGGTCTACAATGTGTGGTCCATGTGTGTTTTGACTTGCAACTATGGCTGCCAATTCTTTAAGAATAAAATTATGTGATATTCCTCCTGAGATTCCCAGTGCTCTGTGGAAAGCCACCCTGGGCCTAGATCTCAGTTTCCAAGGGCAACTCTCATGTGTGGCATCCTAAAATCCCAACACAATACATGGCAATACTTCTTTGAGGTCCATTCCAAAACTCAGTCTCTAAGGGGAATCACACCAGTGTTCAAGACCAGGAGGACCCATCATCTTTTCCAACAGCCACAAAAATGACCACAATTAAAACCAAAACACTTCCACATGGCCCTCATCTTCTTTCATATCGACACTCATCATAACCTCAGGCTGTAGTTTTTCATGAGGGGCACAGCCAAGGACAGTATCCAAAATAAGGTCCCTTGCCTACATTTGCCTAAAGTCAATGTGGCTGGGAAACCCTTCTAGTGAACCAGGAGTGATCAAAGAGGCCTGCCCTTAATACTTCTCTGATTCTCCATTTTGAGGCCTAATGAATGTGGGGTTTAGATTCTTTATGTTAATTGGAGTCATGAGAAACCTATGAACGTATGATCTAGTCTCTGCAGGGCTTTGAAGAACTCATTTGACCCAAAGGATCCCTATTCTCATAGATGGACGTCAGGAACCTTACAGAGGAAGGTGAAAGACTTCATCCACAATGACTGCTCTTTTGGCTCTTTTGGTTTTGGATGCAAACGTGGGATGCTTCTTTAGATCCATCAGGTGCTAAGAATCTAAGCCATAGCCTCACACAGGGCCAAGAGGCTGATTCAGACACATCCCTTTCCAAAGCAATTAAGCAAGGAGCCACAGATGATGCCCATTCATTTCCATTTGAAAACTCTTTTCTTCAGGCTTCCCAAAGGGGTGGCCTGAGGCAAAAAAACTTCCTGACATTCAGAGCAACAGAACAATAGGTAATTAAAAGTACCAAAGCAGGGTTTCTTCACTGAGACTTGTCAGAAGCCAGTGGTGAGCCACTATCTGTTTTCTCATACAAGCCCCCTCTTCAGAGCTTTCCTGGCATATGGCCATTCTCACATCTGTAGGTACCAAGATAGGCTGACTCTGTCCTTGGTAATTCAAAACTAGTGACACCACTGGGAGTGGGACTGGGACTGGCTCTGTGTGCCTGGCTTCCTGGATGCCAATTTCCATCACCGAGGAAGTGAGGTGAGGTCACTTCCTTCAGGATCTGAATGAGGTCACTGCCTTGGCAACCACTTTGTCCTAACAGTTGCTTCCAAGGGTCCCATGAGATGGAGGCTTCCCCTACTTAATGTGACAATTTCACAAGTTAAAATGGTATATCAACCATTGGCACCCGGGAACAGCTCTCCATACAGGCCTGATTTGGTCCATCTTCTCTACATTAAGAAGAGAGAAGCTGATTAAGACACAACCCTACATCCTGACCAGGTTGTTTGCCATGGAAGATGACTTGTGGTCTCTCAGGTCCTTTATAGCTGCCTACATATTCTCCAGGGATACTTTCAGCATGGACCTTTGAAGTTCTCAGCAGGTAGAGGATCCCTACATTTCAGTATTATAAGACCACCTCTGTCCCTGCTCTTCTGTAAAGTAAGATTGAGGGAACACTGTATGTTTAGGGTTAATAACAGGTTCAATTTGGATTAGGAATCATTTTCTGGATGAATAATGGTATTGGCAACCTGCGAAATTTATAAGAATATAGAGGTGAACTGTGTGTATGAAAATAGAAATCCAAGTAAGATTGGAAGCCCAGAAGTGCATTGGGCCCTTGATTGTGATACTGAGCATTGAATTACATTCTGCACAGATGTCTCAGATAAATTGATATACAATGGCATAGGACATTGTACCTTGGATGATTGAATGTAGAAGCGAACATCCAGTCAAAAAGGGATAGTCAGTAGGAATAGGAAGATAGTAGGTAGGTATAGGAAGAAGGGTGAGTGTATGATTTGGAACAAAATTTCTTTAGCAACAGGGTTTCGGATAGAAAATGAATTTAAATGTCAGCACATGTGAAGAGTCTGTCACAATGATGAAGTGGGAAAAATATGTAGGTAAGCAGATATCAATAGAGACATTATGAAATCAGGGTTGAGTTTGAATATGCAATCTTAGGAAGAAACAAATATGTAGTCATCAATAGGATTGACATTTGAGAGCATAAGTAATCTTGGACATGGATGATTTTAGTAATCCATGTTAATTTTCCATTTTGGCTTTGGTACAATCATAAATGTGAACTTTGAATTTAGTGTCCAGAATATTTCTGTGAATAAATGTATATGTAGATCAGGTTACATGAGTATTTCTTCCACCATTTCTGGGAGCAATATTGACTGACTACTTCTGTTTGATAGGTACAGATTCTTTATGTGAATTGGAATCATGAGAAACCCAAGCACCTCTTCAGGGATTGAAGAACTCATATGACCCAAAGGATCCCTATTCTCAATTGATGGAGGTCAGGAATCTAACAGAGGAAGGGAAGATACTTCATCCAAAATGACTGAACTTTTTGCCATTTTGGTTTTGGATGCACACATGGGATCTTTCTTTAGATCCATCAGGTGCTGATAATCTAAGTCACAGCCTCACACAGGACCAAGAGGCTGATTCAGACACATCCCTTTCCAGAGAAATTTAGCAAAGAGCCATAGGTGATGCCCATTCATTTCCATTTAAAAACTGTTTTCTTCAGGCTTTACAAAGGGTTAGCCTGAGGTAAAGAACTTACTGACATTCAGGGCAACAGAAAAATAGGTAAGCAAAAGGCCCAAAGCAGGGTTTCTGCACTGAGACTTTCCTGGTCACACTGTCCCTGCTCTTCTGTAAAGTTAGATTGAGGGAACAGTGTATGGTTAGGGTTAATAACACGTTCGATTTGGGTTAGGAATCATTCTGCAGGATGAATATTCGTACTGGGAATCTGCAATAATTACAAGAATATATAGGTAAAATAAAAGTATGAAAACAGAAATCTAGGCAAGATTTGAAGCTCAGATGGGCATTGGGCCCTTGAGTGGGTTACTTAGCTTTGAATTATGTTCTGCACAGATGTCTCAGATAAATCGATATACAATGACATAGGACCTTGTACCTTGGATGATTGAAAGTTGAAGAGAACATCCAGTCACAAAGGGAAAGTCCGTAGGTTTAGGACGATAGTCTCTAGCTTTAGAAACAACAATGAGTATAGGATTTGGACCAAACGTTCTTTAGCAATTGGTTTTCAATAAGAGAGTGAATGTAAATATCAGCACATGTGAAGAGTCAGACACAATGATGAAATGGGGAAAATATGTAGGAAAGCAGATATCAATAGAGACATTAACAAATCAGGCAATGTATAAAGTGAGGGATAGGATTAGACATTTTCAACAGGGTTGAGTTTGAATATATAATCTTAGAAAGAAACAAATACATAGGATTTATCAATAGGATTTACATTTTAGAGCATTAAGCAACCGGGACATGGATATTTTTAGTAATCCATGCTCACTTTCCTTTTAGGCTTTGCTACAATCATAAGAGTGACTTTTGCTTTCTGTGTCCAGAATATTACTGTGTTAAAATTTATATGTAGATCAGGTGACATGAGCATTTCTTCCACCATTACTGGGAGCAATATTTTGAAGATGTATAAATATTGGGGGAACAAAGTGGAGTACCCTGTGTCAATGGATATAGAAATAATGTATGAATAGACGATACTGTGAATAAATAATATAACTGGTTCCAACTTTAAATAGTGGATTGATTTGATATCTGAAAATATACTGGAAATCTTAAACTGATATTCATACATTCACTACAACCAGGTATACATCTAACGGTAATATTAGGGTTATGGTTTATCATGAAGAGTGTGTGAGTTTTGCTTCAAATATGATTATGAAAATCAAAAATAATGTGTTTGGAAAGAAGTCTCATGACAAGACCAGTCAAGAACACTGGAGGAATATATGTGTTCTGAAGCAGGAGGTGATTGAAATTGAAACAAATGCCTATAAATTTGTGAACTTGTGGATGAAAGATATATCATATGATGTGCATTAACTGAAGAAATAGTAATGTACCACTGTTTAATAAAAATGAACCGCAAAATACACATCATGTCCCATAGGAAAATGCTTGCATTGATGTTGAACTTGGTTTTACTGTAGAAATATTAGGATTTGTGTGCACCATTCACTGAAGTTAGTCTTCAGTACTAGGAAACAAATCTGTATTTAAGGTGGATGAATATTTCTGAGAATAATCTTGTGAAAAGTTGATCATAAATCCACATACATAAATATGAATGATTTTAAGGAGTGTATAATAAGATTCATATATTTCATATTTTGAAAAATTTGGAGAGTATATATATATATATATATATATATATATATATATATATATATATACATACACACACACACACACACACACACACACACACACACAGAGACAGACATTTAAACTAGCAATATATTTGCCAATTGAAATTCATCATGAAATATGTAACATCCACAGGTGCAAAAATATTGATTTCACTGAAAATGGATCTATATATAATGTTGTTCTAATAACAAGCTCACCCATAGGTTGAATTCTCAATTCCAACAGTGTTTAAGAGGAATGATCTCTTCTCATAACTTGTATATGTCTAGTCAGCAACCTCACAAAAATATACGTTTGATAACAGGTAGGATTCTATATGTGCATATAAAAATACATGTGCTGAATAGTCTACAGAGAAAGGAGACACCAATTTGTTGAGAGCCACAGCTTAAGGGGCCCCATCAAACTTCCAGTTACCAGCAACATTCCCCTGCGAGATGATTATTGGCTCACAGCGGCCCCAGCAACATCTAGCTGATTGGCTCCTCTGTGGTGATGCACAATGGAGATGCTCATTGAGCTTTTTCCCCGCTCTTTCCGACTGCCAGCTGATGATTGGCTCACAGCAGCCCCAGCAACATCAAGCTGATTGGCTCCTCTGCGATGATGCACATTGGGCAGTTTCCCTGCCCTTTCAGACCACAGAGCTGCTCATTGTGGGACTTTATTGGCTCCACCCACCTGACCCAGCCATATGGCCTCAAGAGCAGGAGGATTGTGGGAGGTGGAGAGGCTTGTGGGTGTGACAGAAAATTTGCAAGGAAGCCAGTGGTGGCAGTTGGGCTCTGAGGGTTTTTCCTAAGGAGCTGTTTTGCTTGGCATGTGTGGTTCTAAAAATAAACTTTGTTTCTTTTGAAAAGTCGCTCTTGAATCGTGCCCAGCCAGACTGCAGCATTTGGTGGCTCGCACGGGGAGCCACTGAGGGTAAGTGATAAGGTAAACTGCTAGCCCCTGAGGGAAGGGCGAGAGGATCGGTAGCCATTTTAAGATTCCTCTTTTGTTTTGCTTCACTTTTGTTGCCTGTCCATGGAGATGAGTGAGATGGATGAAAAACCGCTCACATCTGAGAAAAAAATTATTTACTTCTGAGGAACAGATAGGGAGAAAGGACGGATGCACATGTCAGTAGGATATAAAGGCTATAATGACTTTTTGTTGTTCCCTTTTTATTTTATTCTGTCTCGGTTTTGTTTGGCATCGTCTTGTTGGGTTGTATTATAGTAGAAATACAGGATCAGAAATTAGTAAAAAAAACAAACTGAAAGAGTGTTAAGTAAATTGTTAGAGGAAGGAGGCACCTCAGTAAAGTCAAGAACAGTCAGGGCATACGTTGATACAATACAAAAATGTAGCCCATGAATTTTTAAGGAGTTGTTAAATATACCATAATGGAACCATCATGGTGAAGATTTAAAAGGGGGGAAAAGAACAGCCCAGGGACTCTGACAGTTGCCACATTGCCATTGAGGACGTTTATATCTGGTTTGCTTAGTCCAAAGACTTCAGATCAGACAAAGATAGAGGAACAAAGCTTAGGTCAGAAAAAGCCATCAGGGGCAAAGTTACAAAAGGAGACTGCTACTAACAACTTTCAATAACTAGAGGGCGTAAGTGTCCAACCAACAGCGCCTCCTCTACAGGAGACTGTTACTAACACCTTTCTATCACCAGAGTATGTAAATGTCCAAATAACAAGGCCACCTCCATATGCTGGGAGGCCCCCAAACCCTGCAGTTGATAGTTCGGTTCCTGAGACAGGATCTCAAGTATTAACATGCCCTGTATTTGAGGTAGGAGGGCAGCGAATTCACCATGCTTTAAATTTCAAAATAGTGAAGCAGCTAAAAGGGGCTGTAACAACCTATGGTCCTCAAGTACCCTTCATTTTAAGCTTGGTCGAATCCATTAACAACTTGAATATGATGCCAGTAGATTGGGCTAATATGTGTAAAGCTGTGCTAAATGGAGGTCAATATCTTTTATGGAAGGTTGCCAATGAGGAATTTTGCAAGGAGACGGCTAGGTGAAATGCAGAATCTGGTTATCCTCAGAGAAATCTAGATATGTTGTTAGGAAAGGGACCTCATGAGGACCAGCAGCAACAAATTGCATATGATCCTGGCGTATACGCACAAATTGCTGCAGAGGCGGTTAGGGCATGGAAGACTTTACAAGGACATGGAGGTTTACAAGGTCAATTATCTAAGGTAATACAAGGAGCTAATGAATCTTACACTGAATTTGTAGATAGGCTTATTCAAACAGCTACCAGAGTTTTGGAGAATACAGAACAAGCAATGCCATTAATAAAAAACTGGCTTATGACCAAGCGAATCGTAGGTGCAGAGATATCACTAGACCATGGAAACATGAAGATTTAAACACATATATTAAATTATGTAAAGACATTAATGAATAAGAGGAAGTCATGGCAGCTGCAGTAAAACAGGCTTTAGATGCCAGAGACATCAATGAACAAGGGCAATTTGTGGCAGCTGCATTAAACAGGCTTTAGATGCAAGGCCAGGAACATGCTACAATTGTGAACAAACAGGACATTTTAAAAGGAATTGCTCCATAGGAAGAGGGTTTAACAAAAATAGGTACCAAAGGAGTAGAATACTGGGTATTTGCCCACGATGCCATAGAGGGAGACATTGGGCTAATGAATGCCGTTCTCAAACCACCATAGAGGGTACTTCATTATCAAAAACGAACAAGGACTATCTGTTTATCCACGATATCATGGAGAAAGGCACCGGGCTCCATTGCCAAAAAATGGACAGGGGAGCCCAATGCACTGGGGCCCAAAACCACAAATATACGGAGCACTGGAGGAACCCAGCAACCCCATCAGTGTAGTGCCCAGGACACATTGTGCATCAGACGCCTCATCAGACAAATCAGAGGGAGCGCAGGGTTAGACATCTGCACCTCCGTCAGATCAGTACTAACTGTAGAGATGGGGGTTCAAATCATTCACACATGGTGAAAGGATCTCTTCTCAAAGGAACAGTAGGCTTATTATTGGGACGCAGCTCTTCTAATCTAAAAGGACTTATGATAAGTCCTTGGGTAATTGATCCCGATTATGAAGGTGAAATAAAATTTATAGCCAGTTCTCCAAAGGACATATCAGTAATTTCACCAGGAGATAGAATTGCACAGTTACTAATAATACTCAGTCTGCATGATAAATTTTCCAGTCGTGCTGTAGAAAGAGGTTCCAAGGGATTAGGCTCCACAGGTGTAGATTTGGTTATGCTTTCTTTAAATTTAGATTCTCGCCCCAGGCTAAAACTAAATATTCAAGGACATGAATTTAATGGGCTACTTGATACAGGTGCAGATGTTAGCATTGTCTCTCATCAAGAATGGCCAAAACATTGGCCATTACAACAATACACTCAAACACTTTGAGACCTAGGAGTGGCAACTAATCCCCATAGAAGTGCAATGGTATTGGATTGGAAGGATCCTGAAGAATGTGAAGGAACTATACAGCCATATGTATTGGATAATCTTCCCATAAATTTATGGGGATGAGATGTCCTAGATCAATTAGATTTGACATTAAAAATAACATCAATCAAAATGTACCCACTATTATGGCTAGAGAAGGTTTTAAGAAAGGAAAAAGATTAGAAAAACAAGAACAAGGTATAGCAGCGCCAATACAAATAGACCAAGCAACAGACAGACATGGGTTGGATTTTCAGAAAGGGCCACTGAGACAATAAAAAATTACTTGGAAATCAGAAAGACCAGTATGGCTTCTTCAGTGGACCCTGACTAAAGAAAAGATACAAGCAGCCCAGTTCCTGGTCAAACAACAATTAGCGGAAGAACATATACAACCTTCTGTATCTCCCCATTATACTTTCATTTCTGTCATCAAAAAGAAATCTGGTAAATGGAGATTATTGCAAGATTTAAGAGCCATTAATAATGAGATGGTTATTTTGGGACCTGCTCAATCAAGGATTCCTCAATTGTCTGCTTTGCCAAAAACTTGGTATGTTTTAGTTATACATATTAAAGATTGTTTTTTTTTTTCATTTCCAATTCTTCTTGAGGATAGTCCATGTTTTGCATTTACTATCCCTGCACTGAATCATGAAGGTCCTGATCAGAGGTATGAGTGGAAAGTACTCCCTCAAGGGATGGCTAACAGCCCAACTATTTGTCATATTTATGTTAACAAAGTAATCCAGCCACTTAGAAATCAAAATCCTGAACTACAAATATTTCACAATATGGATGATGTGTTATTAGCACACAAGTTAAAAACCCATTGCTAGAATGTTATGCCACACTTACAAACTTATTAAAAAATTATAATCTAGGGATATCAATTGATAAAGTACAATTAAATTTTCCAATTAATTATTTAGGAGTTTGATTATCCTCAACCATGGTCAGTCCACCAAAAATTCAAATACGAGTAGATCAACTCAAATCAATTAATGACTTTCAGAAGTTATTAGGAGACATTAATTGGATAAGGCCTTATCTAGGTATACCAACAGGAGAGTTGGGACCTATATTTGATATCCTAAAAGGTCCATCTGATCCAAATTCACCCAGAATGTTAACGCCTGAAGCAATAAAGGCATTAAAAATCATTGAAACATATATGGGAAATATGCATTTGGATAGATTTGATAAAATAATGCCTTTATTATTTATTGTGCTACCAACAAAAAATATTCCTACAGGAGTATTTTGGCAAGAAGGTCCATTATTATGGATACATTTATCTTATTCTTCTAACACTATTATTACTAGGTATCCTGAGGCTGAGGGACAATTAATACTCATAGGAATAAAAGCAGCAAAGGGAGTGTTTGGAATTTCTCCCAATAAAATTATTACTCCATACACTATGAATCAAATTGATGAATTAGCTAATGAGTTAAATACTTGGGCAATAATCATGTGTAAATCTAATGTTTTATTTGATAACCACTTACCATCTAATCTTTTATTGTCTTTTGGGTCATTGCATCCTGTAATTTTTCCAAAAATTACAAGAAATCTCCTATCATGAATGCTCCAAATATATTCACTGATGGGTCAAATAATGGTACAGCAGCAATAGTTACACCTGATCAAATTTTTACATTTTTAGCACCCCAACAATCAGCTCAAAAGGTAGAGCTTAAAGCAGTATTATAAGCTTTTGTGATGTTTAAAGATTCTGTGTTTAATTTATTTTGCAATAGTCAGTATATAGTTAATGCTATAGTATCTCTTGAAGATGCTGGTAGGATTTCCCCTTCCTCTACTGTTTTCTCTTTCCTTTCCAGTATACAAAGTCTAATCTGGGACAGAAAATGTCCATTCTTAATAGGACATATCTGGGCACATACAGGATTGCCTGGAGCCCTTAGTTTGGGCAATGATTTAGCAGGTAAAACTACACATGACATACATACATATTTTCTGTACACTAGAAGAAGCTACAAATTTTCATAAAAAGTTCATTATCAATGCTAATACTTTACAAAAGCATTTTAAAATAACTAAGGAACAAGCTAGACAAATAATAAAACAATGTCAAAATTGTGTGACCATTTTACCACATTTTAATCTTAGAGTCAATCGTAGAGGATTGATACCTTACCATATATGGCAGATGGATGTCACACACTTGCCAGAATTTGGAAAATTAAAATATTTGCATGTTACAGTTGATACTTCTTCTGGATTTTTGATGGGCTCCCTTCATGGGGGAAAAAAACTAAAGATGTTATAGCTCATTGCTTACAAAATTTTGCCACTGTGGTCATTCCAAAACAGTTAAAAACTGATAATGCCCCCGGTTATACTTCTACCTCTTTTAAACCATTTTGCTCATCATTTGGCATTACTCATATATCAGGAAACCAATACAATCCACAGGGACAAGCCATAGTTGAAAGAGCACATCACACTATTAAAATGTACTCATTAAAGTAAGAAGACAGAATTGGGAAGGGATATAAATTCCCCAAAGATAAACTTAAAATAACCCTTTTTACTCTAAACTTTTTAAATTTGGATTTTCAGGACTTAGTGCTGCAGAAAGGCATAAGTGTCTAAAAAATGTGTATAAGCCCGAGGTACTTTGGAAGGATATTCTAACAGGACAATGGAAAGGTCCTGACCCATTAATTTTCTGGAGTTGGAGGTCTGTTTGTGGGTTTCCACAGGAAGAACAGCAGCCGATTTGGATTCCAGAGAGATTAACTAAGATCCCGACCCAGTGATTGCCTGGAGTCGGGGGTCTGTTTATGTGTTTCCACAGGGAGAACAGCAGCCGATTTGGATTCCAGAGAGATTAACTGAAGCGATTTCGATAGACCAAAATAAGATGATTTGGCTCAAATCCATAACAGCTGATATCCAAAACTCCAGTTTGGCTATCCTTACATCTGTGACAGAACAGGGATGCTTTTTTCAATATCTATTTTATTATTGCCCTTTCTCAAATCATGAAGTTCTCTTTTGTTTTTTTGAGCTCATACAGACCTAGGTTAATGTTTTGCTTATCAGTTCTATTTTTTGACTGTAGAGTTTTTAAACATTGCAATGATGATTTCACATGTAAAATGTTATAAGGCCTTTACTATTATATTATGTGTTGTATGTATTTATTATGTGTGCACACTTGTGTTTTGTGTTATATATTTGAATGTGCGTATGTCCATATATCACATATGATGAGTGCTAATGAAATAATATATCCATTTTTTTTATTCACGTGAATTAAATTGTTTAATTTAAATTGGGTAAACAACTGTTCAGGATTGTTTTAATATGTGAAAAAATAGGAGGTTAACAGACGTGTTTGTTTACTTTCACTTTTCCTTTTCATTATATTTAATTATTCTCTTCAAGAAAACGTAAATTGTTAAGAAAATTGTTTTCTTTTAGTGCCTTCAGGAATGTTACAGAATTTTTTCTTTAGCCATTATTGCCAGAATTCCTATCTTCATCCCAGTGCCGGTGAAGACAAAGATAAAATCAATCTACAGATTCTGCAATAGCCATCACTGAACTGCTTGTAGAACTTGCCTGGATTATGTATCACTTGTATGCATTGTGAACTCACTTGTATGCATTGTGAACTATCTGCTGGTGCAGCGAATTGTGGCAGTGTTGGGGTACTTATGCTGATGCTGTCATCAGTGATAGAATTTTTCCAAAAGGAGCCATCAATTGACTTGGTGTATCTTCCCTATTCTCACTTGATAGAGGTCAGGAAACTTACAGAGGGAGGCGAAAGACTTCATCAGCAATGACTGCTCTTTTGGCAATTTTGGTTTTGGATGCACACATGGGATTTTTCTTTAGATCTATCAGGTTCTGAGAATCAAAGCCACACCCTCACACAGGGCCAAGAGGCTGATTCAGACACATCCCTTTCCAAAGTAATTAAGCAAAGAGCCACAGGTTATGCCCATTCATTTCAATTTGAAAACTGTTTTCTTCAGGCTCCACAAAGGGGTGGCCTGAGGCAAAGACATTCCTAACATTCAGGGCAAGGGAACCATAGGTAAGCAAATTGCCCAAAGCAGGGTTTCTCCACTGAGACTTTTCTGGTTACACTGATCTCTGAGGTTTCTGAGATGTTCCCATTCCCTTCAGCTATCCAGTACATGGCTATGTCACAGAGTTTGGAGGTGGTACATATCTTGGACACAAAACCATGAGCCTATTCTGGAGAGAGGCCAGAAATCAGGAGGTGAACAGGAACTTAGGAAGATAGTAGGTGTTGTCTATCCATAAGGCAAGCCACAGTCCATTCATAAAAACGGCAGAATAAATGCCTGGAAGCTTCCTACTAGTCAGGACACCTCCATTGATGTATTCGCTTTTCTAATAACTACAACCACAGACACAGTGGATACACAGACATAGAAAAACTCGCCTTCTCAAACGACTTACTAGAAACAGTCGACTCCAAACCAAACAAACAACCTTTACTACCTATTCTCAGAACATGAGACAAAACCACGAACTCACACCCACACCCACTAAGGCACCTCATTCCCACAACAAGGTCTGTGACTATCCGGAGTGTCCTCTGACTGGTGGACCATACTATGTTCCCCCAAAATGGCCTGTCCTTTATCAGATCAGGTCCCTTTTGCCAACTCTGTTAAGTTGTCAGGAGCCAGCAATGAGCCACTACCTGCTTCCTCAGGAAAGGCCCCTCTTCAGAGTTCTCCTAGCATTTGGTCATCCTCACATCAGGAGGTACCAAGAAAGACTGACTCTGTCCTTGGAAAATTCAAACAAGTGTGCCCACTGGGAATGGGACTGGCACTGGCTCTGGGTGGCTGGCTTCCTGGATCCCAAGTTCAGAGAGTTCCATCACCAAGGAAGTGAGGTAGGTCACTTCCTTCAGGAACTGAATGAGGTCAATACCTTGGCAACCACTTTGTCCTAACAGTTGTTTACAAGGGTCCCATGAAATGGAGGCTGCCCCTACTTTCTCTGACTCAGTCATAAGTTAGAATGGTATATCGACCACAGGCACCATGGAGCAGCTCTCCACACAGGCCTGGTTTTGTCCATCTTCTCTACATTAAGAACAGAGCGACTGATTCAGACACAATACTTCATCCTGACCGGTTTTTTTGCCATGGAAGATGATTTTGTGCTCTCAGGTCCTTCATAGCTGCCTAAGTCTTCTCCAGGGATCATTTCTGCATGGACCTTTGAGGATTTCAGCAGGTGGAAGATCCCCTACATACCTGTATTGTAAGACCAACTCTGTCCCTGCTCTACTGTAAAGATAGATTGATGGAACAGTGTATGCTTAGGGTTAATAACAAGTTTTATTTGGCTTAGGAATCATTCTGTGCAATGAATAATGGTTTTGGGAACCTCCGATATTTACAAGAATATATAGGTGAAATATAAGTATGAACACAGAAATCTAGGTAAGATTTGACGCCCAGAAGTGCATTGGGCCCTTGATTGAAATACTCAGCTTTGAATTATATTCTGCACAGATGTCTCAGATAAATTGATATACAATGGCATAGGACCTTGTACCTTGGATGATTGAATGTCAAAAAGAACATCCAGTCAGAAGGATAGTCAGTAGGATTAGGAAGATATTCATAGGTTTAGAAAGCAGAGTGAGTATATTATTTGAACCAAACGTTCTATAACAGTAGGGTTTCGGGTAGAGAATGAATGTAAATATCAACACATGTGAAGAGCCAGTCACATTTATGAACTCTGGAAAGTATGTAGGCAACCATATATCAATAGAGACATTAGGAAATCAGGCAAAGTATAAAGTACGTGATAGGATCAGGCATTTTCAACAGTGTTGAGGTTGAATATATAATCTTAGGAAGAAACAAATATGTAGTCACCAATAAAATTGACATTTGATAGCATTAGGCAACCTGGACATAGATGTTTTTAGTAATCCATACTCACTTTCCATTTAGACTTCGGTACAAACATAAGTGTGACCTTTGCATTTTGTGAAAGAAGTCTCATGAAAAGACCAGTCATGAAACCCTGTGGAAAACATGTTTTCTGAATTAGGAAGTGATGAAAAGTAAAAGAAAATGCCTATAAATTTCTGAACTAGTGGATTAAATATATATCCTATCATGTGCATTAACTGAAGAAAAAGAAATGTACCAGTATTGAATAAAAATGAATGACAAAATACACATCACGTCCCATAGGAATCTACTTGCATTGATATAAAACTGTGTCAGTTACTGCAGAAATATTAGGATTTGTATGCACCATTTACTGTTAGTTTTCAGTAATAGGAATCAAATATGTAGTTCAGGTGGATGAATATTTCTCAGAATAATCTTGTGAAAAGTTGATTATTAATCCACATACATGAATATGAATGAATTTACGGAGTGTATAATAAGACACATATATTTCATATTTTGAAAAATCTGTATAGTGTGTGTGTATATATATATAAACATACACACACACACACACATGCACGCACACAAACAGACATTAAAAAGTAGCAATATATGCCAATTGAAATTCACCACGAAATATATGTCATCCACAGATTCAAATAAATTTGTTTTACTGAACATGGATTCATGTATAATTTTATTGTACTAGGAAGCTCATCAATAGTTTGAATTTTCAGTTTCAACAGCGTTTAGGAGGAGTGATCTCTTCTCACAATTTGTGTCTGCCAAGTCAGCCACCTCACAAGAATGTACGTGTGGTACCAGGTAGGATTCTATATGTGCATATAAAAATACATGTGCTGAATAGGATACATAGAAAGGTAGACAGGAATTCACATATTTGTTAAATTTAAAAACACATGGAGAACCATTTCAACAAAAAATTGACTAGATTTATAACTCCTACCCTATATAATGCAAAAGGCAATTCCAATGATACACCATTCCTCCTCTGAACTGCTTGTATTTCTATTCTGTTTGGGTTAATTTTCTCCATCATATTAGAATTAGTAGTCAGAGTCTAGTTGGCATGGGTTTGTGTCAGGGATTCAGTATTTTGAATGAAAATTTGGAAAATGATTCCAATGTTTATGCAAATATATGCTACAAAAGTATCTTCCCACTCTCATCCATAACAATGCCTTGAGATTACCTTGGCCCCAAGTTAGACACAATTAGAGGAGAAGAGTTAGAAAATCTGTGAATACATATCTGGAATCAAATATGCTCACAAGTTCACAAACTTGGAGGTGGTAGAGGAGATTCCAAAAGTAAGGGACAGGGTAAACACTCCACAAACATGGAGCTCTGCTGGACTAAAGACTTCTTGAGGAACTGCCTCTGAGGTTGGGCACTTGAAATATATGTTGTAGTCAGGAGATTCAGCTTCCTTTGTAGTGAGACCATCAAATCTGGGTATGCTTCTATGTGACCTGGAATACATGATTTCTTATTTTCCAATAAACATGAGGAAGCTGTATTTAATTTTCTCTTTGTTGGTAAACTGTGGCCACTGGGGGCTAATTGTCTACTCTTGTGGACTCTGAAGCCATTTGGTCATCCTCCAGTTTTCCTGGTGTTGCTTGCTGCTGCACTGGGAGTTTCGTATTTGCTTCACGAATTACAAGGAATTCACCTGGGACAAAGTGCTGGAGGGAGTTCTGTCACCTGTGGTGAGTCAGGGTCTGCAGAAGAATGTACCAACCAGGCTTCTTTTCCACATAGCTTGCCTCCTTGACCATAGCAACCGGATTCTGAACATTGGCCTGAAACCTCTCCATATAACAAGATACCTTTACATAGAAGCGTCTGCTGGATGCATCATGTCAGTCACAAGCCAATTGGAAGCCAATGGCAGATCCACATGGCCCCACCACAGATGTTTTTTTATCACACACCTGCCCATCACTGCACTAGGCCCACTACTCAGCAGGGTCCAACTTCCTGGAATCTCTGTTAAACACCATTTTCATGAAACTCAGTCAATCAAGTCACTGTCCTGCATAATCATGTTCAGCAACAGGACAACCAAAGTTTCTCCAGTGCCATCTGGTCATGGGAATTTCAAAAATTTCATGGTATTTATCTAGCAATTTTTCAAGGATGAAGTTGGCAGCATGTGGGTTTCAATTTATTCAGGGACCATTAAATGTTGTGGAAGTTCATTTCAAATGAAGTTCTGGAGAACTCTCACAGGCAAGGTTTCCCAAAGATTGGCCAAAGGGTCACATAAATCCAGGCCCATTGAGGTCTACAATGTAACGTCCATGTGTGTTTTGACTCTCAACTAAGACTGCCAAGTCGTTAAGAATAAAATCATGTGATATCAAGCCTGAGATTCCCAGTGGTCTCTGGAAAGCCACCCTGGGCCTAGATCTCAGTTTCCAAGGGTGACTCTCATGCTTGGCCTTCTAAAATCCCAACTCAATTCATGGCAATACTTCTCTAAGTTCAGTTCCTGTACTCAGTCTCTAAGGGAATCACACCAGAGTTCAAACTCAGGTGGACTCAGTCATCCCTTTCAACTGCCACAAAAATAACCACAATTAATACCAAAACACTCCCACATGGCCCTCACCTTCTTCCATATAGACACTCATCATAACCTCTGACTGTAGATTTCCATGAGGAATGCAGCCCAAGACAGTGTCCAAAATACGCTTTCTTGCCCCTCATTACCTAAATTCTGAGTGACCTGGACACCCTTCCTGTGAACCAGGAGTGATCAAATAGGCCTGCCGTTAATACTGATCCACTTCTCAAATTTGAGACCTACTGACTGTGGGGTTTAGATTCTTTATGTGAATTGGAGTCATGAGAAAACCCAACCACCTATGTGCTAGCCTCTGCAGGGAATTGAAGAACTCATTTGACCTAAAGGATCCCTATTCTCACTTGATTGATGTCAGAAACCTTACAGAGGAAGGCGAAAGACTTCATCCACAATGACTGCTCTTTTGCTATTTTGGTTTTGGATGCACACATGGGATCTTTCTTTAGATCCATCAGTTGCTGAGAATCTAAGCTACAGCCTAACACAGGGCCAAGACGCTGATTCAGACACATCTCTTTGCAAAGCAATTAAGCAAAGAGCCACAGCTGATGCCCATTCTTTTTTATTTGAAAAAGGTTTTCTTCAGACTTCACAAAGCGTTTTCCTTAGGCAAAGACCTTCCTGACATTCAGGGAAACAGAACAAAAGGTAAGCAAAAGGCCCAAAGCAGGGTTTCTCCAATGAGACTTTACAGATCACACTGGTATGTGAGTTTTCTGAGATGCTCGCCATTCACTTCAGGTATTCAGTACATGGCCATGTCACAGAGCATGGAGGTGGTACATATCTTGGATACAAAACCATAAGCCTATTATGGAGAGTGACCAGATTTCTGGAAGAAAACAGGAACTTAGGAAGATCGTAGGTGTTGCCCATCATTATGGCAAGCCGCATTCTATTTATAAATTGGGCAGCATGAATGCTGGTAAGCTTTCTAAAAGACAGGACACATCCATTGATGCTTTCTCTTTTCTAATATCTACAATCACGGACACAGTGGGATACAGCGACACAGAAACACTCGCATTGTCAAATGACTTACTAGAAACAATTCCCCCCAAACCAAACAAACCTCATTTCCTACCTCTTCTCAGAACATGAGCCAAAACCACAAACCCACACCCACACCCACAAAGCCACCTCTTTCCTCCAAGTAGGTTGTGACTATTTGGAGTGTCCTCTGACTGTGGGCCATTCTAGGTTCCCCCAAAATGGCCTGTCCTGTCTCAGATTTTGTGTCCTTTGCCAAGTCTCTGAAGTTGTCAGGAGCCAGCAGTGAGCCACTACCTGTTTTCTCAGGAAAGGCCCCTCTTCAGAGTTTTCCTGCCATTTGGCCATCCTAACATCAATAGGTACCAAGAAAGACTGACTCTGTCCTTGGGAAATTCAAAAAGTAAAACCACTGAGACTGGGACTGGGGCTGTCAATGTTTGACTGGCTTCCTGGATCGCAAGTTCACAGAGTTCCATCACCAAGGAAGTGAGGTGAGGTCACTTCCGTCAGGAACTGAATGAGTTCACTGCCTTGGCAACCAATCTGTCCTAAGAGTTGCTTCCAAGCTTCCCATGAGATGGAGGCTGCCCCTGCTTCCTGTGACCCTTTCACAAGTTAGAATGGTATATCACCCATAGGCACCCAGGAGCAGCTCTCCACACAGGTATCATTTGGTCCATCTTCTCTACATTAAGAATGGAGAGGCTGATTCAGACAGAACCCTTCACCCTGACCAGGTTGTTTTCCATGGAAGATGACTTTTGCACTCTCAGGTCCTTCAGAGTTGCCTACATCTTCTCCAGAGATTATATCTGCATGGACCTTTGAGGTTATCAGCAGGTGGAAGATTCCCTATATTCCTGTATTGTAACACCAACTCTGTCCCTGCTCTTCTGTAACGTTAGATTGAGGGAACCATGTATGGTTAGGGTTAATAACATGTTTGATTTGGGTTAGGAATCATTATGCTGAATAAATAATGGTATTGGGAACCTGCAATATGTATAAAAATATATAGGTGAAATATATGTATAAAAACAGAAATCTAAGTAACATTTGAAGCCCAGAAGGGCACTGGGCCCTTGATTGGGATACTTAGCTTTGAAAAAATTGATATACAATGGCATAGGAGCTTGTACTTTGGATCATAGAATGTAGAAGAGAACATCCAGTCAAAAAGGATAGTCGGTAATGAAAGGTTAATAAAATAGGTACTTGTCACTTACTGTTTTTCTGTATGCTTAACAAAACACTGTTGAAATCTTGAGAACTGTTTGCTAATCTTGTTCCCAGAATGTGCTGTCCCCAACTGCCAAAGTGTAGAATGTACTCCCTCACCCGGTTGCATGCAAACCGACCACTCGCCCTGACCCATCAGTATACTTCCCTCCCTGCCCTCTCCAAGGAAAATATATATGTTCTGCTTAAACTGTTCTCAGGGCTCTCTGATCTATTCAAGTGAGCTCCGAGCCCCAGCATGCTGGAACCAGAATAAACCCTTTGCTGTTGGATAAGACAGTCTGTTAGTGGTCTCTTCCTTCCATGCTCACCCGACCTTTACATATGGAGATTCCACCGAGTTTTGGCAGCGGCGGACAAAAGACCCTAACGGGTTCCTCTTGGGTTAAGTAAGGTGCGTCTTTCTTGTTTCAGTGTTAAGGTTAGTGCTGGGCAAAATGGCTGTCGATGAAGAGCGTGAGTTCTCTCCGATGGTGGCTGACAGACGTGTCACAGAGAGACAGGCCACGTCCCTGGGGAACTTCCCAAAGACTCGGGAAATCGAGGAACAATAGTCTCCTCGACTCAGTAATATTTTGTATCTGATTCGGAATTGCCAGCCCATTGGGTTTTCCTGGCTACTCAGTCCTGGTCTCAGTTTTGGATGTCCATTGAATGTCTTTATTGTCTTGTCTTGTCTGTGTCGTGTGTCTTGCATTCACTCTTTGTGTATCTTTCATTATGGGACACAGCACTTCAATGCCCCTGTCCCTGACCCTTGATCACTGGACCAAAGTCCGCTTAAGGGCTCAGAATCTTTCTTTTTTGTTAAACGCTGGACCTTTCAGAATCTCTGTGCTTCAGAATGGCCCACCTTTGAATTTTGATGGCCCCTAGAAGGATCTTTCTACTTCCCACTAATTTAAGAAGTCAGAGATATTGTCTTTCACCCGGGCACACATAGCCATCCGGATCAACAGCCATATATCTTAACTTTGCTGGACCTCTGCAAATCTCCTCCTCAATGGGTGAAGCCTTTCTTTGTCCCTTCCCCTGCTCCTACTCCTTCCCCCATGATCTCTCAAACCCTCTGCTCCTCCTCCTCCTCCACCCTTTGTAATCCCTGAGTCAAAAGATTTGACTCTTCTGGACTCTCTTCCCCCTTATTATACCCTGCCTTCGTCCCCCAACCACCAACACCCTCTAAGTGATTCCCCTGCAGCTGACTCAGCCTCTCTACCACTGGAGGAATCTAAGCTGGCCCAGCACCCTCCAGATAACTCCCCCGCAGCACACACAGCCCCTCCTCTGCAGGAGGAAGCTAGCCCAGCTAAGGAAACTTGATGGTGGTGAATGATTGAAAACCCTGGAACTCCTGTGATGCTCCCACTATGTCTCTACAGACCATTGATTGACGAAGGCCATGGGGGGAAAATGCAAGCCTACAAATATTGGCCTTTCTCCTCCTCCGACCTATATAACTGGAAATATAACAATCCCCCTTTTTCCGAGGACCCCACAGGGCTCACAGGTCTGGTTGAGTCATTGATATTTTCACATTTGCCTACTTGGGATGACTGTCAACAATTCCTAGGGACTCTCTTCACGACAAAGGAACAAAAGAGAATCTTCCTGGAAGCTATAAAAAAATGTCCTCCGACCAGATTGGAGAGTGATACATCTTCCCAACTTAATCAAAGCTGGTTTTCCTTTGAAACAACCCAACTGGGACACCAACACCAATGAAGTTAGAAAGCATCTGTCCACTTATCGCCAGGTTCTAATAGTGGGCATCCGAGTGGCCACTAGGCGACCAACTAATTTGCCCAAGGTAATAGAGATTATTCAAAGGCCTGATGAATCTCCCTCTATGTTTCTAGAGAGAATTATGGAGGCAAGTAGGAGATATACTCCTTTCGATCCTCAGGCAGAGGATCAAAAGGCATCTGTCATGATGGCCTTTATTGGGCAAGCTGCCCTGGATATTAAAAGAAAGTTACAATGCTTAGATGGATTACAAGATATGACTTTGAGAGATTTAGTCAGAGAATCCAAGAAAATATACCTTAAGAGAGAAACTGAGGAAGAGAATGAAGCAAAGTGAGGATAAAAGAAACAAAAGACAGAATAAGGCGTTGACTAAGGTCCTGGTCACAACAACAAAAGGGCCAGAAATTAAGAAACAGGGAGACAGGAAGGGATACCTCGTCCCATGCCAGAGGCCACCCCTGGCCTCAGATCAATGTACCTACTGTACAAAAAAAAGGACACTGGACCAAAGAGTGCACTAGAGAGGTACAGCCACGCCAGTCAGCCATTCTGACTCTGGAGGATGACTATGAAAGTCGGGGCTCAGATCTCCTCCCCGAGTTCAGGGTAACTTTTGAAGTGGAGGGGACCCCAGTAATCTTTGAAGTGGATAAAAGGGCAATATACTCATCCCTAGTGTCACATTGGGCCCTCTATCAAATAAAAGGTCTCTAGTTCAAGGGGCTAATGACAGTAAATATCGGGCTTGGACAACTAAGAGGATCATGGACCTGGGGAAAGAAAAAATCCATCACTCCTTCCTAGTAATCCTAGTAATCCCAGAACAGAGTTTTCCACTAACTGACTCTCAGCAAAAAGAAATAACTAAATGGGTAAAAAAAGCCTGTCGAGTCCATCAATTGGTAAATGCTTACCCTTCCAAGCTTCCTGCAGGAAAGCACCTACGAGGAACCAGACCAGGACAATTCTGGGCAGTTGACTTTACTGAAATTAAGCCAGCAAGGTATGGACATAAATATCTTCTAGTCTTTGTAGATACATTTTTAGGATGGATTGAAGCCTTCCCCACTAAGAGAAAAAAAAAAAGAAACAGTGCAAATGGTGGTCAAGCAGATCCTGAAAGACATTTTTCAAAGATACGGCCTGCCAAAGGTAATACGGTCTGATAATGCACCGGCGTTCGTGGCCCAAGTAAGTCAGGGGTTAGCCAGGAACCTGGGGATTCATTGGAAGTTTTATTGTGCTTACAGACCCTAGAGTTCAGGACAGGTAGAAAGAATGAATAGAACCATTAAAGAGACCTCAACAAAATTAAGCTTAGAGACCAGCATAAATGATTGGACTATGCTCATGCCTTATACAATGTTTCGTGCAAGAAATACGCCCTCTGTTTCTTTGAGTAACCACACCCCCTGTGAATATCTAGGGTGCCTCTCCTCCAGTAATGGACCAAAGCCCAACTCTAAGACCTAACGATCCCTTTCACACCCCCTTGCTTGACAGACTTAAAGCTCTTGAAAGATCTCAGTGATACCTGTGGAAAAAGCTGGCCACTGCCTACCAAACTGGGGACGAGGGGACTCCACATCGATATCAAGTAAGAGATTCATCTACGTAAGATGATATCAGGTGTCATCCCTGGAACCCCACTGGAAAGGACCATACCAGGTGGTACTTATAACATCTACAGTGGTAAAGGTAGACGGAATCACTTCCTGGATCCTTGCCTCTCATCTCAAGCCTGCGCCCTGTCCACACTCTGGCTGGAAACTGGAAAAGACTGGTAACACTTTCAAATTGCATATTCACCATGTGGATAAGTCTATAGACTCTCCCCTCGGCCACAAGTAGTCCTAACCCTCATCAGCCCGTTCAGCAGCGTTGGCTGATCACAAATTCTACTGGAAAAGAAGTATAATCTATCTCGCATACAGCCCACTTAGGGACCTGGTGACCATCTCTCCACCCAGACATTTGTCAGCTGGCTATAAGTCTTTCCTAATGGGATATCCCTGATGAAGAGGATCCCACTAAAATTCCATTAAATCCCTTCCTTACCATAGATAATGGAAACAAACATTATGGATGTAGGGACACACGAGCCAGATGCAGGTTGGCTAGTCTAGATTACTGTGTTTACCCGGCCGACTGTCAAAGCCATAAACAGCCATGGCTGTGTGGGGGAAAAGCCGACTTCTTCTGTAAGTCATGGGGATGTGAGCATACAGGGGCTGCCTGATGGAACCCAAACTCCGCATTAAATTCAGTACACAGCATTGGCCATATTACGAATTAGAAAACAAAAACTGATTGCAACCAGAGGGGACTCTAGATCCTCAAATCCTGTGTGACCTTTTTAACATCTGCTGGTGCTCAAAAGGGTAAAAGGAGATTCCACTATGTAGAGGCCTTTTCCCTTCTTTGCTCACATCCTGAACTATGCTTATCCAATAGATCCTCACCTTCAGCCTTCTGCTCCAGAGTCTCTGCTGTCACTCCCACCTCAGCAACCTGATTTCTCCACTACAATTATTAGATCAAAAACCCATATCTCTGCTGGTTCTCAGACCATTGCCCCCTTGCTGACGTAGCAGGTACTGAGGTACCCCTCCACCCACTCACTCCTCTCTTCTCCTGTCAGTGCCCGCACCGGGTCCCACCAGGTCCTCTCACCAACTAACCCAAAGCTCAAACCAGCTGAGGAGAGCCCTCAGACCCATATCCAAGATGTAATGAAAATGGCCTTTAAAGTTGCTTTGTCATCACTGAAAACAGTTTACTAAGAATTTAAAGTCCATAACATGTGTTTTGGGATACTCACAACCATCTTCTTCTTTGCTCTACCTGTTCTACTGCTCAAATATTTGTTGCTAGGAAAATTCCAAACCACTTTCCAATTATTTTTTTACATCTCTCTTTTCTCATTCTCAGATACTCTGAGCTGCTCTCAGCCCCACCTTCTCCGTCTTTCCCCTCTGTACCAGGCCCACAGAAAAGTCTTTAACTGACCTTCTCCAGAAGTCTTCACCATGGCTGACTTTAGGACTTTCAGCAAAAGAGTCCCTATAAAAAAGTTCAATGTAGTTAAACTTCCTATTTTCATGTTGCCCTGTTCTACTTGGCCACTGGCTAAAAAAATTAGCACTCCTAATCAAGACACCCCCTTATAGTTTTTCACAAAAATATGTGAACAAGGCCTCTGGCCTTGACATGGGGCTTCACAGAGATGGCTACATTTCTAAGTTAACGAAGTTAGCAACTGGGCTCCGTGGTAACAGCTGGCAATGGGAAAATAAGAAAGGGAAGAAAAAGCTCTTTCCCTCCCAGGTGTCCTTGAAAAGTTAACTTGCCCAGAACCGAGGAAAAAACAGAAACAAAACTGCTTTTTTCAACTTCTGCAGACTGTGAACTTCTGAGCCCCTTCCATTACATGTTGGGTACAAAATTCTGAAACTACCTAAACTTGGGTTTCAGAGGATTACTTGATTACAACAGAATCAATGCCCTCTGAATCTGGTTGCCACCAAATAGGACTGTGTCCCTGTCTTCAGTGCTATCTTAGGTGAGTTGCCTTGTCCATCCCTACTACAGCATGATTCTATATACTTAAACATTGTTAATGTTTTCATGAAATGGTCAACAGATGTGATTAATTGTGTAATCGTGCAGATGTTTCCCAGAGTGCTCTATCACAATGCAGGTTCATTTGAAGATCAAATAGGGGGGCATTCAACCCGGTTCCACTGAAAATATATATCCCTCAACTTTGCCATCATATTAGGAATAGAAATTGCTGCACTGGTGGCCACGGGAACCACTGCCTTTGTCCATGGGACTCAACAAATGACCCAACAAATGACAGCAATAGACCAAAACTAAGATATTAGAAACCTCCATCAGAGCTTTGCATGAGTCTTTTACCTCTCTCTCTGAAGTTGTTTTTCAGACCACTCGAGGGTTGGACCTCCTTGTCATGAGAGAAGGGGCCTCTGTGCTGCATTGAGAGAAGAAAGTTGTTTGTATGCTGAGCATACTGGAGTTGTAATAAAATCTAAGAGTAAATTAAAAAGATTCCTTGAAAAGCATCAAAGAGATAGAGAGGCCCAAAAAAGGTGGTTTGAGTCTTGGTTCACACAGTCTTCCTGGTTAACTACGTTTTTATCAACCCTGGCCGGTCCAATAATAATCCTCATATTATTGCTAACTATTAAACCCTGTTTTCTCAACGGTGTAATTTCTTTTCTCCAGGCTCAAATTGGACGAGTTAAACTTATGGTAATACCCCACTAGTATACATAGAATGTGACACCCCCCAATGATCATTTTTATGATTAAAAGTAGCCAGAAGAAGAAGTGGGGAATAAAAGGTTAATAAAATAGGTACTTGTCACTTCCTGTTTTTCTGTATGCTTAACAAAACACTGTTGAAATCTTGAGAAATGCTTGCAAATCTTGTTCCCAGTATGTGCTGTCCCCAACTGCCCAACTGCAGAATGTGCTCTCTCACCCAGTTGCACGCAAATCGCCCACTCACCCTGATCCATCAATAAACTTCCCTCCCTGCCCTCTCCAGGTAAAGTATATAAGCTCTACTTAAGCGATTCTCAGGGCTATCTGCTCTATTCAAGTGAGCTCTGAGAACCAGCATGCTGGACACTCAATAAACCCTTTGCTGTTGCATGAGATAGTCTGTTGGTGGTTTCCTCCTGTGAAGCTCGCCTGACATTTACTATAATGATTGAAAGTAGAAGAGAACATCAAGTCAAAAAGGGATTGTTGATAGAAATAGGAAGATAGTACGTTTAGGAAGAAGTGTGAGTATAGGATTTGGAACAAAAGTTCGTTAGCTACAGGGTTTCGGTTACAGAGTGATTGTTAAAGTCAGCACAGGTGAAGAGTCAGTCACAATGATGAACTGGGGAAAACATGAAGTAAAGCAGATATAAATAGAGACATTACAAAATAAGGCAAAGTATAAAGTGAGTGATAGGATTAGACATTTTGAACAGGGTTGAGTGTGAATACATAATTTAGGAAGAAACAAATATGTAGTCACCAATAGGATTGACATTTGAGAGCATTAGGCAAATTTCAGGTGGATAAATATTTCTGAGAATAATCTTGTGAATAGCTGATTATAAATCCACATACATGAACATGAATGAATTTAGGGAGTGTACATAAGACACATATATTTCATATTTAGAAAAATCTGGAGAGTACACACAGACAAAAAAAGTAGCAATATATGTCAATCAAAATTCATCATAAAATATATATCATCCACAGATCCAAAAATATTCATTTTACTGAACATGGATTTATGTATAATGTTGTTCAACTAGGAAGCTCACCCATTGTTTCAATATTCAGTACCAACAGGGTTTAGTAGGAGTGATCTCGTCTCACAATTTGTATCTGCCAAGTAAGCCAAATCACAAGAACAAACGTGTGGTACCAGGTAGGATTGTATATGTCCATATTAAAATACACATGCTGAATAGGCTACAGAGAAAGGGAGACAGGAATTCACATGTTTGTTAACTTTAAAAATACATGGAGAACTATTTCAACAAACAATTGACTAGATTTATAACTCCTACTCTGTATCATGCAGAAGGGAAGACCAACTATACACCGTGCCTCCTCTGAACTACTTGTATTTCTATTCTGTTTGGGTTATTTTTCTCCATCATATTAGGATTAGTAGTCAGAGTCTGGTAGGGTATGGGTTAGTGTCAGGGATTCAGTATTTTGAATGGAAAACAGGAAATTGAATCCAATGTGTATGCAAACATATGCTACAGAAAAATCTTTCCACTCTCATCCAGAACAATGCCTTGACATTACCTTCACCTCAAGAAAAACACAATTAGAGGAGAAGAGTTAAAAAATTTGTGAATACCTATCTGGATTGGAAAATGCTCCCGATTTCACATCATTGGAGTTGGTAGAGGAGTTTCTAAAAGTAATGGACAGGGTAAACACTCCACAAACCTCGAGCTCTGCTGGCCTAAATATTTTTGAGGATCTGCCTCTGAGGTTGAGCACTTGAAATATATGCTGTTGTCAGGAGCTTTAGCTTACTTTGTAGTGAGACCATCAAAGCTGGGTCTGCATCTATGTGATCTGGATGACATGGTTACTTACTTTCCAATGAAATGAGGCAACTTTGCTGAATTCTCTCTTTGTAGGTAAACTGTGGCCTCTGAGGGCTAATTGTCTCTTCGTGTGGACTGTGAAGCCATTTGGCCATCCTCTAATTTTCGTGGTGTTTTTGCTGCTGCTCTGGGAGTTTGGTATTTGCTTCACAAAATATGAGTTCAAATGGGACACAGTACTGGAGGAGTTCTGTCAGGTGTGGGGGGAAGGGTCTGGAGGAGAATGCACCAAACAGTATTTTATCCCATGTAGCTTGCCCCCTTGACAATAGCACATGATTCAGAACATTGCCCTGAAACCTCTCCATATAACAAGATTCCTTTACATATAAGGGTCTGCTGGCTACACCATGTCAGTCACAAGCCATTTGGAATCCAATGGTAGATCCTCATGGCCCTACCACTGATGTTTTATCAAACACCTGCACACCACTGCTCTGGGCCACTACTCAGCAGGATCCAACTTACTGGCATCTCTGTTCTAAACCATTTTCATGAAACCCAGTAAATCAAGGTACTGTCTGGTATACTCATGATCAGCAACAAGATATCCAAAAGTTTTCCAGTGCCACCTGGTCATGGGAATTTCAAAAATTTCATGGTATCTATCTAACCATTTTTCAAAGATGAAGTTGGAGTCACTGTGGGTTTCAATTCATTCAGGAATCATTAAATGGTGAGGAAGCTCATTTCAATGAAAGCTCTAAAGAACTCTCACAGGCAAGGCTTCTGAAAGAGTGCCCAAAGAGGCCACATAAAGCCAGGCCCATTGAGGTCTACAAGGTGAGGCCCATGTGTGTTTTGACTCTCAACTCAGCCTGCCAAGTCTTTAATAATAAAATCATGTTATATCCTGGCGGAGATTCCCAGTGCTCTGTGGAAAGCCACCCTGGGCCTAGATCTCAGTTTCCAATGGCGACTCTCATGCATGGCCTACTGAAATTCCAACAAAATTCATGGCAATATTTCTCTGACTTTAGTTCCACAACTCAGTCTCTAAGGGGAATCACACCAGAGTTCAAGCCCAGGTGGACACAGTCATTTTTTCCAACCGACACACAAATGATCAAAATTATAACCAAAACACCTCCACATGACACTAATCCTCTTTCATGTAGAGACTCATCCTCACCTCTGGCGAAGGTTTCTATGAGGGGCGCAGCCAAAGACAGTTTCCAAAATAAGCTCGCTTGCCCCTCATTTGCCTAAAGTCAGGGTGGCCTGGACACCCTTCCTGTGAACCAGGAGTGACAAAATAAGCATGCCTTTAATACTGCTCTGTTTCTCCAATTTGAGCCCTACTGATTTTCAGATATAGATTCTTTATTTCATTTGGAGTCATGTGAAAACCCAAGCACCACTGCAGGGCTTGGAAGAACTCATTTCATCCAAAGAATCCCTATTCTCACTTGATAGAGGTCATGAACCTAACAGAGGAAGGCAAGTGACTTCATCCACAATGACTGATCTTTTTGCAATTATGGTTTTGGATGGACACAAGCGATCATTCTTTAGATCCATAAGGAGCTGAGAATCTAAGTCACAGCCACACATAAGACCAAAAGGCTAATTCAGCCACATCCCTTACCAAAGCAATTAAGCAAAGAGCCACAGATGATGCCCATTCATTTCCATTTCAAAACTGTTTTCCTCAGGCTTCACAGAGGGGTGGCCTGAGGCAAAGGCCTTCCAGACATTCAGGGCAACAGAAAAATAGTTAAGCAAAAGATCCAAAGTAGGGTCTCTCCTCTGAGACTTTCCTGGTCACACTGATATTTGACATTCAGGGCAACAGAACAATAGTTAAGCAAAAGATCCAAAGTAGGGTCTCTCCACTGAGACTTTCCTGGTCACACTGATATCTGAGTTTTCTGAGAATCTCGCCATTCTCTTAAGCTATCCAGTACATGGCCATGTCACAGGGCTTGGAGGTGGTACATATCTTTGAAACAAAACCATGAGCCAATTCTGGAGAATGGCCAGAATTCAGGAAGAAAACAGGAACTTAGGTAGATAGCAGGTGTTGCCCATGGATAAGACAGGTTGCATTCCATTCATTAATTGGCCAGGATGAATTATGGGAAGATTTATACTAGACTAGACATATATTAATGCATTATCTTTTCAAATGTCTACAACAACGGACAGAGTGAAATACACAGACATAGGAACACTAGTCTGGTCAAACGACTTACTAGAAATAGTCCACTGCAAACGAAAAAACCGACTTTCCTACCTATTCTCAGAACATGAGACAGAACCACAAACACACACCCACTCCCACAAAGGCACCTCCTTCCCTCAAGTAGGTCTGTGACTATACAAAGTGTTCTCTGACTTGTGGGCCATACTATCTTCTCCCAAAATGGCCTGTCCTCTATCAGATCTGGTTTCCTTGGCCAACTCTGTGAAGGTGTCAGGAAAAAGTGGTGAGCCACTACCTGCTTTCTCAGGAAAGGTCCCTCTTCAGAGCTCTCCTCCATTTGTCCTTCCTCACATCAGTAGGTACCAAAAAAGACTGACTCTGTCCTTGTTAAATCCAACCAAGTGAGCCCACTGATACTGGGACTGGGACTGGTTCTGGGTGCCTGACTTCTTGGATACCAAGTTCAGAGAGTTCCATCACCAAGGAAATGAGGTATGTCACTTTCTTTGGAACTGAATGAGGTCACTGCCTTGGCAAACACTTTGTCCTAAGAGTTGTTTCCAAGGGTCTCATGAGATGGAGCCGGCCTCTACTTCTTGTGACACTTTCACTAGTTAGAATGGTATATCAACCAGAGGAACCTGGGAACAGCTCTTCACCCAGGCCTGGTATTGTCCATCTTCTCTACAATAAGAAGAGAGAGGCTGATTCAGACACATCCCTTCATCCTGACCAGGTTGTTTGCCATGGAAGATGACTTTTGCTCTCTCAGGTCCTTTATACCTGCCTAAATCTTCTCCAGGTATCATTTCAGAATGGACCTTTCAGGTTCTCGCCGGTGGAAGGTACCCTAATTTCCTGTATTGTAAGAACAACTCTTTCCCTGCTCTTCTGTAAAATGAGATTGAGGGAACAGTGTATGTTTCGGGTTAATAACAGGTTCGATTTCAGTTAGGAATCATTCTGTGCGATGAATAATGGTATTGGGTACCTACGATATTTATAAGAATATAGAGTTGAAATGAATGTGCAAAAACAGAAATCTAAGTAAGATTTGAAGGCCAGAAATCATTCGGCCCTTGGCTGGGATACTTAGCTTTTAATTATGTTCTGCAAAGATGTCTCATATAATTCAATAATAAATGGCATAGGACCTTGTACCTTGGATGATTGAATGTAGAAGAGAACATCCAGTCAAAAAGGGATAGTAGGTAGGATTAAGAAGATAGTCGGTAGGTTTAGGAAGAAGAGTGAGTATAGGATTTGTATCAAAAGTTCTTTCCTAATAGGGTTTTGGTTAGAGGGTGAATGTTAATGTCAGCACATATGAAGAGTGAGTCACTATGATGAGCTTGGGAAAATATGTAGAAAAGCAGATATCAATAGAGACATTATGAAATCATGCAAAGTATAAAATGAGTGATAGGATTAGACATTTTCTACAAGGTTGAGTTTCAATATATAATCTTATGAAGAAACAAATATGTCGTCACCAATAGGATTGACATTTGAGAGCATTAGGCAACCTGGACATGGATGTTTCAGTAATCCATGTACAATTTCCCTTTTGGCTTCAGTACAGTCTTAAGTGTGACCTTCACATTTTTAGTTCCGAATATTACTGTGATAAAATGTTTATGTAGATCAGGTGACATGAGTATTTCTACCACCCTTTCTGGGAGCAATATATTGAAGACATAAAATTAGTTTTGGGGGTACAAAGAGGTGTACCCTGTGTCTATGAATATAGAGATAAAGCATGAATAGACCATAATGTGAATAAATAATATAAGTTGTTCCAAATTTAAATTATGTATTGAACTGATATCTGAAAAATTACAGGAAATCTTATATTGATATACAATCATTCATTCCAACCAATTATACATCAAATGGTAATATTAGTGTTTTGGTTTATCATGAAGAGTGTGTGAGTTTTGCTTCAATAGTGATTATGGAAATTGAAAATAATGTGTTTGGAAAGAATTCTCATGAAAAGACCAGTCAAGAAACCCTGACAATACATGTGTTCTGAAGCAAGAAGTGATTAAAGTTGAAACAAATGCCTATAAATTTGTGAACTTGTGGATGAAATGTATATCCTATGATGTGCAAACCCTGAAGAAATAGTAATGTACCAGTGTTGAATACAAATGAACGTCAAATTACATATCATGTGCCATAGGAATCTACTTGCATTGATGTTAGACTGGGTTAGTTACTGTAGAATTATTAGGATTTGTATGCACCATTCACTGAAGTTAGTTTTCAGTACTAGGAAACAAACATGTATTTCAGTTAAATGAATATGTCTGAGAATAATCTTGTGAAAAGTTGATTATAAATCCAAGTACATGAACATGAATGAATTAAGAGAGTGTATATAAGACACATATTTCATATTTTGAAAAATCTACAGAGTGTATGTATATATACAAAAAAAACACAAATGGACATTAAAAAGTAGCAATATATATGCCAAACAAAATTCATCATTAAATATATATCATCCACAGATGCAAAAATATTTATTTTACTGAACATGAGCTTATGTATAATGTTGTTCTACTAGGAAGCTTGTAGGTTGAATTTTCAGTTCCAACAGCGTTTAAGAGGAGTGAACTCTTCTCACAATTTGTATCTGCCAAGTCAGCCACCTCCCAAAAATGTACATGTGATACCTGGTAGGATTCTATATATGTATATAAATATACATGGGTGAAATGGCTACAGAGAATTGGAAACAAGAATTCACATATCTGTTAACTTTAAAAACACATGGAGAACTATTTCAATTAAAAATTGACTAGATTTATAACTCCTACCTTATATAATGCAAAAGGCAAGTCTAAATATACAACATGCCTCCTCTGAACTGCTTGTATTTATATTTGTTTGGGTAATTTTTCTCCTTTTTATTAGGTTGAGTAGTCTGAGCCTAATAGGTTCGGGTTAGTGTCAGGGATTCACTATTTCAATAGGAAAATTGAAAAATGAATCCAATGTGTATGCAAATATGTGCTGCATAAATATCCTTCCACTCTCATCCAGAGCAATGCCTTGTCAATACCTTTGCCCCAATTAAGACACAATTGGAGGAGAAGAGTTAGAAAATCAGTGAATACATATCTGGAATGAAAATGCTCAGGAGTTCACAATCTTGGAGGTGGTAGAGGAGTTTCCAAAAGTAAGGGACTGGGTTAACACTCCACAAACATGGAGCTCTTCTGGCCTAAAAACTTTTTGAGAAACTTTCTGTGAGGTTGGGCACTTGAAAAATATGTTGTTGTCAGGAGATTTGACTTCTTTGCGTGAGACCATCAAAGCTGGGTCTGCATTTATGTGACCTGGAGGACATGGCTTCTTATATTCCAATAAAGATGAGCAGCAGTGCTGCATTATCTCTTTGTAGGTAAACTGTGACCACTGGGGACTAAGTTTCTCCCCATGTGGACTGTGAAGCCATTTGGTCCTGGTCCACTTTTTGTCGTGTTTTTGCTACTGCACTCGGAGTTTGGTATTTGCTTCATGACATACAAGGAGCTAAACTGGGACACAATGCTGGAGGGAGTTCTGTCACGTGTGGTGTGCCAGGGTATGCAGGAGAATGCACCAACCAGGCTTCTATCCCTCATAGCTTGCCCCATTGCCCCCTTGTCCATATCAACCTAATTCTCAACATTGCCCTGAAACCTCTCCATATAACAAGATGCCTTTACATATAAGGGTCTGCTGGCTGCACCATGTAAGTAACATGCCATTTGGAATACAATGGTAGATCCTCATGACCCTACCACTGGTGATTTATCACACACCTGCCCAAAACTGCTCTAGGCCCACTACTCAGCAGGCTCTAACTTACTGGCATCTCTGTACTACACCATTTTCATGAAACCCAGTCAATCAAGGCACTGTCTGGTATACTCTTGATCAGCAATAGGACATCCAAAGGTTCTCCAGTGCCACCTGGTCATGGGAATTTCAAAATTTTTATGGTATTTATCTAGCCATTTTTCAAGGATGAAGTTGGAGGCACTGTGGCTTTCAATTCATTCAGTAACCATTAAATGTTGAGGAAGCTCAATTCAATAAAAGCTCTGGAGAACTCTCACAGGCAAGGCTTCTGAAAGAGTGCCAAAATGGTCACATGATGCCAGGCCCATTAAAGTCTACAATGTGAGGCCTATGTATTTTTCGACTCTCAAATATGGCTGCCATGTCTTTGAGAATAAAATCATGTGATATCCTGGCAGAGATTCCCAGTGCTCTGTGGAAAGCCACCCTGGCCCTAGATCTCAGTTTACAAGGGCGACTCACATGCGTGGCCTCCTAAAATCCAAACAAAATTCATGGCAATACTTCTCTGAGTTCAGTTTCACAACTCAGTCTCTAAGGGGAATCACACCAAAGTTCAAGCCCAAGTGGACCCAGTCATTTCTTCCAACCGCCAAACAAATGGCCAAAATTAAAACCAAAACATTCCCACATGGCCCTCATCTTCTTCCATATAGTCACTCATCGTAACCTCTGGCTGGAGTTTTCCATCAGGGGCACAGCCCAAGACTGTGTCCAAAAAAAGCTCGCTTGCCCCTCATTTGCCTAAAGTCAGGGTGGCCTTGACAGCCCTCCTGTGAACCAGAAGTGATCAAATAAGCCTGCCGTTAATACTGCTCTGTTTCTACAGTTTGAGGCCTACTGACTTTCAGGTATAGATTCTATATGTCATTTGGAGTCATGCGAAAACCCAAGCACCTCATCAGGGCTTTGAAGAACTCATTTGACCCAAAGAATCCCTATTCACACTTGATGGAGGTCAGGAACCTAACAGAGGAAGACGAGAGACTTCATCCACAATGACTGATTTTTTGCCATTATAGTTTTGGACGCACACATGGGATCATTCTTTATATCCATCATGTGCTGAGAATCTAAATCACAGCCACAAAGAAGGCCAAGAGGCTAATTCAGCCACATCCATTTCCAAAGCAATTAAGCAAAGAGCCACAGGTGATGCCTATTCATTTCCATTTCAAAACTATATTCTTCAGGCTTCACAACGGGGTGCCCTGAAGCAAAGACCTTCCAGATATTCAGTGTAACAAAACAGTACTTAAGCAAAAGGTCCAAAGCAGGGTCTCTCCACTGAGAGTTTCTTGGTCACACTGATATCTGAGTTTTCTGAGATGCTCGCCATTCTTTTCAGCTATCCAGTACATGACCATGTCACAGAGCTTGGAGGTGGTACATATCGTGGACACAAAACCATGAGCCTATTCTGGAGACTGGCCAGAATACAGGAAGAAAACATTAACTTGGGAAGATAGCAGGTGTTTCCCTTCGATAAGACAAGCTGCAGTTCATTCATATATTGGGCAGGATGAATTTTGGGAATATTTATACTTTAAAGGACACATTCATTAATGCATTTTCTTTTCTAATGTTTACAACAACGGACACAGTGGAATACACAGACATGGAAATACTTGCCTTGTCAAACGACTTACTAGAACAGTCCACTGAAAACCAAAAACAAAAACAACAACAACAAAAAAAAACGCCTTTCCTACCTATTCTCAGAACATGAGACAGAACCACAAACCCATACCCACTCCCACAAAGGCAGCTCCTTCCCCCAAGTATGTCTGTGATTAGAAGGAGTGTCCTATGACTGGTGAGCCATACTATGTTCTCCCAAAATGGCCTGTCCTCTTTCAGATCTGGTTTCCATGGCCAACTCTGTGAAGTTGTCAGGAAAAAGTGGTGAGCCACTACCTGCTTTCTCAGGAAAGGTCCCTCTTCAGAGCTCTTCTGGCATTTGGCCATCCTCACATCAGTAGGTACCAAGAAAGATTGATTTTGTCCTTGGAAAATCCAAACAAGCGAGTCCACTGGGACTGGAACTGGGACTGCCTCTGGGTGCCTGGCTTCTTGGATACCAAGTTCAGAGAGTTCCATCACCAAATAATGAGGTATGTCACTTTCTTTGGAACTGAATGAGGTCACTGCCTTGGCAACCACTTTTCCCTAACAGTTGCTTCCAAGGGTCCCATGAGATGGAGCCGGCCCCTACTTCCTGTGACACTTTCACAAGTTAGAATGAAATATCAACGATAGGCACCCAGGAACAGCTCTACACACAGGTCTGGTTTTGTCAGTCTTCTCTACAATAAGAAGAGAGAGGCTGAATAAGACACATCCCTTCATCCTGACCAGGTGTTTTGCCATGGAAGATGAGTTTTGCTCACTCAGGTCCTTTATACCTGCCTACAACTTGTCCAGGTATCATTTCTGCATGGACCTTTGAGGTTCTCAGCAGGTGGACTGTCCCCTTCTTTCCTGTATTGTAAGAACAACTCTGTCCCTGCTCTTCTGTAAAATGAGATTGAGGGAACAGTGTATGTTTCGGGTTAATAACAGGTTCGATTTGTGTTAGGAATCATTCTGTGTGATGAATAATAGTGTTGGGGACCTTCGATATTTACAAGAATATGGAGGTTAAATATAAGTATGAGAACAGAAATCTAGGTATGATTTGAAGCCCAGAAGGGCATTGAGCCCTTGATTGGGATAATTAGCTTTGAATTATGTTCTGCAAAGATTTCTCAGTTAATTCAATACACAATGGCATAGGACTTTGTACCTTGGATGATTGAATGTAGAAGAGAACATCCAGTCAAAAAGGGATAGTCAGTAAGATTATGAAGCTAGTCGGTAGGTTTAGGAAGAAGAGTGAGTATTTGATTTGGACAAAAGTTCTTTAACAATAGGGTTTCGGTTAGAGAGTGAATGTAAATGTCAGCACATAAGAAGAGTCAGTCACTATGATGAGCTGGGAAAAAATGTAGAAAAGCAGATATCAATAGAGACATTATGAAATCAGGCAAAGTATAAAGTGAGTGATAGGATTAGACATTTTCAACAGGGTTGAGTTTGAATACATAATCTTTGGAAGAAAAAAATATGTAGTCACCAATAGGATTGACAGTTAAGAGCATTAGGCAACCTGGACATAGATGTTTTTAGTAATCCATGTTCACTTTTCATTTAGTCCTTCGTGCAATCATAACCGTGACCATTACATTATTTGTCCAGAATATTACTGTGAAAAAATGTATATGTAGATCAGGTGACATGAGTATTTCATCCACCATTTCTGGAAACAATATATTGAAGACGTAAAATTAGTATTGGGGGTACAAAGAGGTGCACCCTGTGTCTATGAATATAGAGATAAAGCATGAATAGACAATACTGTGAATAAATAATATAACTTGTTCCAACATTAAATAATGGATTGAACTGATATCTGGAAAATTACAGGAAATCTTATATTGATATACAATCATTCATTCCCACCAATTATACATCTAATGGTAATATTAGTGTTTTGGTTTATCATGAACAGTGTGTGAGTTTTGCTTCAAAAGTGATTATGGAAATTGAAAATAATATGTTTGGAAAGAAGTCTCATGAAAAGACCAGTCAGGAAACCTGGAGGAATGCATATATTGTAAAGCAGGAAGCGATTGAAATTCAATCAAATGCCTATAAATTTGCTAATTTTTGGATGAAATATATATCCTATAATGTGCATAAACTCATGAAATAGTAATGTACCATTGTTGAATAAAAATGAACGTCAAAATACACATCATGTCCCATAGGAATCTACTGGCATTGATTTTAAACTGTAGAAATATTAGGATTCTCGTGCATTATTCACCGAATTTAGTTATCTCTTTTTTTAAATTTTTATATATGGTTGTTCAAAACATTACATAGTTCTTGATAAATAATATTTCACACTTTGATTTATGTGGGTTATGAACTCCCTTTTTTGCCCCGTATACAGATTGCAGAATCACATCAGTTACACATCCATTGATTCATATATTGCCATACTAGTGTCTGTTGTATTCTGCTGCCTTTCCTATCCTCTACTATCCCCCCTCCCCTCCAGTCTCCTCCCCTCTTCTCTCTCTACCCCCTATACAGTAATAAATTTCTCCTCCTTGTATTATTTTTCCCTTTCCCCTCACTTCCTCTTGTATGTAATTTTGTATAACTCTGAGGTTCTCCTTCCATTTTCATGCAGTTTCCCTTCTCTCTCCCTTTCCCTTCCACCTCTCATCCCTGTTTAATGTTAATCTTCTTCTCATGCTCCTAGTCCCTACTCTGTTCTTAGTTACTCTCCTTATATCAAAGAAGACATTTGGCATTTGTTTTTTAGGGATTGGCTAGCTTCACTTAGCATAATCTGTTCTAATGCCATCCATTTCCCTGCAAATTCTATGATTCTGTCATTTTTTAATGCCGAGTAATACTCCATTGTGTATAAATGCCACATTTTTTTCATTCATTCTTCTATTGAAGGGCATCTAGGTTGGTTCCACAGTCTTGCTATTGTGAATTGTGCTGCTATGAACATCGATGTAGCAGTGTCCCTGTAGCATGCTCTTTTTAGGTCTTTAGGTTTTAGACCGAGAAGGGGAATAACTGGGCCAAATGGTGGTTCCATTCCCAGCTATCCAAGAAATCTCCATACTGCTTTCCCATTTGCCTGCACCAATTTGCAGTCCCACCAGAAATATACAAGTGTACCTGTTTCCCCAGATCCTCGCCAGCACTTGTTATTGTTTGACTTCATAATGGCTGCCAATCTTACTGGAGTGAGATGGTATCTTAGGGTGGTTTTGATTCACATTTCTCTGACTGCTGGAGATGGTGACCATTTTTTCATGTACTTGTTGATTGATTGTATGTCCTCCTCTGAGAAGTGTCTGTTCAGGTTCTTGGCCCATTTGTTGTTTGGGTTATTTGTTATCTTATTGACTAATTTTTTGAGTTCTTTGTATACTCTGGATATTAGTGCTCTATCTGAAGTGTTAGGAGGAAAGATTTGTTCCCAGGATGTGGGCTCCCTATTTTCCTCTCTTACTGTTTCTTTTGCTGAGAAAAAACCTTTTTAGTTTGAGTAAGTCCCATGTGTTGATTCTAGTTATTAACGCTTGTGCTATGGGTGTCCTATTGAGGAATTTGGAGGCGACCCCACAGTATGTAGATCATAGCCAACTTTGTCTTCTATCAGACACCATGTCTCTGATTTGATATCAAGCTCCTTGATCCATTTTGAGTTAACTTTTGTGCATGGCGAGAGAAAGGGATTCAGTTTCTTTTTGTTACATATGGATTTCCAGGTTTCCCAGCACCATTTGTTGAAGATGCTATCATTCATCCATTGCATGCTTTTAGCCCCTTTATCAAATGTAAGATAGTTGTATTTTTTGGATTGGTTTCTGTGTCCTTTATTCTGTACCATTGGTCCACCCACCTGTTTTGGTACCAGTACCATGCTATTTTTGTTACTATTGTTCTGCAGTATAGTTTGAAGTCCGGTATCGCTATACCGACTGATTCACACTTCCTGCTTAGTGTTGTTTTTGCTATTCTGGGTCTTTTATTTTTCCATATGAATTTCATGATTGCTTTCTCTATTTCTACAAGAAATGCCGTTGGGTTTTGATTGGCATTGCATTAAACCTATAGAGATCTTTTAGTAATATCGCCATTTTGATGATGTTAGTTCTGTCTATCTATGAACAGGGTACATTTTTACATCTTCTAATATCTTCCTCTATTTTTCTCTTTAGGTTTCTGTAGTTTTCCTTGTATAAAACTTGCACCTCTTTTGTTAGGTTGATTCCCAATTATTTTTTTTTTTAGTATATTGTGAATGGAGTGGTTGTCCTCATTTCCGTTTCAGAGGATTTGTCACTGATATTCAGGAATGTCTTTGATTTATGAGTGTTGATTTTATATCCTGCCACTTTGCTGAATTCATTTATTTGCTCTATTAGTTTCTTTGTAGACCCTTTTGGGTCTGCTAGGAATAGAATCATGTCACCTGCAATAGTGATAATTTAAGTTCTTCTTTTCCTATTTATATGCCTTTAATTTCTTTCATCTCTCTAATTGCTCTGGCCAGTGTTTCGAGAACTATGTTGAACAGATGTGGTGAAAGAGGGCATACCTGTCTTGTTCCAGATTTTAGGGGGAATGCCTTCAATTTTTCTCCATTCAGAAGTATGCTAGCCTAAGACTTAGCATAGATTGCTTTTACAATATTGAGGTATGTTCCTGTTATCCCTAGTTTTTCTAGAATTTTGAACATAAAGGGATGCTGTACTTTGTCGAATGCTTTTTCTGCATCTATCGAGATGATCATATGGTTCTTATTTTTAAGTCTATTGATGTGATGAATAACATTTATTGATTTCTGTATATTGAACCAGCCTTGCATCCCACGGATGAATCCTACTTGATCATGGTGCACAATTTTTTGATATGCTTTTGTATCTGATTTGCCAGAATTTAATTGAGGATTTTTGCCTCTAGGCTCATTAGAGATATTGGTCTGTAGTTTTCATTCTTTGAAGTGTCTTTGTCTGGTGTAGGAATCAGAGTGATGTTGACCTCATAGAATGAATTTGGAAGTTCTCCCTCTTTTTCAATTTCCTGAAATAGCTTGAAAAGTATTGGTATTAGTTCCCCTTTAAAGGTTTTGTAAAACTCTGCTGTATACCCATCAGGTCCTGGGCTTTTCTTACTTGGTAGTGTTTTGATGGTTTCTTCTATTTCCTCAATTGATATTGGTCTGTTTAGGTTGTCTATATCCTCCTGACTCAATCTGGGCAGATCATATGACTTAAGAAATTTATCGATGCCTTCACTGTCTTCTATTTTATTAGAGTACAAAGATTCAAAATAATTTCGGATTATCTTCTGTATATCTGAAATATCTGTTATGATATTGTCTTTTTCATCCTGTATGCTAGTAATTTGAGTTAGCTCTCTTTTTGTCTTCGTTAGCATGGCTAAGGGTCTGTAGATTTTTTTTATTTTTTCAAAGAACCAAATGGGTTGATGTGTCTGCTGTGCTTGCAGGCCACTAGTCCTGTTCCGCCGGTCAGTTGCAGGTCTGCCTACCTTGCGGGAGCGGGTGGTGGCTCTGCTTTGGCCCTACTGCAATTGGGGTGTCGTGACTACCATGCTGGCAGATCGCTGGGCCTGTTCCGGGTGCGGGCAAAGACTCTGCTCTGCCCCTACTCCAATTGGGTTGACGTGACTACCACGCCGGTGGGCCGTTGTGCTTGTACTGGGCGCGGGAGAAAGCTCTGCTCTGCCACTACTCCAATTGGGGTGTCATGTCTACCATGGTGGCAGGCCGCTGGGCCTGTTCTGAAGGTCAGTCACAGGTCTGCTTTTGTGGCGGGCGCGGGGGGCGGCCTGCTTGGCCCCTACTACAATTTGGGTGACGTGACTACCACACCAGCTGGTGGCTGGGCCTAATCCGGGTGCAGGCAGTGGCACTGCTCTTTCCCTACTCCATTTGGGGTGACGTGGGTACCACGCCTGCGGGCCTGATGAATCTTCCTCTATGTTTCTAGAGAGAATTACGGAGGCATATAGGAGATATACTCCTTTCGATCCTCATGCAGAGGATCAAAAATCATCTGTCACAATGGCCTTTATTGGGCATGCTGCCTTGGATATTTAAAGAAAGTTACAATGCTTAGATGGATTACAAGATATGACTTTGAGAGATTTAGTCAGAGAAGCCGAGAAAGTATACTATAAGAGAGAAACTGAGGAAGAGAAGGGAGCAAAAGGAGGATAAAAGAAACAAAAGACAGACTAAGGAGTTGACTAAGGTCCCGGTCACAATAACAAAAAGGCCAGAAATTAAGAAACAGGGAGACAGGAAGGGATACCTGGTCCCACGCCAGAGGCCACCCCTGACCTCAGATCAATGTGCCTACTGTAAAGAAAGAGGACACTGGGTTCAAGAGTGCCCTAGAAAGAGGCAGCCACGCCAGCCAGCCATTCTGACTCTTCAGCATGACTACGAAAGTCGGGGCTCAGATCCCCTCCCTGAGCTCAGCGTATCTTTTGAAGTGGAGGAGACACCAGTAAACTTTGAAGTGGATACAGGGGCAATAAACTCAGCCCTTAAGGCCCCATTGGGCCCTCTATCAAATAAAAGGTCTCTAGTTCAAGGGGCTAATGGCAGTAAATATCGGACTTGTATAACTAAGAGGATCATGGACCTGGGGAAAGGAAAAATCCATCACTCCTTTTTAGTAATCCCAGAATGCCTGGCAGACTTTTGCTGTACGTCATGGGGATGTGAGCATACAGGGGCTGCCTGATGGAACACAAACTCCTCATCAAATCCATCACTCCTTTTTAGTAATCCCAGAATGCCTGGCAGACTTTTGCTGTACGTCATGGGGATGTGAGCATACAGGGGCTGCCTGATGGAACACAAATTCCTCATCAAACTCCTCATCAAAGAGGTGAGAGAGAGAGAGACAGAGAGAATTTTTAATATTTATTTTTTAGTTTTTTGCTGGACACGACATCTTTGTTTGTATGTGGTGCCTAGGATTGAACCCGGGCCGAACGCATGCCAAGCGAGCGTGCTACAATTGAGCCACATCCCCAGCCCTGTGTGACCTTTTTAACTTCTGCAAGTGCTCAAAAGGGTGAAAGGAGATTCCCCTATGGGCATGCCTTTTCCATCCTTCACTCATATCCTGAACTATGCTTATCCAATCAATCCTCACCTTCAGCCTTGTGCTCCAGAGTCTCTGCTGTCACTCTCACCTCAGCAACCTGATTTCTCCCCTCCAATTATTAGATCAAAAACCCAAATCTCTGCTGGTTCTCAGACCATCACCATCTTGCTGAAGTAGCAGGTACTCAGGTTCCCATCCACCGACTCACTCCTCTCTTCTCCTGTCCGTGCCCGCCCCGGGTCCCACCAGGTCCTCTTACCAGCTAACACAAAGCTGAAACTAGCTGAGGAGAGCCCTCAGACTCCTATCAAAGATGTAATGAAAATGGCCTTTAAAGTTGCTTTGTCATCACTGAAAACAGTTTACTAAAAATTTAAAGTCCCTCACATGCATTTTGGGATACTCACTCTTGTCTTCCCCTCTGCTCTACCTGTTGTACAGCTCAAGTATTTGTTTCTAGGAAAATCCCAAACCCCTTTCCCATTATTCTTTTACATCTCTCCTTCCTTATTCTCAGATCCTCGGAGCTGCTGTCAGCCCCACCTTCCCTGTCTTCCCCTTCTGTACCAGGCCTACAGAAAATTCTTAACTGACTTTCTACAGAAGTTTTCACCATGGCTGACTTTAGGACTTTCAGCAAAAGAGTCCCTATAAAAGAGTTCAATGTAGATAAACTTCCTCTTTTAGTGTTGCCTTGTTCTACTTGGCCACTGGCTAAAAAAGTAAGCACTTCTATGCTAGACACCCCATTACTTGTTTTCCACAAAATATATGAACAAGGCCTCTGGCCATGAGCTGGGGCTTTACAGAGATGGCTATATTTCTAAGATAAAGAAGTTACCATCAGGGCTCCATGGTAACAGCTGTCAGGGGCAAAAAATAAGAAAGGTAGGAAAAGCTCTTTCCCTCCCAGGTGTCCTTGAAAAGTTAACTTGCCCAGAACTGAGGTAAAAACAGAAACAACAACGGCTTTTTTGAACTTCTGAAGACTGTGAACTTCTGAGCCCCTTCCCTTACATGTTGGGTACAAAATTCTGAAACTACCTAAACTTGAGTTTCAGGAGAATAATTGATTACAACAGAAGCAATGCCCTCTGAATCTGGTTGCAACCAAATAGGACGGTTTCCCTGTCTTCGTTGCTATCTTAGGTGCCTTGCCTTGTCCGTCCCTACAACAGCATAATTGTATATAATTAAACATTGTTTATGTTTTAAAGAAATTGACAACAGATGTGATTAATTGTGTAATGGTGCAGATGTTTCCCAGAGTGCTCTGTCATGATGCAGGTTCATTTGAAAATGAAATAGAGTGGCATACAACCCGTTTCCACTGGGAACATATATCCCTCACTTTAGCCATCCTATTCGGAATAGGAGTTGCTTCAGGGGTGGGCACAGGAACCACTGCCCTCGTCCATGGGACACAACAAATGACCCAATTAGAAGAAGCAATAGACCAAAACTAAGATATTAGATACCTCCATCAGAGCTTTGCATGAATTTTTAACCTCTCTCTCTGAAGTTGTTTTACAGAATAGGCGAATGACACAAAACACACACACACACACAGAAAAAAAAATAGCAAAATATATGTCAATCAAAATTTTCATAAAATATATATCATAAAAAGATCCAAAAATATTCATTTTACTGAACATGGATTTATGTATAATGTTGTTCAACTAGCAAGCTCACCCATTGGTTGAATATTCAGTTCCAACACGGTTAAGTAGGAGTGATCTCTTCTCACAATTTGTATCTGCCAACTCATCCACCTCACAAGAATGTATGTGTGGTACCAGGTATGATTCTATATATCCATATAAAAATATATGTGCTGAATAGGCTACAGAGAAAGGGAGACAGGAATTCACAATTTTTTAACTTTAAAAACACATGGAGAACTATTTCAACAAAAAATTGACTAGATTTAACTCCTACTCTGTATCATGCAAAAGGCAAGTCCAAATATACACCATGCCTCCTCTAAACTGCTTGTATTTCTATTCATGGCAATACTTCTCTGAGTTCAGTTCCAGAACGCAGTCTTTAAGGGAAATCCCAACAGAGTTCAAGCCCAGGTGGACCAAGATATTTCTTACAACCACCACACAAATGACCACAATTAAAAACAAAACACTCAAACATGGTCCTCATCTTCTTCCATATAGTCACTCATCGTAACCTCTGTCTGGAGGTTTCCATGAAGGGCTCACCCAAAGACAGTGTCCAAATAAACTCCCTTGCCCCTCATTTGCCTAAAGTCATGTTGGCCTGGACACCCTTTCTGTGAACCAGGAGTGATCAAATAAGCCTCCCGTTAATACTGCTCTGTTTCTCCAATTTGAGGCCTACTGACTTTCAAGTATAGATTCTTTATGTGATTTGGAGTCATACAAAAACCTAAGCACCTCTGCAGTGATTTGAAGAACTCATTTGACCCAAGGAATACCTATTCTCACTTGATGGAGGTCAGGAACCTAACAGAGGAAGACGAGAGACTTCATCCACAATGACTGATCTTTTGGCAATTATGGTTTTGGATGCACACATGGGATCATTTTTAGATCCATCAGCTGCTGAAAATCAAAGTCACAGCCACATACAAGGCCAAGAGTCTAATTAAGACACATCCCTTTCCAAAGCAACTAAGAAAGAGCCACAAGTGATGCCCATTCATTTCCATTTGAAAACTGTTTCCTTCAGGCTTCACAAAGGGGTGGCCTGAGGCAAAGACCTTCCTGATATTCAGGGCAACAGAACAATAGGTAAGCAAAAGGCCAAAAGCAGGGTATATCCACTGAGACTTTCCTGGTCACACTGATATCTGAGTTTTCTGAGATGCTGGCCATTCCCTTCAGCTATCCTGTACATGGCCATGTCACAGACCTTGGAGTTGTTGCATATCTTGGACACAAAACCATGAGCCTATTCTGGAGAGTGGCCAGAATTCAGAAGAAAACAGGGACTTAGGAAGGTAATAGGTATTGCTCATCCATAAGGAAAGCCGCACTCCATTCATAAATTAGGCAGGATGCATAATGGGAAGCTTTCTACTAGACAGGACACATCCATTGTTGCATTCTCTTTTCTCATGTCTACAACCACGGACCCAGTGGGATACACAGACATAGAAACACTCATTTTGTCAAACGACTTACTAGAAACAGTTCACTCCAAATCAAACAAACCGCCTTCCCTACCTATTCTCAGAATATGAGACAAAACAACAAACCCACACTCACAAAGGCACCTCCTTCCCTCAAGTAGGTCTGTGACTCTCCGGAGTTAACTCTGACTGGTGGGCCATATTATGTTCCCCCGAAATGGCGTGTCCTCTATCAGATCTGCTTTCCTTCACCAACTCTGTAAAGTTGTCAGGAAAAAGTGGCGAGCCACTACCTGCTTTCTCAGGAAAAGTACCTCTTCAGTGCTCTCCTGGTATTTGGCTATACTCACATCATTAGGTACCGAGAAAGGCTGACTCTGTCCTTGGAAAATCCAATCAAGTGAGCCCACAGGGACTTGGACTGGGATTGCCTCTCGGTGTCTTGGTTCTTGGATAGCAAGTTCAGAGAGTTCCATCACCAAGGAAATTAGATATGTCACTTTCTTTGGAACTGAATGAGGCCACTGCCTTGGCACCCCTTTTTCCTAACAGTTGCTTCCAAGGGTCCCATGAGATGGAGGCTGCCCCTACTTCCTGTGACACTTTCACAAGTTAGAATGGTATATCAATCATAGGCACCCGTGAACAGCTTTCCACACAGGCCTGATTTGGTCCATCTTCTCTACAATAAGAAGAGAGAGGCTGATTAAGACACATCCCTTCATCCTGTCCAGGTTGTTTGCCATGGAAGATGACTTTTGCTCTCTCAGGTCCTTCATAGCTGCCTATAACTTTTCCGGGTATCATTTCTGTATGGACCTTTGAGGTTTTCAGCAGGTGGAAGGTCCCCTACTTTCCTGTATTGTAAGAACAACTCCGTCCCTGTTCTTCTGTAAAATGAGATTGAGGGAACAGTGTATGTTTAGGGTTAATAACAGGTTCAATTTGGGTTAGGAATCATTCTGTGCGATGAATAATGGTATTGGCAACCTGTGAGATTTACAAGAATGTAGAGGTGAAATATAAGTATGAAAATAAAAATCTAGGTATAATTTGAAACCCAGAAGGGCATTGGGCCCTTGATTGGGATACTTAGCTTGAATTATGTTCTCTAAAGATGTCTCAGATAATTCAATATACAATGGCATAGGACCTTGTACCTTGGATGATTGAACGTAGAAGAGAACATCCAGTAAAAAGGGATAGTCAGTAGGTTTAGAAAGATTGTCGGTAGGTTTAGGAAGAAGAGTGATTATAGGATTTAGACCAAAAGTTCTTTAGCAATATGGTTTCGGTTAGAGATTGAATGTAAATGTCGGCACATATGAAGAGTCAGTCACTATGATAAACTGGGAAAATATGTAGAAATGCAGATATCAATAGAGACATTATTGCATCAGGCAAAATATAAAGTGAGTGATAGGATTAGACATTTTCAACAGGGTTGAGTTTGAATATATAATCTTAGGAAGAAACGAATATGTTGTCACCAATAGGATTGACATTTGAGAGCATTAGGCAGCATGGACATGGATGTTTCTATTAATCCATGTTCACTTTCCTTTTAGGCTTTAGTACAGTCATAAGTGTGACCTTTACATTTTTTTTCAGAATATTATTGTGATAAAATGTATATGTAGATCAGGTGACATAAGTATTTCTTCCACAATTTCTGGTAGCAATATGTTGAAGACGTAAAATTAGTATTGGGGGTCCAAAGAGGTGTACACTGTGTCTATGAATATAAAGATAAAGCATGAATAGAACATACTGTGAATAAATAATATAACTTGTTCCAACTATAAATAATGGATTGAACTGATATCTGAAAAATTACAGGAAATCTTATATTGATATACAATCATTCTTTCCAAAATGTTATACATATAATGGTAATATTAGTGTTTTGGTTTATCACGAAGGGTGTGAGTTTTACTTCACCAGTGATTATGGAAATCGAAAATAACTTGTTTGGAAAGAAGCGTCATGAAAAGACGAGTTCAGAAACCCTGATAATTCTTGTGTTCTGAAACAGGAATTGATTAAAGTTGAAACAAATGCCTGTAAATTTGTGAACTTGTGGATGAAATATATATCGTATGATGTGCAAAAACTGAAGAAATAATAATGTACCAGTGTTGAATACAAATGAACCTCAAATTACATATCATGTCCCATAGGAATCTACTTGCATTGGTGGTAAACTGGGTCAGTTACTGTAAAATTATTAGAATTTGTAGGCACCATTCACTGAAGTTTGTTTTCAGTACTAGGAAACAAATATGTATTTCAGGTGGATGAATATTTCGGAAAATAATCTTGTGAAAAGTTGATTATAAATCCATATACATGAACATGAATGAATTTAGAAAGTGTATATAAGACACATATATTTTATATATTGAAAAATCTGAATAGTGTGTGTGTGTATATATATATATATATATATATATATATATATATATATATATACACACACACACACACACACACACACAAACTACACACAGACATTAAAAAGCAGCAATATATATAAAAATCAAATTCATCAGTAAATATATATCATCCACAGATGCAAAAATAATTATTTTACTGAACATGAGTATATGTATAATGTTGTTCTACTCTAAAGCTCCCCTATAGTTTGAATCTTCAGTTCTAACAGCGTTTAAGAGGAGTGATCTCTTCTCACAATTTGAATCTGCCAAGTGAGAAACCTCACAAAAATGTACGTGGGATTCCTGGTAGGATTCTATGTGTGCATATAAATATACATGTGTGAATTGGCTACAGAGAAAGGGAAACGGGATTTCACACATTTGTTATCTTTAAAAACACATGGAGAACTATTTCAAATAAAAATTGACTAGATTTATAACTCCTACCTTATATAATGCAAAAGGCAAATCCAACTATACAAGATGCCTCCTCTGAACTGCTTGAATTTCTATTCTGTTTTGGTTATTTTTCTCCATTATATTAGGATGAGTTGTCTGATTCTAGTAGGTATGGGTTAGTGTCAGGGATTCAGTATTTCAAAAGGAAAATTGGAAAATGAATTCAATGTGTAAGCAAATATGTGCTTCACAAATATCTGTTAAGGTCTGATATCCTCTCACTCTCATCCAGAAAAATGCCTTGACATTACCTTCACCCCAGGTAAAACATAATTAGAGGAGAAGAGTTAGAAAATCAGTGAATACATATCTGGAATGGAAAATGCTCAAGAGTTCATAACCATGGAGGTGGTAGAGGAGTTTCCAAAAGTAAGGGACAGGGTAAACACAACACAAACAGGGAGCTCTGAGAGCCTAAAAACTTTTTGAGAAACTGCCTCTGAGTTTGGGCACTTGAAATATATGTTGTCAGGAGATTTGACTTCTTTAGTAGTGAGACCATCAAAGCTGGTTCTGCATCTATGTGACCTGAAGGACATGGTTTCTTATTTTCCAATGAAGATGAGGCAGCAATGCTGAATTCTCTCTTTGTAGGTAAACTGTGACCACTGAGGACTAAGTGTCTCTCCGTGTTGACTGCGAAGCCATTTGGTCCTCCTACACTTTTTGTGGTGTTTTTCCTGCTGCACTGGGAGTTTGGTATTTGCTTCACGAAATACCAGGAGCTCAAATGGGACATATTGCTGGAGGGAGTTCTGTCACGTGTGTTGGGTCAGGGTCTGCAGGAGAACACACCAACCAGGCTTCTATCCCTCCTAGCTTGGCCCATTGCCCCCTCGTCCATATCAACCTGATTCAGAACATTGACCTGAAACCTCACCATATAACAAGATGCCTTTACATATAAGGGACTGCTGGCTGCACCATGTCAGTCACAAGCCATTTGGAATCCAATGGTAGATCCTCATGGCCCTACCACTGATGTTTCATCACACACCTGCCTACCACTGCTGTAGGCCCATTACTCAGCAGGCTCCAACTTACTGCATCTCTGTTCTACACCATTTTCATGAAACCCAGTCAATCAAGGCATTGTCTGGTATACTCATGATCAGCAACAGGACATCCAAATGTTCTCCAGTGCCACCTGGTTGTGGGAACTTCCAAAAATTTATGGTATTTATCAAGCCATTTTTCAAGGATGAAGTTGGAGAAACTCTGGGTTTCAATTCATTCAGGAACCACTAAATGTTGAGAAAGCTAATTTAAATGAAAACTCTGGAGAACTCTCACAGGCAAGGCTTCCCAAAGAGTGGGGAAAAGGTCACATGAAGCCAGGCACATTGAGGTGTAAAATGTGAGGTCCATGTGTGTTTTGACTCTCAACTATGGCTGCAAGTTTTTCACAATTATATCATGTGATATCCTGGCTGAGATTCCCAGTGCTCTGTGGAAAGCCAGATCTCAGTTTCCAAGGGCAACTCTCATGAGTGGCCTCCTAAAATCCCAAAACAATTCATGGCAATACTTCTCTGAGGTGAGTTCCAGAACTCAGTCTCTATGGGGAATCACACCAGAGTTCAAGCCCAGGTGGACCCAGACATTTCTTCCAACCGCCACACAAATGACCACAATTAAAACCAAAACACTCCCACATGGCCCTCATCTTCTTCCATATAGTCACTCATCATGACCTCTGGCTGGAGGTTTCCATGAGGGGTGCAGCCATTGGTAGTGTCCAAAATAAGCTCACTTGCCCCTCATTTGCCTAAAGTCAGGGTGGCCTGGACACTCTTAATATGAACCAGGAGTGGTCAAATAAGCCTGCCGTTCATGCTGCTCTGTTTCTCCAATTTGAGGCCTACTGACTTTCAGGTATGGAATATTTATGTGAAATAGAGTCATGAGAAAAGCCAAGCACCTCGGCAGAGATTTCAAGAACTCATTTGACCCAAAGGATCAGTATTCTCACTTGATGGATGTCAGGAACCTAACAGAAGAAGGCGAGAGACTTCATCCACAATGACTGATCTTTTGGCCATTTTGGTTTTGGATGCGCACATGCGATCATTCTTTGGATCCATCATGTGCTGAGAATAAAAATCACAGCCACATACAAGGCCAAGAGGCTAATTCAGACACATCCCTTTCCAAAGCAATTAAGCAAAGAGCCACAGGTGATGCCTATTCATTTCAAATTTAAAACTGTTTTCTTCAGGCTTCACAAAGGAGTGGCCTGAGGCAAAGACCTTCCTGACATTCAGGGCAACAGAACATAAGGTAAGCAAAAGGCCCAAAGCAGGGTTTCTCCACTGAGACTTTCCTGGTCACACTGATATCTGAGTTTTCTGAGATGATCTCCATTCTCTTCAGCTATCCAGTATATGGCCATGTCACAGAGCTTGGAGGTGGTACATATCTTGGACACAAATCCCTGAGCCTATTCTGGAGACTGGCCAGAATTCAGGAAGAAAACAGGAACTTAGGATGATAGCAGGTGTTGCCCATCGATAAGACAAGGTGCAGTCCATTCATAAATTGAGCAGGATGAATTATGGTAAGATTTATACTAGACAGGACACATCCATTAATGCATTCTCTTTTCTAATGTCTACAACAATGGACATAGTCGGATACACAAACATAGAAACACTCACCTTGTCAAATGACTTACTCGAAACAGTCCACTTCAATCCAAACAAACCGCCATTCCTACCTTTTGTTAGAACATGAGACAAAACCACAAACCCACACCCACTCCCACAATGGCACCTCCTTCCCCCAAGTAGATCTGTGACTATCTGGAGTGTCCTCCAACTGCTCGGCCATACTATATTCCTTCGAAATAGTCTGTCCTCTCTCAGGTCTGGTTTCCTTGGCTAACTCTGTGAAGTTGTCAGGAAAAAGTGGTGAGCCACTACTTGCTTTCTCAGAAAAGTTACCTCTTCAGTGCTCTCCTGGCATTTGGCCATCCTCACATTAGTAGGTACCAAGAAATACTGACTCTGTCCTTGGTAAATCCAAACAAGTGAGACAACTGTGACTGGGAATGGGATAGCGTCTGGGTGCCTGGCCACTAGGATACAAAGATCATAGAGTTCCATCACCAAGGAAATGAGGTATGTCACTTTCTTTGGAATTGAATGAATGAGGTCACTGCCTTGGCAACCAGTTTGTCCTAACACTTGCTTCCAAGGGTCCCATGAGATGGAGGCTGCTCCTACTTCCTGGAACACTTGCACAAGTTAGAATGGTATATCAACCATAGGCACCTGGGAACAGCTCTCCACACAGGTCTGGTTTAGTCCATCTTCTCTAACATAAGTAGAGAGAGGCTGATTCAGACACATCCCTTTATCCTTACCAGGTTGTTTGCCATGGAATAGGACTTTTGCTCTCTCAGGTCTTTCATACCTCCCTACAACTTCTCCAGGTATCATTTCTGCATGGACCTTTGAGGTTTTCAGCAGGTGGAAGGTCCCCTAATTCCCTGTATTTTAAGAACAACTCTGTCGCTGCTCTTCTGTAAAATGAGATTGAGGGAACAGTGTATGTTTAGGGTTAATAACAGGTTCAATTTGGGTTAGGAATCATTCTGTGCGATGAATAATGGTATTGGGTACTTGCGATAATTACAAGAACATAGAGGTGAAATATAAGTATGGAAACAGAAATCTAGGTATGATTTGAAGCACAGGACCTTGTACCTTGGTAGATTTAATGTAGAAGAGAACATCCAGTCAAAAATGGATAGTCGTTAGGATTAGGAAGATAGTCGGTAGGTTAGGAAGAAGAGTGAGTATAGTATTTGGACCAAAAGTTCTTTAGCAATAGGGTTTCGGTTAGAGAATGAATGAAAATGTCAGCACATATGAAGAGTCAGTCACAATGATGAACTGGGGAAAATAAGTAGGAAAGCAGGTATCAATAGAGACATTATGAAATCAGGCAAAGTATAAAGTGAGTTATAGGATTAGACATTTTCAACAGGGTTTAATTTGAATATATAATCATTGGAAGAAACAAATATGTTGTCACCAATAGGATTGACATTTCAGAGCATTAGGCAACCTTCACATGGATGTTTTTAGTTAAACATTTTCACTTTTCTTTTAGGCTTCGGTACAATCATAAGTGTGACCTTTACATTTTTTGTTCAGAATTTTACTGTGATAAAATATATATGTGGATCAGGTGACATGAGTATTTCTTCCACCATTTCTGGGAGCAATATTTTGAAGACATATACATTAGTGTTAGGGGTACACAGAGGTGTACCCTGTGTCTATGAATATAGAGATAATGCATGAATAGACCATCCTGTGAATAAATAATATAACTGGTTCCACTTTAAATAATGAATTGAATTGATATCTAAAAATATATAAGAAATCTTATATATATATATATATATATATATATATATATATATATATATATACACACACACACACACACACGCACACACACAGACATTAAAAAGTAGCAATATAAGAGATCCAACATGGTGGCGGACATGGAGAAATCAAGTATCTGACCTCATTAGCTGCGCAGGCATAGGGAGTCGTAAACTGTCTAAATGCTGTTTGTTCAGAATCACTAGGCAATGCTGACCTGACGTGGTTCTGGTGCGAACAGTCTGGGCCCCTGAGAAAACACACAGAGCCCGGATCGGCTGCATAGAAGCTCAGATTTGCCTGCTTCTTGTGACTCAGAACTAACGTTCCCTCTGAAATAACTGGTCGGCCCTTCTGAATTTACAGAGGTAAAAGGCCACTGGATTGAAATGGGGCTTTGGAGACACAGTCAGGACCCATCCATTGCATTGGTCACCTGGCAAAAGGAGCGAATGGTCACCATTTGCATGGGATACCACCGTGGAAGAGAACTGATGTCATGGGCAGAGGAGATAACTTCATTGAAACCAGTACGACAGGTGTGTAATTCCCTATGCATCTCTCTCCACACAGCGGGGAAACATTAAGGGCCCCTCCCAGCTCTCCCTTAAGGGGCCCTCCCAGGTCTCCCATGAGAAAGATGGCCAGACCGAGGGAATCATGTGTGCTGTGGGACTTGGGGCGTGGAATTCCTGGCTACCGCTCCTACCAGTGCTGACAACTGAGGTCTCTTACACCAGCTAATGTGGGCATGGATACCAGAGAGCAAGCAAATTCGCTGGGGGTTCCCAGCCCCAAGCTCTACAAACTTAGGGTCTTAGGGAGGCAAACAGGGAGAGAGTGCCAAGCGTTGATGAAAACAGGGCTACCAGGAGCAGAGACCTGACGTGTAGCAAGTATTGTGGTGAGCGTCACAGTTGAGCGGAGCCTGGCTTGAGGAAACACTAGAGAACGTCCTAGGCACTCAGGATTAGAGACCCGCCCAGTCTGGGAGGAAGAGCTGCTGCACAGTGATTGGTTCCCACCTATTGAGAGGAGAAGCTTGGCCCAGTGAGCACAGCTCCACCTACTGGAAGAGAAGTTAATTGAACTCTATGACTGCATGTATTATTATTATTATTATTTTATTTTTATTTTTTTTCTTTCATTTAAATTTTTGTGTTGTTCTTTAACTTATTTTAATGTTTTTATTTTTTTAATTTTACTATTATTATTATTATTTTAAATTTTAATTTTCATTTTTTAATTATCATTATTATTTTAAAAAAATTTATTTCTTTCTTTATTTTCTATTTTTTTCTTTTGTCTTTTCATTTCTTTTCAATTTTCTTATTCCCCCATCCTTGAATTCTACCTGCCTATTCTCATTCTCTTTAGTGACTTCTTCCCATCCCTTCTAATATCTTTCCTCCCAAGCTTCAAATAAATTTATAAGAATTAGAAGTAACTCAGCACTCAAACAGAACAAGAAGTAACATGAGCAGCATCAAAAAGCAAGAAAGAAAAGGAGTACAAACAATGAAGGATAACCTAAATATTCAGGAGGACCTAGAATTATCAGAAAAATGGTCATATAAAGAACTCAAGGAATACCTTAGACAGATGAAATGGAACCTTTAAGAGGATACGAGAGAGCAAATAAATACAGTGAAAGAACACATTGAAAATGAATTACATAAACAGATAAAAGAAGAAGTTAATCTTCTTTATCAGGAGATAGAGATTATAAATATTCAAAGAATAATTCTAGAAATGAAGGAAACGATAAACCAAATTAAAAACTCAATTGAGAGTATCACTAACCATGTGGAGCAAGTAGAAGACAGAATGTCACATAATGAAGACAAAATATATCATCTTGAAAAGAGTCTAGCCAACACAGAAAGGCTGGTAAAAAATCACGAGAAAAACATCCAAGAGATATGGTATAACATAAAAAAACCAAACTTATGAGTCATCTGGATAGAGGAAGGTACAGAGATTCAAACCATGGGAATGAGTAACCTGTTGAATGAAATAATTACAGAAAATTTTCCAGAAATAAAAAAGGAAATGGATATACAAATTGAAGATGCTTACAGGACACAAAGCACACAAAATCACAGTAGACCAACGCCAAGACACATTGTTATGAAGCTATCCAATATACAGAACAAAGAGAAAACATTAAAAGCTTCAAGAGAAAGGAGGAAGATTACATTCAGGGGTAAACCAATAAGGTTAGCAACCTATTTTTCATCACAGACCCTGAAAGTGAGAGGATCCTGGAACAACGTATTTCAAACATTGAAAGACAATGGATGCCAAACAAGAATTCTGTATCCAGCAAAATTCAGCTTCAGGTATGACAACGAAATAAAAATCTTTCATGATAAACAAAAGCTAAAAGAATTTGCAGCCAGAAAACCACCATTGCAAAGTGTCTTGAGCAAAACACTACACGAGAAAGAAATGAAAAACAACAACCAAAACCATCAGTGGGAAGTGCCTCAGTAATGACAGAGGGCGGTGGAAAAGCTAATCATGGAGAAACAAAGTAAATTTAAAAAAGCGATAAATATTCAAACATGGCTGGCAGTAGAAACCATATATCAATAGTAACTCTAAACATTAATGGCTTAAACTCTCCAATAAAGCAACATAGGCTTGTAACTTGGATTCAAAAAACAAATCCAACAATATGTTGCCTCCAGGAGACATATCTGAATGGAAAAGACATACACAGGCTGAAGGTGAAAGGTTGGGAAAAAATATACCATGCACACGGTCCTCATAAGCAAGCAGTGGTGGCCATCCTCAAATCGAATTAAATCGACTTCAAGACTAATTTAATCAAAAGGGATAATGAAGGAAATTATATACTGTTAAAAGGAACCATTCACCAACAAGACATAAAAATTATCAATATTTACGCACCATTAAATGGTGCTGTGACGTTCATAAAACAAATTCTCCTCAAGTTCAAGAATCAAATAGCCCACAACACAATAATTATGGGTGACTTCAACACACCTCTCTCACCATTGGACAGATCCTCCAAATAAAAGTTGAATAAAGAAACTATAGAACTCAATATCACAATCAATGACCTAGACTTAACTGACATATATAGAATATATCAACCATCATCAAGTGGATATAATATTTTTAGCAGCACATGGATCCTTCTAAAAAATAGACCATATATTATGCCATAGAGCAACCTTCAGTAAATATAAAGGGTGGACTTAATACCATGAATTTTATTGGATTATAATGGAATGAATCTGGAAACCAATGAAAAAGAAGGAAGGAAAAATCCTACATCACATTGAAAATGAACAACATGTTACTGAATGATTAATGTGTTACAGAAGACATAAATGAGAAAATCAAAAAATTCTTCAAGATAAATGAAAATACAGAAACAACATATCGGAGTCTATGGGACACAATGAAAGGTGTTTTAAGAGGGAAATTCACCACCTTGACGTCATTCCTCAAAAATAGGAAAGAACAACAAATAAATGAGCTCACACTTCATCTCAAAGCCCTAGAAAAGGAAGAGCAAAACAACAGCAAATGTAGTAGAAGGCAAGAAATAACTAAAATCAGAGCGGAAAACAACAAAATTGAAACAAAAGAAACTATTGAAAAAATTACAAAACTAAAGCTTGGTTCTGCAAAAAATAAATAAGAAGGATAGACCCTTAGCATCCCTTTATGTTCAAAACATTTGAAAAACTAGAGATAACAGGAATTTACCTCGACATTGTAAAAGCTATCTATGTTAAGCCTCAGGCTAGCATTATTCTGAATGAAGAAAAATTGAAGCATTCCCTCTAAAATCTGGAACAAGACAGAGATGTCCTCTACCACCACTTCTATTCAATATACTTCTCGAAACACTGGCCAGAGCAATTAGACAGATGAAAGAAATAAAAGGCATGAAAATAGGAAAAGAATAACTTAAATTATCACTACTTGCAGCTGATATGATTCAATATATAGAAGACCCAAAAGGGTCTACAAAAAAAACTACTAGAAGTAAGAAATGATTTCAGCAATGTGGCAGGATATAAAATCAACATTCATAAGTCAAAGGCATTTCTGTATATCAGTGACAAAACTTCTGAAACGGAAATGAGAAAAAAAAACACTCCATTCACAATATCCTCAAAAAATAAAACTAAAATCCTTGGGAATCAACCTAACAAAAGAGGTGAAAGATTTATACAATGCAAACTACAGAACCCTAAAAAGAGAAGTAGAATAAGATCTTAGAAGATGGAAAAATATACACTGTTCATGGATAGGGAGAACTAACATCATCAAAATGGTGATATTCCCAAAAGTTCTCTATAGGTTTAATGTAATGCCAATCAAAATCCTAACGGCATTTCTTGTAGAAATAGAGAAAGCAATCATGAAATTCATATGGAATAATAAAAGATCCAGAATAGCAAAAGCAATTCTAACCAGGATGTGTGAATCAGGCGGTATAGCGATACCAGATTTCAGACTAAATTTCAGAGCAATAGTAACAATGACAGCATGGTACTGGTACCAAAACAGGCGGGTGGACCAATGGTACAGAATGGAGGACACAGAGATTAATCCACAATGCTACAACAATCTTCTATTTGATAAAGGAGCTAAAAGCATGCAAATGGAGGAAGGATAGCATCTTCAACAAATGGTGCTGGAAAAACTGGAAATCCATATGAAACAAAATGAAACTGAATCCCTTTCTCTTGCATGCACAAAAGTTCACTCAAAATGGATCAAGGGCCTTGATATCAAATCAGAGACATGGCGTCTGATAGAAGAAAAAGTTGGCTACGATCTACATACTGTGGGGTCGGGCTTCAAATTCCTCAATAGGACATCCATAGCACAAGAGTTAATAACAAGAGTTAATAACTAGAATCAACACATGGGACTTACTCAAAGCAAAAAGTTTTCTCTCAGCAAAAGAAACAATAAGAGAGGTAAATAGGGAGCCTAAATTCTGGGAACAAATCTTTACTCCTCACACTTCAGATAGAGCCCTAATATCCAGAGTATACAAAGAACTCAAAAAATTAAACAATAAGATAACAAATAACCCAATCAACAAATGGGCCGAGGACCTCAACAGACATCTCAGAGGAGGACATATAATCAACAAGTACATGAAAAAATGCTCACCATCTCCAGTAGTCAGAGAAAGGTGAATCAAAACCACCCTAAGATACCATCTCACTCCAGTAAGATTGGCAGCCATTATGAAGTCAAACAACAAGTGTTGGTGAGCATGTGGGGAAACAGGTACACTTGTACATTGCTGGTGAGACTGCAAATTGGTGCATCCAATTTGGAAAGCAGTATGGAGATTTCTTGGAAAGCTGGGAATGAAACCACCATTTGACCCAGCTATTCCCCTTCTCGGTCAATTCCCTAAAGACCTAAAAAGAGCATGCTGCAGGGACACTGCTACATCGATGTACATAGCAGCACAATTCACAATAGCAAGACTGTGGAACCAACCTATATGCCCTTCAATAGATGAATGGATTAAAAAATGTGGCATTTATACAGAATGTAGTATTACTCTGCATTAAAAAATGACAAAATCATAGAATTTGCAGGGAAATGGATGGCACTAGAGCAGATTATGCTAAGTGAAGCTACCCAATCCCTTCAAAACAAATGCCAAATGTCTTCTTTGATATAAGGAGATTAACTAAGAACAGAATAGGTATGAAGAGGATGAGAAGAAGATTAACATTAAAACAGGGATGAGAGGTGGGAGGGAAAGGGAGAGAGAATGGATATTGCATGGAAATGGAAGGAGACCCTCAGGGTTATACAAAATTACATACAAGAAGAAAGGGAAAAATAATACAAGGGGGAGAAATTTATTACTGTAGAGGGGGTAGAGAGAGAAGAGGGGAGGAGAGGGGAGGGGAGGGGGGATAGTAGAGGATAGGTAAGGCAGCAGAATGCAACAGACACTAGTATGGCAATATGTGAATCAATGCATGTGTAACTGATGTGATTCTGCAATCTGTATACGGAGTAAAAATGGGAGTTCATAACCAAATTGAATCAAAGTGACAAATATGATGTATCAAGAACTTTGTAATGTTTTGAACAAGCATAAATAAAAAATTAAAAAAAAAGAAAACTAACTTCGGTGAGTGATGCACGCGAATCCTAATATTTTTACAGTAACTGACCCAGTTTAACATCAATGCAAGTAGATTCCAATGGTACATGATGTGTACTTTGACGTTCATTTTTATTCAACACTGGTACATACTATTTCCTCAGTTTATGCACATCACAGGATATATATTTCATCGACAATTTAGCAAATTTATAGGCATTTGTTTCACTTTCAATCACTTCCTGCTTCAGAACACATGGATTCCTACATATTTCTTGACTGGTAATTTCATGAGACTTCTTTCCAAACACATTATTTTCGATTTCCATAATCACTTTTTAAGCAAAACTCACACACACTTCATGATAAACAATAACCCTAAGATGACAATTAGATATATAACTGGTTGGAATTATTGATTGTATGTCAATATATGATTTCTTATATATTTTCAGATAACAATTCAATCCATTATTTAAAGTGGAACCAGTTATATTATTTATTTACACTATGTTCTATTCATGCATTATCTCTATATTCATAGACACAGGGTACACCACTTTGTACCCCCAATACTAATTTATATGTCTTAAAATATTGCTCACAGAAATGGTGGAAAAAATACTCATGTCACATGATCTACATATATATTTTATCACAATAATTTTCTGGGCACAAAATGCAAAGGTCACACTTATGATTGCACCAAATCCTAAATGGAAGTTGAATATGGATTACTAAAAACATCCATTTCCAGTTTGCATAATGCTTTCAAATGTCATTTCTATTGGTGACTACATATTTGTTTCTTCCTAAAATTATGTATTCAATCTCGATCCTGTTGAAAATGTGTAAACCTATCATTCACTTTACAATTGCCTGATTTTGTAATGTCTCTATTGATATCTTCTTTCCTATATTTTCCGCAGTTCATCATTGTGACTGACTCTTCGCATGTGCTGACATTTACATTCACTGTGTAAATGAAACCGTATTGCTAAAGAACATTTGATCCAAATTTTATACTCACTCTTCTTCCTAAACCTACCGACTCTCTTCCTAATCCTACCGACTATCCAAATTTGAGTGGATGTTCTCTTCTACAATCAATCTTCCAAGGTACAAGGTCCTATGCCATTGATTATCAATTTATCTGAGACAAACGTGCAGAACATAATTAAAAGCTAAGTATCCCAATAAAGGGCCTCATTCCCTTCTGGGCTACAAATCTTACCTAGATTTCTGTTTTTATACTTATATTTCACCTCTATAGTTTTATAAATATCGCAGGTTCCCAATACCATTATTCATCAATCAGAATGATTCCGAACCCAAATTGAACATGTTATTAACCCTAACCATACACTGTTCCCTCAATCTAACTTTACAAAAGAGAAGGGACAGGGTTCGTCTTGCAATACAGCAATGTAGGGGATCTGCCACCTACTGAGAACCTCAAAGGTCCATGCATATTTGATCCCTGGAGAAGATGTAGGCAGCTATGAAAGACCTGAAAGACCAAAACAACCTGGCAAACAACCTGGTCAGGATGAAGGGTTGTGTCTGAGTAAGCCTCTCTCTTCTTAATGTAGAGAAGATGGACCAAATGAGGCCTATGAGGAGAGCTGTTCCGCAAACTGGTGCGGCCAATTTGGAAAGCAGTATGGAGATTCCTGGAAAAGCTTGGAATGGAACCACAATTTGACCCAGCTATTGCTCTTCTTGGACTATTTCCTGAAGACCTTAAAATAGTGTAACTCTGGGATACTGCCACATCGATGTTCTTAGCAGTACAATTCACAATTGCTGCACTGTGGACCCAACCTAGATGCCCTTCAATAGATGAATGGATAACAAATGTGGCATTTATACACCATGGAGTATTACGCAGCACTAAAATATGACAAAATCATGGAATTTTCAGGGAAATGGATGGTAATAGAGCAGATTATGCTTAGTGAAACTAGCCAATCCCTAAAAAACAAATACCAAATATCTTCTTGGATATAATGAGAGCAACTAAGAACAGAGCAGGGAGGAAGAGCAGGAAGAAAAGATTTACATTAACAGAGACATGAGGTGGGAGGGAAAGGTAGAGAAAAGGGAAATTGCATGGTAATGAAGGGAGACCCTCATTGTTATACAAAATTACATATAACAGGTTGTGAAGGGAATGGGAAAATAAACAAGGAGAGAAATTAATTACAGTAGATGGGGTAGAGAGAGAAGATGGGAGGGGGAAAGAGGGGGGATCATAGAGTATAGGAAAGGTAGCAGAATACAACTTTAACTAATAGGGCATTATGTAAAAATGTGGATATGTAACCAATGTGATTCTGCAATCTTTATTTGGGGTAAAAATGGGAGTTCATAACCCACTTGAATCTAATGTATGAAATATGATATGTCAAGAGCTTTGTAACGTTTTGAACAACCAAAAAAAGAAAAAAAGTAGCAATATATATGCCAATCGAAATTCATCATGAAATATATATAATCCACAGATGCAAAAATATTCATTTTACTGAACATGGATTTATGTATAATGTTATTGAACTAGGAAGCTCACCCATAGGTTGAATTTTCAGTTTGAACAGCGTTTAGGAGTAGTGATCTCTTCTCACAATTTGTATCTGCCAATTCAGCCACCTCACAAGTATGTACGTGTGATACCAGGTAGGATTCTCTATGTGCATATAAAAATACATGTGCTACAGAGAAAGGGAGACAGGATTCCCATATTTGTTAACTTTAAAAACACATTTAGAATTATTTCAACAAAAAATTGACTAGATTTATAGCTCCTATACTATATAATGCAAAAGGCAATTCCAACTACACACCATGCCTCCTCTGAACGGCTTGTATTTCTATTCTGCTTGGGTTATGTTTCACCATCATATTAGGATTATTAGTCAGAGTCTAGTAGGGTATGGGTTAGTGCCAGGAATTCAGTATTTCAAATGGAAAATTGGAAAATGAATCCAATGTGTATGCAAATATGTGATATACAATAATCTTCCCACTCTCATCCAGAACAATGCTTTGACATTACCTTTGCCCCAAGTAAGACACAATTAGAGGAGAAGAGTTAGACATTCTGTGAATACTTATCTGGAATGGAAAATGCTCAGGAGTTCACAACCTTGGAGGTGGTAGAGGAGTTTCCAAAAGGAAGGGACAGGGGTGATCACTCAACCTGATCTTTCATTAATATTGGGAGCCATCTTGCCACAAAGCCATGGAAAGATAATTTTTGCTTTACTATAAATTACTGCAAATTCTGAACCTGCTTGGAATGCCTGCCCATGCCTTGAACTCACCCATGCCTGTCTTACTGACCAGATCACAGCCCTCTCTGAAACCTTACTGAAACCTCATAAATATTGGCCTTCCCTTGCCAGACAACGACCCTCTCTGAGGCTCTAATGGTCCTCATAATTTCTGATGCTGGGGCCAGCAAATAAAAAATGTAAACTACAATTAGTGTGATGCTTGTCAAAGTTCTGTTTTCTGATACTCCCTTTTTGTGTAACTTTTTGGGCTATAAAGCTGGGGTGTAGTAAAGGTGGGGATGCTGTCTTTTTCCCGCCGTTTTGAGAAGGAGAGTCAGCCTAGCCAGTTGAACTAATAAGCTTGCCTTAATTTGATTTTAATTGGAGTCAGTGGTATTTTCTTGCATCCTGGTCTAACATTTTGGAGTTCCCCAGCGAGATGACGTGACCAGATCATAAGACCAGACTGCTGGAAATTCTGACGCTGGCCTTTCCTCCAGGGCTCAGGGCTGGAGAGCCAAGTTCCAAAGCCTTGGAGTGAGCATTCGGTCCAGGGAGCACTGCAGTGAACCATCGCACTAAAACTATTAGCAAGCACCTGTTGGAGGAGGGCTCCATAGGTAGGTGGTGCCTTTATAACATCTGATATCCGGTTAAGGGAGATGTCTTCTGATGACAGAGAGGTGGCCTGGGGAGGCTCACATGTACTCCTGTCCAGGACAGTAACAAGAATTGTTCTGTCCTCTGTTCTGTTCTTTATGGAATTTCTCTGAAAGGGTAGAAAGGTGCAGCCGGGCACGCAGGAGCTCCTACCCCGGAGCTTCAGCAAGACATTTCATTGCTCCTCTGTTTTTCTGTATCTTCACCAGGTTTCTGTTTCTTTGTGTTTTGTTCTGTGTTCTATATGTTTTTTTGTTTGTTTGTTATTGTGCATTTTGTTGTGTGATTTCTGTGGTAAAAACTTAAAGATATTGGACGTAAAAATGGGTAATAAAGCAAGTAAGCCTTACACCCTTTGGACTGTGTTCTAAAAAACTGTGTTGAAGTTTACCCCCCTTTGTTAAGCAGGATGAGAGAAGCCCCTAGCTGGCAGCCTGGAACTCACCCACTGCAGAGGGCAATGCCTGCTGGCCACCAAAGAACAGAGTATCTCCCAGGTTAACAATGGAAACTCCTTTAAAACCCCTTGTTGCTCCAGTTCAAGAGAGTCACAACCTTTGGGCAGAGTCCCCTGTGTTTCTGCTTTGTTAGCAAAGCAGTAAACCTCCCTTTTTATTTTTCTCAAACCCTGTCCTCATTATTAAATAGGTATTAATTCGCTTCAAGGTCAGAAACCGAAATTTAAGTTACAAATTTTGATAACCCCCCGACCCTGGAACTTTTTGAGAGCTGACTACTGAAATGTTAGGAGATGGAGCGAGATTGGGGTGGAACCAAACCAGAGGAGCTAATCCTATAAGTAAAAGGAGGGACTGAGGGACTCCCAGGATCTACCAAAGCCCTGTTGCTTCAGGGAATTCCTTCCTTTGTTCCCTGCACTGTAAGGATTATGCCACCTCTGTCTTCTTAAAAAAAAAGAAAAAGAAAAAGGAGACACTAAATGCAGTAAAGTCACCATGGAAACCCTTGATATTACATTTCAGGTTGCCATCTGTGAAAACATCTGATCCCCTTGTGAGGACATCTATCCTGCCACTGGTGTAGGAGATTTTTCTCTTATCTGCTCTGTTTTTAAGGCTTCTGTCTGTCAGCCATAGTCTGGAGCTCCTTTCTGTCTGTCTTGTGTCTTTGTTTCTGGCCCTTTAAGACATGTGCAATAATGTGCTGATATTATAAATTGTTTCTTGGGAATGATATTAGTTCAATGTGTGTCTAAATGATGATGTTTTATTGTAACAATCTGGTATCTGGATGGGTTTTTGTAGCATTGCTCAATCTTGCAGTTAAATTCGGGTTTAGGTAATTGTTTAGTTTATGATTTCAGATAATTCATGCCAGATAACTTAAATGCTTAGGATGGAAAACTAAAGCACTCTACTTCCAAGTTGGCAAGTAACTTCCCAAACATTCAGTTTTATTTTTCACCAATTTTGAATTGGGTAGACTGAGAAAATATCACAGTGTGTACCAGTGCATTAATTTGGACAAGGATAGTAAATCATATTATGGTATCTGTTGACAAAACAAGATGGAAAGATATAAAATTTTGTGAATTTCATCTTAAAATTGTATCATAATTTTCAACTTCCGAACCTCAAAATTATGGTTAAAATGCCTTAGGCCTGAGGTGTCTGCTCAGAATAGCAGGTTTACCCTGCTCCTTTCAGACCTCAGCAAGGACTTTTGTTGAAATGCAAATGAAAGAAGCCTGCAAGCTCAGTAGGAGAGTGATCTGAGGCCTAAGGCAGGAAAAAAGGTAAATTGTATGGTATTTACTAATTACTGGCCAGTCATTTTTTCTAGGACTCTTATTTTTTTCCTTAGATTCTGTATTCTTTTTTTGAGCTCATGATTTTGATCCTACAGACCTAGGTTAATGTTTTTCTGATCAGCTCTATCTTTGACCAACAGTGGAGTTTTTGAAACATTGCAATGGAGATTTCAACTGCAAAAAGCTACAAGGCCTTTACTATTATTATGTGTGCACACTTTTGTTAGTGTTGTATGTCTTTATATACATATATACATATATCATATATATGTTATACAAATTAACACATATAAGGAGCACTCATAAAAAAAGCACTCATATAAACAAATTTTAAAACGTGGATCCAAAGATCTTAAATTCTCATGATTTAATTGGTACAATTTAAATTGGATAAACAGATAAAAATAAATGTCTTTAAATTTAACCTTACAAGTTTTTCTAGGTGTTCAAAAATCTAATAAAATATTAATGCCGACAAAAGGTCTAATATGCCTTGGTTCTAGAACTTTTTCTTCAACAAAAAATGGTACACTGTTCAATACATTTGTCTAATATTTTGATAAATAAGTAAAGTAAATTTGATATGGGATTACTCATTCATGAGTACTTTTGTTAGATATCTGATTGATTTACTAAGGTCTGTATAAGTTTGTCCTAAAGTCTGTATAAGATTGTAAAAATCAGTCATGTGTTAAAGAGACAAAAATTTCTCAAAACATAAGTTTACCCATAACATTGTGGTTATTAAGTTTTATTTTTCTAGAGCAAGCAACCATAAAAATTAAACAACTGATTAAATAAGAACTGTTATTTTAGAGCACTGTACTGCCATTTCTTTAAAAGCTAAACTTGGTTAATGTAGAAACATCAATGCAATTGTGATGCTATTAATGTGCTCATATCTTCCAGGTATACAAGTCTGTAAGGTAGAAACTTTAAAAGAGCATTATATCAAGGTGGTGTTCTGAAGTTGTATGGTAAAATATATATATATATATATATATATATATATATATATATATATATATATATATATATAGGATTTATTTACCTGTTGTCAATAAGATATGTAAACTTTTATGTTACTTTTTATATTGGGGAACAATTTAAATGTATTTAAGTTAATGAGAGTCTAATCTATGTAAAGGTTAAAAACTTTCAGCCTTTTTTAAATTCATGTTTTAAAAGCTATATCATACGGTGTTAGCTAATGTTCATGTGACCTCAAATAATTTATGTAAACTTTGTAAAATGATATTTAAAAAACAAAGATTAGCTTTAGAATTAAAACACTTAAGATTAATAAAGAGCCCTGCCTTACCTGAGATAAGGCTCTGTGTCCCATCTTATTATGTGAGAATGACTGCGAAAGCAGTAGGTCAGATGTTATTTCATTTAAAGTTATTTTCAAAAGTTTTTTTTTTCCTGTCAACATTACTAGCATCTCAAACAGAGGATATAATGTATAACTCAGCCAAAAATTTTAGGGTAGCTATTACACGAACTAAGTTTGTTTACTGTTGTTAATTTTATTTTGTAATTTCCTTATGGGTGATATAAAGATTCCCTGTTAGTGTTTTACAGCAGTGTTGCTTTAAGAACACAACATTGGTTAATTTAAGATAATTAGCCATCACCTACAAGACAGACAGAATAATACAGATCCCAAATAATAAAAAGATAAATAATTTTAAATTATAGACATTAAAGCCCAGTATTCTTTATATAAGTCTGTTAAAATTTATTTGATGGATGTTTAAGATTAGGATTTAAAATTAAAGTTATATGAAAAGGGACAAGAAAACCAATATTTGGCTCTTGCCCTCTGAGTCAGTCTGTATCCAGGGAACAGCGGACTTCTCTAAAGAGCTTTGCAACTCTGAACCGCATAACCTCCTGATCAAGGAGATTAATGAGACCACTGGAGAACAGAAAGCCAATCAGTGCATTTGCTACGAAGAGGAGAGTCATCAGAGAAGGGAAACATCCCTGATGCTTCCGAGGGAAGCCACATGGTCAAGCAAGACCTGGACCCACCTAGCGCAAATGGCACTAGCAGAACTGAGAAGCTGCTCTCAAGTTTCCCCAGGAATGACTCCCATAAAATCTCAGCTGACTGTTCAGAATAGATAGAAACAAAAGTCAGTTTGACTGCTTCATCTTAAACACTTAGAAAAGACAGTTAAAAACAAATTACAGCCATTTCTGGGCATTTTATATAATAATAGTAATAATAATATTTTAAGGTATACACTTTATGTTAGCCTCCCAAAATAAGTAAGACTGGAGGCTACAAAGAAGGATTCTCAGACAGGAATGCCTGATAACTATAAAAAGAGGCTATCAAGATTATCTGCCAGTGGCAGAAGTTTTTAGTTTAAGGCCTACAGATATTCTTAACCTAAACACATAGGCTTGGTATTTGTTAGTATGATTACCAGCAATGAGTAAGAGAATTAAAGGTTTCTCTATTAGACACAGAGGTCATACTAGTAAAAATATTTTTCAAGATCAGATGACATTAAATTATTAAACTGAATCTTATGGGGAGGGACAAATGTAACACTAAAAGTTAAATATTAAGTTGACAGTCCTGATAACTGGGGATATTAAAGACTGGTGAGGGAAATTCTATACAGTGACATGTTCCAGCTGCTGCAACATTTATTAAGTACTCATGTTTTTTTTGTTTCTCTCATAGAAGAACCCATTCCCAGATGACTTTACTACCTGTTCTTCCCCATCCAGACTTCAAACCTAACTGACTTCTAAAAGGCGACTAATGTCCCTCAGGCGGTGCCCCCTCACGTCACCCTCTCTCAGCTCAGAAGAAGTCTAAATGAGTGACGCCTCTCTTCTTACAACAATGGAGACAAAAATAAATAGAATATCAATATAAGTAATTAATTAAGTCAGGTAAAATCAGGGAGACCTGTTTTTGGGTGAGTTCAAAAAATCGGGAGACTATTACCTGAGGGATTAAAATTCCCACAGTGCTCTTCCTACCCAATCAAATATATGAAAAAAACACATTAGAAAAGGGGGGAATGATTGACCCAACCTGATCTTTTATTAAAATTGGGTGCCATCTTGCCACAAAGCCGTGAAAAGATAATTTTGGCTTAACTATAAATTGCAGCAAGATCTGAACCTGCTTGGAAAGCCTGCCCGTGCCTTGAACTCACCCATGCCTGGCTTTCTGACCAGATAACAGCCCTCTCTGAAACTTTCTTGACACCTCATAAATATTGGCCTTCCTTGGCCAGACGACACTCTCTGAGGCTCTAATGGTCCTCATAAATTCTGATGTTGGGGCCAGCAAACAAAAATGTAAAATACCATTAGTGTGATGCTTGTCAGAATTCTGTTATTTTTAACCCCACTTTTGTGTAACTTTCTGGGCTATAAAGCTGGGCTTCTCTCCTGTTCCCAAAGTTTTGGGAGGGAGAGGCAGCCAGGGTGGTGGAAATAATAAGCTTGCTTTAATCTGATTTTAATTGGAGACAGTGGTCTTTTCTTGCAACCTGGTCTAAAAGGTAAACACTACACAAACCTGGAGCTCTGCCGGACTAAAGACTTCTTGAGAAACTGCCTTTGACGATGGGCACTCGACATATATGTTGTTGTCAGAAGCTTTAGCTTCTATTCAAATGAGACCATCAAAGCTGGGTCTACATCTATGAGACCTGGAGGATATTGTTTCAATTTTTCCAAAGAACATGAGGAAGCAGTGCTGACTTCTCTCTGTAGGTAAACTGTGGCCACTGAAAGCTAAGTGTCTCCGCATGTGGACTGTGAAGCCATTTGGTCATCCTCCACTTTTCATGGTGTTTCTTTCTACTGCACTGGGAGTTTGGTATTTGCCTCATGAAATACAATGACTTCAACTGGTACACAGTGATGTAGGGAGTCCTGTCACGTGTGGTGGGTCAGGATCTGCAGGAGAATGCACCAACCAGGCTTCTATCCCACATAGCTTGACCCTTTGACCATAGCAACCTGATTCTGAACATTGCCCTGAAACGTCTCCATATAACAAAATGCCTTTTATGGAGAGGTTTCAGACATATAAGTGATTCCTGTCTGTAACATGTCAGCCACAAGTCATTTGGAAGTCAATGGCAGAATCACATGTCCCGACCACAGATGTTTTATCACACAGCTGCACACAACAGCTTTTGGCCCACTACTCAGCAGGCCCCAACATACTGGCATCTCTATTCTATTTCATGGTATTTATCTAGCCATTTTCAAAGACGAAGTTGGAGAAACTATGGGTTTCAATTCATTAAGGAACCATTAAATTTAGAGGAAGCACATTTCAATGAATAATCTAGAGAACTCTCACAGGCAAGGGTTCCCAAAGACTGGCCAAAAGGTCACATGAAGCCAGCCCCATTGAGGTCTACAATGTAAGGTCCATGTGTGTTTTGACTCTCAACTATGGGTTCCAAGTCTTTCAGAAAAAAAATCATGTGATATCCTGGCTGAGATTCCCAGTGCTCTGTGGAAAGCCACTCTGGGCTTAGATCTCGGTGTCCAAGGGCGACTCTCATGTGTGGCCTCCTAAAATCCCAACACAATTCATGGCGATACTTCTCTGAAGTCAGTTCCATAACGCATTCTCTAAGAGGAATCACACCAGAGTTCAAGCCCAGGTGGACCCAGGCATCTCTTACAACCACCACACAAATGACCACAATTAAAACTAAAACACTCCCACATGCTCCTCATCTTCTTCCACATAGACACTCATCATAAACTCTGGCTGGAGGTTTCCATGAAGGGCACAGCCCAATACACTGTTCAAAATAAGCACCCTTGCCCCTCATTTGCCTAAAGTCAGGGTGGCCTGGACACCCTTGCTGTGAACCAAGAGTGATCAAATAGGCCTGCCCTATATCTGATCTGCTTCTCCAATTTGAGGCCTAATGACTGTCTGGTATAGATTCTTTATGTGAATTGGTATCATAGAAAACCCAAGCCCCTATCGGCTAGGCTCTGCAGGGATTTGAAGAAATGATTTGACCCAAATGATCCCTATTCTCACTTGATTTAGCTCAGGAAGCTTACAGAGGAAAGTGAGAGACTTCATCCACAATGACTGCTCTTTTGGCCATTTTGGTTTTGGATGCACACTTGGAAACTTTCTTTAGATCCATCAGGTGCTGAGAATCTAAGCCACTGCCACCCCACCGGGCCAAGTGGCTGTTTCAGACACATCCTTTTCGAAAGCAATTAAGCAAAGAGCCACAGGTGATGCCCATTCATTTCCATTTGAAAACTGTTTTCTTCAGGCTTCACAAAAGGGTGGCCTGAGGCAAAGACCTTCCTGACATTAAGGGTAATAGAATTATAAGTAAGAAAATGGCCCAAAGCAGGGTTTCTCCACTGAGACATTACTGGTCACACTGATATCTGAGTTTTCTGAGATGCTCGCATTCCCTTCAGCTATCCAGTACATGGTCATGTAACAGAGCTTGGACGTGGTACATATCTTGGAAACAAAACCATGAGGATACTCTGGAGAGTGGCCAGTATTCAGGAAGAAAAGAGAAACTTAGGAAGATAGTAGCTGTTCACCATCCATTAGGCAAGCCGCACTCCATTTTTAAATTGGGTGGGAAGAATTCTGGGAAGCTTTATACTAGACAGGACACAACCATTGATGCATTCGCATTTCAAATGTCTACAACCACGGATACAGTGGGATACACAGACATAGAAACACTCGTGTTGTCAAACGACTTTCTAGAAACTTTCCAGTCCAAACCTACAAACCGCCATTCCTACCTATTCTCAGAACATGAGACAAAACCACAAACTCACACCGACACCCACAACGGCACCTCCTTCCCCCAAGTATGGCTGTGACTATCCTGAGTGTCCTCTGACTGGTGAGCCATAATATGTTCCCACAAAATGGCCTGTCCAATCTCAGATCTGGTCTTCTTTGCAAACTTTTAGAAGTTGTCAGGAGCCATGGTTGAGCCACTACCTGCTTTCTCAGAAAAAGCCACTCTTCAGCGCTCTCCTGAAATTTAGCCATCATCACATAAGTAGGTACCAAGAAACACTGACTCTGTCTTTGGTAAATTCAAACAATTGAGACCACTGGGACTGAAACTAAGACTTGCTCTGGGTGCATGGCTTCCTGGATCCCAAGTTCAGAAAGTTCCATCACCAAGGAAGTGTGGTAGGTCACTTCCTTCAGGAACTGAATGAGGTCACTGTGATGGAAAACCACTTTGTTCTAACAGTTGCTTCCAAAGGTCCCATGAGATGGAGGCTGCCCCTACTTCCTGTGACACTTTCACAAGTTAGAATGGAATATCAACCATAGGCATCCGGGAACAGCTCTGTACACAGGCCTGGTTTGGTCCTTTTAATCTACATTAAGAAGAGAGAGGCTGATTCAGACACATTCCTTCATTCTGACCAGGATGTTTGACATGGAAGTTGACATGGATTTGACTTTTGCTCTCTCAGGTCCTTCATAGGTAAAAAGGTCGGTCAAAAGTCGGAGGAAAAGACCACCAAGAGACTGTCTCATGCCACAGCAAAAGGTTTATTGGGCGTCCAGCATGCTGCGGCTCAGAGCTAACTTCAGAGGAGCAAAGAACAAAGAGCCCCAAAAACAACTTGAGCAGAGTTTATTTACATTCTTTAGAGAGGGCAGGGACTTTGCATACATCATAGCCTCCTTTAGCAAATCAACATACCACGGGAAAATCAAATAACAACCCCAAAACATGATTAGCACATTCATTGGCAGGAAGAGGTCGGACAGGGGGTGATTGGTTAGCCCTGAGAAGGGGTATACGTTTAAACTGATTGGTTGAAGCCCTGAGATGTATACGTGATGAGCTGCACGGTTTCTGGGAAGGGGTTGTTTAGCAACTAGGTGGTCAGGGAAGATTTCAACACACATCTAATTGGCAGTTCCGGGAATTGTCTTAACTGCCACAGGAATTTCAGGTTCTGAGTGCAGCTTGGAAACTTTACAAAACCTGGTTCTTTATGTTTCAATTTTAATTTATTTTATTCTTTCATTTCCCACTCCTTTTTCTTACTACATTTAATCTTAAAAGTAATGAATCATAATTATTGCGGGGTCTCACACTCTATTTCTGCAAGTGGAGCGTATTTCTGTCTGATTAAAATGAGTTTTTCCTGCCCAATTTGAGCCTGGAGAAAGGAAACTATGCGGTTAAGCAAACAAGGTCCCAAAGTTAGCAACACCATAAGGATGATCAGGGGTCAAGCTAAGCCTGATAGGAGTGTAGTTAACCAGGGGGACTGGGTAAACCATGACTCAAACCACCCTTGTTGAATCTCCCTTTCTCTCTGGCACTCTTCAAGGCATTTTCTCAATTTACTCATGGATTCTTTTACAACTCCATTATGGTCAGCATAAAAACAACATTCTTCTCTCAGTGCAGCACAGAGGCCCCACTCCCTCATGAAGAGGAGGTCTAATCCTCGCCTGTCCTGTAAAACAACTTCAGAGAGAGAGTTTCAGGATTCCTACAGCACTGTGATGGAGGTCTCTAATGTCTTCCAGTCTTGATCTATTGCTGTTTCTAATCAGGCCATTTGTTGTGACCCATGGATCATAGCAGCTGTTCCTGTACCCACTCCTGCAGCAGCTCCTATCCTCAATAGGATGGCTATAGTAAGGGACACTGGATGCCAGCAAAATCAGGTTGTTTGTCCCCCTAGTAGACCTTAAAATGATTCTGCATCATAATAAACCACCCTGGGGAGTATCTGCACCATTAAACAATAATTTACAAAGCTGTCAAATACATGGGTTGAAATGCAAAAAGTTCTGACTGTGTGGAGTTCAGTACAATTAAGGTTCCTTTAATTAGTTCCCAGGGGCAGGAGTCAGCTGTACTCTGGACTGGGGAAGTAGGCAAAGATGGAAACTGGGAAGTATGAGATGGTTGAGGGGTTCTGGTAGATCTAGGCATGGGAGGTTTTGGAGGCTTAATTCCTGGCTTGAGGGGATTGGGCCCTATTGCTGTGGGATTTTCTTCCTTTTTAAGCAGGATGGTGAACCAGTGACCAAAGTCATAACGAGGGCCATAAATATAGAATCGCATTTCCCATGTATTTCCCATAGACCATGTTGTTCTGAGGTAGCCCCTTCCTTTGGAAGTGAAAGTTATATTGAGGGGGTAACATAGACTATTCATTCCACAGCGAGTTTTTGACACAACTTGGCTAGCGGCACATTTCTTGGGATCAATCCAGGTGTCATTTTTTCCTACCTGAATGATACTGTCTGTGGAGTTTGGGTTCAACCATGTAGCTCCCATTTGTTCACAACCCCAAGATCTTAAATAAAAGTCACTGGGTCCTCCACAGGTTTGGGCCTGTTTGCGACTTCAGAAATCAGCTGGGCACACATAAAAATCAAGACTGGCTAGTTTACACCTGAGCTGGGGAAGATGATATCCATAATTCATGGGGTAAGGTGGTCTATGTTGCCCTGGTTTGGGTTTGAGTGGGATCTGTGTGAAATCCTCTATGTCAGGGAGATCCCAGTCAGAGAGGCCTATGGCAAGCTGACAAATGTCCAGATAGAGAGATGGCCACCAAATCCATAAGAGGGCTGTATGTGAAATAGACCACACTACTTGCCCAGTAGGATTTATAGCTGCCATTGTTGCTGAACAGGCTGATGGGGATTAGGACTGCTGGTGGTCAGGGGAAGAATCCATAGCCTTACCCACACGACGGACACGCAACTTGAGAGGGTTACCAGTCTGTTCCAGTTTCCAGCCGGAGGCTGGACAGGGCGCAGGCTTGAGATGGGTGGCATGGATCCAGGAAGTGATTCCATCCACTTTCACCACTGTAAGTGTTATAAGCAGCACCTGGTATTGTCCTTTCCAGCGGCGTTCCAGGGATGATACCTGATGCCGTCTCACGTCGACGAAGACTCCCACTTGATATCGATGTGGGGTTCCCTCGTCTCCAGGCTGATAAGCACTGGCCAACTGTTTTCACAGGTATCGCTGGGTGCTGTGTTTGTTCAAGGGCTTTAAGTCTGTCAAGCAAGGGGGTGTGAAAGGAATCATTAAGTCTCAGAGTTGGGGTTAGGTCCCTTACTAAAGGAGGGGCACCATAGAGAATTTCATAAGTGGTGAGTTTACACAAAGAGGCAGAGGGTGTACTTTTTGCACGAAACAGTGCTTAAGGTAGGAGCATAGTCCAATTTTTTTATGCAGGTCTCCAAGCTTAATTTCTTTAAATTCTCTTTGATGGTTCTAATCATTTTTTCTACCTGTCCTGAGCTCTGGCATCTATAAGCACAATGTAACTTCCAATTAATCTTCAGGGTCCTGGTGAATCCCTGACTTATCTGGGCAACAAATGCCGGTCCATCATTGGACCCTATTACCTTAGGCAGGCCGAACCTTGGAAAAATGTCTTCTAGTATCTTTTTGAGCACCGTCTGAGCCGTTTCTTTCTTCATGGGGAAGTCTTCAACCAATCCTGAAAGAGTATCTACAAAGACTAGGGGATATTTAAGTCCATACCTTCCTGGCTTAATTTCAGGAAAAGTCCACTTCCCAAAATTGTCCTGGTCTGGTTCCTCGTAAGCGCTTCCCTGCAGGAAGCTTGGATGGGTAAGCATTAACTAATTGGCAGACTTGACAAGCTCTAGTCACCTTCTAAGCTATTTCTTTCCTCTGTAAGTCAGTCAATAATAAATCCTTTCTTCGGTCCTTTAAGTGTGCCTATAACTTCTTTGAGCTTAAGTGGGTGAGCTAGTGTACGTCTTTGACATAAAGGTGGGCTTTTTGAAATTGTAAACTTGGCTCTGTAGGGTCCCAGAGTTCTGTATCTGTCTCCTCAGATGATAAGTTGCCTGAATGTTCCAGTGTGGCCAAGTCTCCTGAATGTTGATCCCCCTGGTGTGGAAAAAGTTAACAGAGTCACTCCGTTTAGGGCTGCCAATTAAGCTTCCTCATTTGCCCTTCTGTTTTTAACTGCAACGAGGTCGTTTCCCTTCTGGTGCCCTGGACAGTGCACTATAGCTAGTTCCTTAGTGCCCTTCACTGCTGAGAGAAGGTGGAGAATCTCAACTTTGTTCTTTATTTTTTTCCCAGTGGAGGTTAATAGCCCCCTTTGCTGGTAAATAGCCCTGTGCACATTAGCATTGCCAAATGCATAGTGGCTATCAGTGTATATGGTGGCCCTTTTGCCTGTTGCTAGTTCCAATGCTTTCGTAAGGGCAATCAGTTCTGCCATTTGGACTGATGTCTCTTCTGGGAGACCAGAGGATCAGATGACATTAGTTTTGCTAACTACTGATGCTCCAGCCCACCACATACCATCTTGGAGGAAGCTGCTCTCTTTCGTAAACCATACGACTTCAGGGTGAGGCAGTGGCTGGATCCTTCAAGTCTCGTCCTATACTGGTTTCCTCTGCCAGTATGTGTTGACACTCATGAGCGACAGGTCCTGATGATTCTTCTGGCAGCCAGGTTGAGTGGAGCAGAAGGTCCAAGAGTTATTCTGTCTTTGCTAATCCAGAGGCTCTGGTAGTAGTTTATTCTGGAGTTTGATAGCCACCTATCTGGAGGTTGACAGATGATGCTCTCCAGGGCATGGGGGGCTATAATGGATAGCTTCTGTCCCAACGTTCATTAATGAGCATCTTTTATTAGAAGCGCTGCCGCTGCTATAGCTCTTAAGCAACGGGGCCACCCAGTAGCCACTGGGTCCAGTTTTTTTGATAAGAATGCTACTGGCCTTTTCCAAAGTCCCAAAGTCTAAGTGAACACTCCCCATGCTATTCCTTTCTTTTTCTCGATGTAGAGAGTGAAGGGTTTATCTATATCTGGGAGTGCTAAGGCCGGAGCAGATAGCAGCACCTTTTTTTGACATTATCAAAAGCTTGTTGGTGCTCAGGGGTCCATTGGAATTGGGCATTCCACTTTATCAGCGGGTATAAAGGGGCAGCCAGAGAGGCGAACCCAGGAATCCATCACCTGCAAAAGCCAGCAGTCCCAAGAAACTCTCTGAGTTGTCTCTTATTAGATGGGGGTGGTATCTGCACAATGGTTTGTTTTCTGTTCTCAGTTAGGCATCATTTCCCACCCCTAAGAGAATAACCCAGGAAGATTACTTCTTGCTGACAAATTTGGGCCTTTTGGCAGAAGCCCTATATCCAAGCCGAGCAAGCTCGGATAATAGTGCTTGGGTCCCATACTCATAGTTTTCCTTGGTGTCCGCTGCCAGTAGCAGATCATCCACATATTGGAGTAGTGTGACTTCGGGGTGTGCAGTTCTGAAGTCGTTTATGTCCCTGTGGAGGGCTTCATCAAAGAGAGTGGGGGGGGGGTTTGAACCCCTGTGGGAGTCTAGTCCAGGTTACTTGGCCAGATGTTAAAGTTTCTGGGTCTATCCACTCGAAAGCAAACAGCAACTGACTGTCCTTATGTAGGGGCAAGCAGAAGTAAGCATCTTTTAAGTCCAGCACTGTGTAGCATTCCCGGTCCAGATTCAGAGTGCTAAGCAAATTATATGGATTGGGTACTGTGGGGTGAATGTCCTGCACTCTGTTGTTGATCTCTCTTAGGTCTTGAACAGGACTGTAGTCCCTAGTTACTGGCTTTCTTACTGGTAGCAGGGGGGTATTCCAGGCTGATTGACAGGGCCTTAGGACCCCAAGGGCGAATTATTTCTGAATATGGTGACTTATCCCATCCTTAGCTTCTTTGCTTAGAGGATATTGTTTAACACTGATTGGAGAGGCAGAGGCTTTTAATTCTACTACTATTGGAGGTTGTTTTATGGCTAGATCTAACCCAGCAGTTTCTGCCCAGGCATTAGGATAATCTTTTATCCATTTCTGTAGTAGTTTGCCTCTTTGATCAGTCCTAGGGGGCACGAAGTGTTGATGTTCATCTTCTACGGACATAGTCAATTCTGTGACTATGGGAGTTTTCACTGAAGGTTTTAGAACACCCACTTGGGGACCATCAGGGTTAAAGGTTACTCTAGCCCCGAGTTTGGTAACCAGATCCCTGTGCATCAATGGGGCTGGGCATTCTTGGATTACTAGGAAAGAGTGGTGGACTTTTCATTTTCCTACTTCCATAATCCTCTTAGTTGTCCAAGCCCGATAAGTAGTGCCATTAGCCCCTTGAACTAGGGACCATTTACTTGATATGGGGCCCAGTGAAGCCTTAAAGGCTGAGTATACTGCTCCTGTATCCACTTCAAAGTTCACTGGAGTCCCCTCCACTTCAAATGTTACCCTGAGCTCGGGGAGGGGATCCGAGTCCTGACATTCCTAGTCCTCTTCTAGAGTCAGCATGGCGGGCTGCCGTGGCTTCTTCTTTTTGGGGCAATCTTTGACTCAGTGTCCTTTTTCTCTACAGTAGGCACATTGATCTGAGGCCAGGGACAGCCTTTGGCGTGGGCCCAAGTATCCCTTTCTGACTCCCTGCTTTTTAATTTCTGGCGTATTTGCTGCTGTGAAGAACATCTTAGCCAACGCTTTTGTCTGCCTTTTGCTCCTTTCATCCTTTTTTTGTTCCCTTTCCTTCTCTCTCCTCTGTTCCGTGTCCTCCTCAGTTTCTCTCTTATAATATACTTATATACTTATAATATATACTTATAATATATATCTTATAATATACTTTCTCAGCTTCTCTGTCTAAATCTCTTAAGGTCGTATTTTGTAACCCATCTAGACATTGTAACTTTCTCTTAATATCTTGGGCAGCCTGCTCAATAAAGGCCATTGTAACAAATGCCTTTTGGTCATCTGCCTGAGGATGAAAAGGAGTATATTTTCTATATGCTTCCATAATTCTCTCCAGAAACATAGAGGGAGACTCATTAGGCCCTTGGATAATCTCTCTTACCTTGGCTAAATTGGTCGGCTCTCTGGCGGCCACTTTGAGACCCGCTATTAGAGCCCGGCGATAAGTGGACAGATGCTTCCTACCTTCAAAGGTGTTGGGGTCCCAGTTGGGTCGGTTCATGGGCCCATAGGGATGGAGAGAGAGCATCACAGGGGCTTCTGAGTTTTCTATTATCCATCGCCGGTGGGTTCTTTTAGGTTGCCCATCTTCCTCCAGGGGAGGAGGGGTTGCTGCTGCTGTGGGGAAGTCCCCTGGAGGGCTTGGGTCTGGCCCAATTGCCTCTAGCAGTGGAGAGGCTGAGTCAGCGGTGGGAGGATCATCAGGAACTGTGTTGGGGGTTGGGGAGGGAGAGTAGACAATAAGGAGGGGGTGGAGTGTCCAGTCTTGTGACTCAGGGAGAATGGAAGGAAGAGGGAGAGGAGCGGAAAGTTTGAATGATAGGAATGTGGGGGAAGGAGTATATGGCTGTTGATCTGGGTGGCCACGTGGCCCCGGCTGAATGACAATATCTCTGAATTTTCGGATTACAGGAAAGTGGAAGGATTCTTCTGGGGCCATCTGAATTCGAGGATGGGCCATTCTGAAGCACAGAGAGTCTGCCAGGTACGGTGTTTTACTGAAAAAGAAAGATTCTGGGCCCTTGAGCGGACATCAGTCCAATGATCAAGGGTCAGGGACAGAGAAGAGGAAGTGCTTTGTCCCATAATGGGAGTTACTCAAACAGGGACAGTGAAGACACAAACACAACACAAAGACAAACAGTAAACGTTTAACATGAGTCCAAGACAAAGATTTGAACTGAGTAACTGGAAAATATTGATGGGTTAGACAATAAAAACAGACAGTAAACTCAACATGAGTTCAGAACAATGACCAAAACTGAGTTACCGGCAAAACCTGAGGGGCTGGCAAATCAAATCCTGAAGCAAAACATAACCGAGTTGAGGAAACTACTATTCCTTGAATTCCCTAGTCCTCCGGAGTGTCCCTCAGGGACGTGATCTTGGCTCTGTGACACGTCTGTCACACCATAGGAGAGAGCTAATGCTCTTCACCAACAGCCACTTTGCCACACCCTAGCCTGAAACCCGAAACCAGAAAGAGGCACCTTACTTACCCCAAGAGGACTCCCTTGAGGTCTTCCATTCACTGCTCCCGGATATCTCACCTTGGGCCTCCAGATGAAAAGGTGCTGCGAACATCAAAGGAAAACACAACAAAGAGGATTTCTCATGCATCAGCAAAGGGTTTATTGGGGGTCCAGAATGCTAGGCCTCAGAGCTCCCTTCAGAGGAGCAAAGAACAAAGAGCCCCGAGAACAACTTGAGCAGAGTTTATATACATTCTTTAGAGAGCTCAGGGACTTTACATACATCATAGCCTCCTTTAGGAAATCATCATGTACCACGGGAAAATGAAATAACAACTCTAAAACATGATTAGCACATTCATTGGCGGGAAAAGTTGGGGCAGGGGGTGATTGGTCAGCCCTCAGAAGGGGTATACATTTAAACTGATTGGTTGAAGCCCTGAGATGTATACGTGGTGAGATGCACGGCTTCTGGGAAGGGGTTGTTAAGTAACTAGGTGGTCAGGGAAGATTTCAACACACATCTAATGGGCAGTTCCAGGAATTGTCTTAACTGCCACAGGAATATCAGGTTCTGAGTGCAGCTTGGAAACTTTACAAAACCTGGTTCATCACATTTCGATTTCAATTTCTTTTATTCTTTCAGAACCTTACAGTGGAAAGTGAGAGACTTCATTCACAATGACTGCTCTTTTGGCTATATTGGTTTTGGATGCACACATGGGATCATTTTTTTGATCCGTCTGTTGCTGATAATCTAAGCCACAGCCTCACACAGGGCCAAGAGCCTGATTAAGACACATCTCTTTCCAAAGCAATTACTTCTCTGAGGTCAGTTTCAGAACTCAGTCTCTGAGGAGAATCACACCAGTGTTCAAAACCAGGTGGACCCAGTCATCTCTTCCAACTGCCACACAAATGACCACAATTAAAACCAAATCACTCTCACATGGCACTCAACTTCTTACATATATACACTCATTATACCCTTTGGCTAGAGGTTTTCATGAATGGCGCAGCCCAAGAGAGTGTCCAAAATAAGCTCCCTTGCACCTCATTTGCCTAACCTCAGGGTGGCCTGAACACCCTTCCTGTGAACTAGGATTGATCACATAGTTCTTCCTTTAATACTGCTCTGCTTCTCCAATTTGAGGCCTACTGACTGTCAGGTTTAGATTTCTTATGTGATTTTGAGTAATTAGGAAACCAAAGCAACTTTGCAGCGCTTGAAAGAACTTATTTGACCCAAATGATCCCTATTCTCACTTGGTGGAAGTCAGGAAACTTACAGAGGAAGGCGAGAGACTTCATCCACAATGACTGATCTTTTTGCCATTTTGGTTTTGGATGCACACATTGCATCTTTCTTTAGATCCATCAGGAGCTGATAATCTAATCCACAGCCTCACACAGAGCCACAAGGCTGATTCAGACACATACTTTTCCAAAGCAGTTAAGCAAAGAGCCACAGGTGATGCCCATTCACTTCCATTTGAAAACTTTTTTCTTCAAAATTCACAAAGGGGTGGCCTGAGGCAAAGACCTTCCTGACTTCAGGGTAACAGAACAATAAGTCAGCAAATCCCAATGCAGGGTTTCTCCACTGAGACTTTACTAGTCACAATGATATCTGAGTTTTGTGAGATGCTTGCAATTCCCTTCAGCTATCCAGTACATGGCCATGTCAAAGAGCTTGGATGTGGTACATATCTTGGACAAAAAAACATGAGCCTATTCTGGAGAGTGGCCAGAATTCAGGAAGAAAACAGGAATTTAGGAAGATAGTAGGTGTTGCCCATCGAAAAGCAACCAACAGTCCTTTCCTAAAATGGGCAGGATGAATTCTGGGAAGCTTTCTACTAGACAGGATACATCCATTGATCTATTCTGCTTTCTAATATGTACAACCAAGGACACAGTGGGATACACAGACACAGACACACTCGCCTTGTCAAAGGACTTTCTAGAAACAGTCCACTCTAAACCAAACAAACCACCTTTCCTACCTATTCTCAGAACATGAGACAAAACCCCAAACTCACACCCACACTCAAAAAGTCACCTCCTTCCCCCATGTAAGTCTGTGACTATCCAGAGTGTCCTCTGACTGGTGGTCCATACTATGCTCCCCCAAAATGGCCTGTCCTGTCTCAGGTCTGGTCTTCTTGTCCATCTCTGTGAAGTTGTATGGAGCCTGTGCTGACCACTACCAGCTTTCTCATTAAAGGCCCATCTTCAGAGCTCTACTTGCATTTTGTCATTCTCAAACCATTAGGTACCAAGAGAGACAGACTCTCTCCTTGGTAAATCCAAACAAGTAAGTCCACTGGGAATGGGACTGGGACTGGCTCTGTGTGCCTGGCTTCCTGGATCCCAAGTTCAGAGAGTTACATCACCAAAGAAGTGAGGTAGGTCAATTCCAACAGGAAGGGAATGAGGTCACTGCCGTGGCAACCACGTTGTCCTAACACTTGTTTCCAAGGGTCCCTTGAGATGGAGGCTGCCCCTACTTTCTGTGACACTTTCAGAAGTTAGAATGGTATATCAACCATAGACACCAAGGAGAAGCTCTCCACACAGGGTTGGTTTGGTCCATCTTCTTTATATCAGTAGGAGAGAGGCTGATTCAGACACATCACTTCATCCTGAACAGGTGGTTTGCCATGGAAGATGACTTTTGCTCTCTCAGGTCCTTCATAGCTGCTACATCTTCTCTAGGGATCATTTCTCATCAAACTTTGAGGTTCTCAGCAGGTGAAAGATCCCCTACATTCCTGTATTGTAAGACCAACTCTGTCCCTGCTCTTTTGTGAAGTTAGATTGAGGGAACAGTGTATGGTTAGGGTTAATAACATATTCTATTTGGGTTAGGAAACATTCTGCGGGATGAATAATGGTATTGGGAACCTGCGATATTCACAAGAATATATAGGTGAAATATAAGTATGAAACCTGAAATCTAGGTACGATTTGAAGCCCTGAAGGGCAATGGGCCCTTTAGTGAGATACTTTGCTTTGAATTATGTTCTGAACAGATATCTCAGATAAATCGATGTGCAATGGCAAAGGACCTTGTACCTTGGATGATTAAATGTCCTAGAGAACATCCAGTCAAAAAGGAATAGTCGGCAGGATTAGGAAGGTAGTCAGTAGGTTTAGAAAAAAGAGTGAATATAGGATTTGAACGAAAGTTTCATTAGCAATAGGGTTTTGGGTAGAGAGTGAACGTAAATATGAGCACATATGAAGAGTCAGTCACAATGATGAACTGGGGAAAATATGTAGGAAAGCAGATATCAATAGAGACATTAGGAAATTAGGCAAAGTATAATGTAATAGGGTTAGACATTTTCAACATGGTTGAGGTTGAATATATAATCTTAGGAAGAAAGAAATATGTTGCCTCCAATAGGATTGACATTTGAGAGCATTAGGCAACCTGGAAATGGTTGCTTTTAGTAATCAATGCTCACTTTCCATTTTGCTTTGGTGAAAGGTTAATAGGCACTTGTCACTTCCTGTTTTTCTGTATGCTTAACAAACCACTGTTGAAATCTTGAGAACTGTTTGCTAATTTTGTTCCCAGGATGTGCTGTCCCCAACTGCCAAACTGCAGAATATACTCCTTCACCCGGGTGCACGCAAACCGCACACTCGCCCTGACCCATCAATAAATTTCCCTTTCTGCCCTCTCCAAGAAAAGTATATAAGCTCTGTTAAAGCTGTTCTCAGGGCTCTCTGCTCTATTCAAGTGAGCTCTGAGCCCCAGCATGCTGGACCCCCAATAACCTCTTTGCTGTGGCCGAGTGAAAATGCTATACTGTTCTGTACTTAAAAGATGCTTTCTTTTGCTTGCCTCTGCATAAAGATAGTCAGTTGCTGTTTGCTTTCGAGTAGGTAGACCCAGAAACCGGAACGTCTTGTCAACTAACTTGGACTAGACTTCCACAGAGGTTCAAAAACTCCCCCACTCTCTTTGATGAAGCCCTTCACAGACATCTCTACAACTTCAGAACTACGCACCCCAAAGTCATTCTGCTTCAATATGTGGATGTCCAGCTACTGGCAGCCAACACCAAAGAAAACTGTGAGTCTGAGACCCAAGCACTATTATCTGCGCTTGCTCAACTTGGGTAGAGAGCTTTGGACAAAAAGGCCCAAATTTGCAAGCAAGAAGTAATCTTCCTGGGGTATTTCCTTAGGCGCGGTAAATGATGGCTCACTGAGCCCAGAAAACAAACCGTTGTGCAGATACCACCCCCATTTAACAGGAGACAACATAGAGAGTTTCTTGGGACTGCTGGCTTTAGCAGGTTATGGACCTGGGTTTGTGTTCTTAGCTGCTCCTTTATACCCGCTGTTAAATGAGAATGCCCAATTCCAATGGACCCTTGAGCACCAGCAAGCTTTTGATAACATCTAAGAACACTGACACTGAACTCCTCAACTTCACTGACCCCAGCCTGCAATTTCAGAAAGCCCTACACTACATTAAAAATGTACATCAACTCAATCAACTTGGTTCAAAAAAACTGCAGGCATTACTGTAGGATCAAGAACAGAGTTTTAGACTAACTCACTCACAGTGAAAGGAAATAATTGAATGGGTAACAAAAGCCTGTCAGTTCTGTCAATTGGTTAATGCTTACCCTTCCAAGCTTCCTGCAGGAAAGCACCTATGAGGAACCAGACCAGGACAATTCTGGGAAGTGCACGTTACTGAAATTAAGCCAGCAAGGTATGGACTTAAATATCTCCTAGTCTTTGTAGATACATTTTCAGGATGGATTGAAGCCTTTCCCACCAAAAAAAAAAGAAAAGAAAACCGGCACAAATTGTGGTCAAGAAGATCCTGAAAAATATTTATCAAAGACACGTCCTGCCTAATTTAATATGGTCTGATAATTGAACAGCCTTCATGGGCCAGGTAAATCAGGGGTTAGCCAGGACCCTGGGGATTAATTGGAAGTTACATTGTGCTTATAGACCCCAGAGCTCAGGACACGTAAAAAAATAAATAGAACCATTAAAGAGACCTTAACAAAATTAAGCTTAGAGACCGGCATAAAAGATTAGACTATGCTCCTGCCTTATTCACTGTTTCATGCAAGAAATACTCCCTTTCTTTCTTTGTGTAACCTCACCCCCTATGAAATTCTCTACGGGGCCCTTCCTACACTAAGAGACCTAACCCCGACTCTAAGACCTAAGGATCCCTTCCACACACCCTTGCTTGACATACTTAAATCTCTTGTACGAACTCAGCTATACCTGTGGAAACAGCTGGCCACTGCCTTTCAACCTGGGGACAAGGGGAATCCACATTGATATCAAGAAAGAGACTTCCTCTACATAAGATGACATCAGGTGTCATCCCTGGAACCCCGCTGGAAAGGACCATTCCAGGTGCTACTTACAACACCTACAGCAGTAAAAGTAGAGGGAATCACTTCCTGGATCCATGCCTCTCATCTCAAGCCTGTGCCATGTCCAGACTCTGGCTGAAAACTGGAAAAGACTGTTAACCCTTTCAAATTGCATATTCGCCACATGGGTAAGGCTATAGACTCTCTCCTTGGCCACCCGTAGTCCTAACGCTCATCAGTCCCTTCAGCAGCGATGGCTGATCACAAATACTACTAGACAAGAAGTATGGTCTATCTTGCATACAGCCCCCTTAGGGACCTGGTGGCCATCTCTCCACCCAGACATTTGTCAGCTGGCTATAGGTCTTTCCTATTAGGATATCCCTGATGAAGAGGATCTCACTAAAATTCCATTAAATCCTTTCCGTACCATAGATAATGGAAACAAACATTATGGTTGTAGGGACAGGCAAGCCAGATGCAGGTAGGCTAGCCTATATTAGTATGTTTGCCCGGCAGACTATCAAAGCCACAAACCGCCACGGCTGTGTGGGGGAAAAGCCGACTTCTTCTGTAAGTCATGGGGATTTGAGCATACAGGGGCTGCCTGGTGGAACCCAAAATCCTCATCAAATTCAGTACACAGCATTGGCCATATTACCACTTAGAAAACCCAAACTGATGGCCAACAGAGGAGTCTCTAGATCCTCAAATTCTGTGTGACCTTTTTAACTTCTGCAAGTGCTCAAAAGGGTGAAAGGAAATTCCCCTATGTGAAGGCCTTTTTCCTCTTTCGCTCACATCCTGAACGATGCTTCTCCAATAGTTCCTCAAACTCAGCCTTCTGCTCCAGACTCTCTGCTGTCAGTCCCACCTCAGCAAACCTGATTTCTCTTCTCCAATTACTAGATCAAAAACCGAAACCTCCGCCGGTTCTCAGAGCATTGCCCCTTTGCTGAGGTAGCAGGTACTGAGGTACCCATCCATCCACTCACTTCTCTCTTTTCCTGTCAGTGCCCACACCGGGTCCCACCAGGTCCTCTTACCACTTAACCCTAAGCTCAAACCAGCTTAGGAGAGCCCTCAGACCCCTATCGAAGATGTAATGAAAATGGCCTTTAAAGTTGCTTTGTCATCACTGAAAACAGGTTACTAAGAATTTAAAGTCCCTCACAGGCTTTTTGGGATACTCACTCCCGTCTTCCTTTCTGCTCTACCGATTCTACTGCTCAATTTATGTTGCTAGGAAAATCCCAAACCCCTTTCCCATTATTCCTTTACATCTCTCCTTCCTTATTCTCAGATCCACGGAGCTGCTCTCACCCCCCGCCTTCCCCGTCTTCCCCCTCTGTACCAGGCCCACAGAAAAATCTTCACTGAACTTCTCCAGAAGTCTTCACCATGGCTGACTTTAGGACTTTCAGCAAAAGAGTCTCTATAAATGAGTTCAGTGTAGATTAACTTCCTCTTTTTCTGTTGCCCTGTTCTACTTGGCTACTGGCTGGAAAAATCAGCACTCCTAAGCTAGACACCCCCTTAATAGTTTTTCACAGAATATGTTAACAAGGCCTCTGGCCTTGAGCTGGGGCTTCACAGAGATGGCTACATTTCTAAGATAAAAATTTACAAACTGGGCTCCATGGTAACAGTTGGCAGGGGGATAAAAGAAAAGGAAAAAAAAGCTCTCTGCCTCCCAGGTGTCCTTGAAAAGTTAACTTGCCCACAATAAAGGAAAAAACAGAAAAAAAAGCTTCTTTTTGTGAATTTCTGCAGACGGTGAACTTCTGAGTCCCTTCTCTTTCATGTTGGGTACAAAATTCTGAAACTACCTAAACTTGGGGTTCAGGATGTTAATTGATTACAACAGAAGCAATGCCCTCTGAATCCGGTTGCAACCAAATAGGACTGTTTCCCTGTCTTTGGTGCTATCTTAAGTGCCGTGCCTTGTCCGTCCCTACAACAGTATAATTCTATATGCTTAAACATTGTTCATGTTTTCATGAAATGGTCAACAGATGTGATTAATTGTGTAATGGTGAAGATGTGTCCCAGATTGCTCTATAATGACCCAGGTTCATTTGAAGTTCAAACACGGGGGCATACAACCTGGTTCCACTGGGAACATATATCCCTCACTTTAGCCATCATATTAGGAATTGGAGTTGCGGCAGTGGTAGTCACAGGAACCACTGCCCTGCTCCATGGTACACAACAAATGACCCAAATAGAAGCAGCAAGAGACCAAAACTTAAAGATAATAGAAACCTCCATCACAGTTTTGCAGGAATCTTTAACATGTCTCTCTGAAGTTGTTTTACACTCCAGTTGAGAGTTGGACCTCCTCTTCATGAGAGAAGGGGGCCTTTGAGCTGCATTGATGTAAGAATGTTGTTTTGATGCCGACCATACTGAGGTTGTAAAAAAAACCTTTGAGTAAAATAAAAGGATGCCTTGAAAAGCGTCAACGAGAGAGAGAGGCCCAAAAAGGGTGGTTTGAGTCTTGGTTCACACAGTCCCCCTGCTTATCTACGCTTTTATCAACCCTGGCCTGTTCAATAATAATCCTCATATTATTGCTAACTATAAAACCCTGTTTGCTTAACCATGTAATTTCTTTTCTCCAAGCTCAAATTGGATAAGTTAAACTTATGGTAATACCCCACTAGCAGACATAGAATGTGACACGTCCCAATAATCACTTTTATGATTAAAAGTAGCAAGAAGAAGAAGTTGGGAATGAAAGGTTATTAAAAAAGGTACCTGTAACTTCCTGTTTTTCTGTATGCTTAACAAAACACTGTTGAAATATTGAGAACTGTTTGTAATATTGTTCCCAGATTGTGCTGTCCCCAACTGCCAAATTGCAGAATGTATTCCCTCACCCAGTTTCACACTAACCACCCACTCGCTCTGACCCATCAATAAATTTCCATCCCTGCCCTCTCCAAGGAAAGTATATAAGCTCTGCTTAAGCTGTTCTCAGGGCTCTCTGCTCTATTCATGTGAGCTCTGAGCCCCAGTTTGCTGGACCCCCAATAAACCCCTTGCTGTTGCATGAGACACTATCTTGGTGATCTCTTCCACCGACGCTTGCAGGAACATTACTTGGATGTTTGAATGTAGAAGAGAAAATCCAGTCATAAACGGATAGTCGGTAAGATTAAGAAGATAGTCGGTAGGTTTAGGAAGAAGAGTGAGTATAGGATTTGGAAAACAATATCTTTAGCAATAGGGGTTCGGTTAGAGAGAGAATGTAAATGTCAGGACATGTGAACAGTCACAATAATGAAGTGGGAAAAATATGTAGTAAAGCAGATATCAATAAAGACATTACGAAATCAGGCAAAGTATAAAGTGCGTGATACGATTAGACATTTTCAACAGAATTGAGTTAGAATATATAATCTTAAGAAGAAACAAATATGTAGTCACCAATAGGATTGACATTTGAGAGCATTAGGCAACTTTGACATGGATGTTTTTTGTAATCCATGCTCACTTTCCATTTAGGCTTTGGTACAATCAAAAGTGTGACCTTTACATTTGTCTCCAGAATACTACTGTGATAAAATGTATATGTAGATGTGGTGACATGAGTGTTTCTTCCACCATTTCTGGGAGCAATATTTTGAAGACATATAAATGGGTATTGGGGGTACAAAGAGGTGTACACTGTGTCATTGAATATAGAGATAATGCATGAATAGACCATAAGTGAATAAATAATATAACTTGTTCCACATTAAATAACGGATTGAATAGATATCTGAAAATATATAAGAAATCTTATATTGATATACAATCATTCATTCCAACCAATGATACATCTAATATTAATATTAGGGTTACGGTTTATCATGAAGATATGTTAGTTTTGCTACAAAAGTGATTATGGAAATCGAAAATAATGTGTTTGGAAAGAGTCAGTCATAATGCTGGCAATATGTAAACAAGGCCTCTGGCCTTGAGCTGGGGCTTCACAGAGATGGCCACATTTCTAAGATAAAGAAGTTACCAACTGGGCTCCATGGTAACATCTGGCTGAGAGAAAAAAAAAAGAGAAGAAAATAGCTCTGCCCCATTCCCTGTATCCTTAAAATGTTAACTTGCCCAGAACAGAGAAAAAAAAAAAAAACAGAAACAAAAACTGCTTTTTATAAACTTCTGCAGATTGTGAACTTCTGAGCCCCTCCCATCCATGTTGGGTACAAAATTCTGAAACAATTTAAACTTGGGGTGCAGGGGATTAAATGATTACAACAGAAGCAATGCCCTCTAAATCCGGTTGCAACCAAATAGGACTGTTTCGGTGTCTTCGGTGCTATCTTAGTTGCCTTACCTTGCCTTGTCCATCCCTTTTCTCATGAAAAGACCAGTCGAGAAACATGGAGGAATGCATGTGCTCTGAAGCAGGAAATGATTGATAGTGAAACAAATGCCTATTAATTTTCTAACTTGTGGATGAAATATATATCCTATGATGTGCATAAATTGAAGAAATAGTAATCTACCAGTGTTGAATAAAAATGAACGTCAAAATACACATTATGTCCAAATGGAATCTACTTGCATTGATGTTAAACTGGGTCAGGTACTGTAGAAATATTAGGATTTGTGTGCACCATTCACTCAAGTTACTTTTCAGTATAGGAAAGAAATATGTTTTTATGGTTAATGAATATTTCTAAGAATAATCTTTGGAAAGTTGATTATAAATTTACGTATATGAATATGAATGAATTTCGTGAGTGTAAAATAAGACACATATTTCATATTTTGAAAAATCTGGAGAGTGTATATATATATATATATATATATATATATATATATATATATATATATGTGTGTGTGTGTGTGTGTGTGTGTGTGTGTGACTAAAGTCACGGTGGCCTGGACACCCTTCTTGTGAACCAGGAGTGATCAAATAAGTCTGCCATTAATACTTTCCCACTTCTCCAATTTGAGGCCTTCTGACTTTGGCGTTTAGATTCTTTATTTGAAATGGAGTCAAGAAAAAACCGAAGCACTTATGGATTTGCCTCTGCATGGTTTTGAAGAATTCATTTGACCCAAAGGATCCCTATTCCCCTTGATGGAGGTCAGGAACTTTACAGAGAAAGGCGAGAGACTTCATCTACAATGACTGCGAATTTTTGCCATTTTGATTTTGTATGCACACATGGGATCTTTCTTTACATCCATCAGGTGTTGGTAATCTAAGCCACAGCCTCACACAGGGCCAAGAGACTGATTCAGACACATCCCTTTCCAAAGCAGTTAAGCAAAGAGCCACAGGTGATGCCCACTCATTTCCATTTGAAAACTGGTTTCTTCAGGCTTCAGAAAGGGGTGGCGTGAGGCAAAGCCCTTCCTGACATTCAGGGCAAAAGAACAATAGGTAAGCAAAAGGCCCATAGCAGGGTTCCTCCACTGAGACTTTACTGGTCACACTGATATCTGAGTTTTCTGAGATGCTCGCCATTCCCTTCAGCTATCCAGTACATGGCCATATCACAGAGCATGGAGGTGGTAAATATCTTGGACACAAAACCATGAGCCTATTCTTGAGTGTAGCCAGAATTCAGGAAGAAAATGGGAACTTAGGAAGTTTGTAGGTGTTGCCCTTCGATAATGCAAGCCACAATCCATTCATAAATTGGGCAGGATTGATGCTGGGAAGCTTTCTACCAGACAGGACACATCCATTGATGCATTCTCTTTTCTAATGTCTACAACAACAGACACATTGGGATACACAGACATAGAAACACTTGCCTTGTCAAACGACTTACTAGAAACAGTTCATTCCAAACCAAACAAACCGCCTTTCTTACCTTTTCTCAGAACATGAGATAAAACCACAAACACACAACAAAAACCACAAAGGCAACACCTTCCCCCAAGTAGGTCTGTGACTATTCGGAGTGTACTCTCACTGGTGAGCCTTACTATGTACCTCCAAAATGGCCTGTCCTGTCTCAGATCTGGTCTCTTTGGCCAACTCTGTGAAATTGTCAGAAGCCTGTGGTGAGCCACTACTTGCTTTCTCTGGAAAGGCCAGTCTTCAAAGCTTTCCTGGCATTTGGCCATCTTCACATCAATAGATACCAAGAAAGACTGACTCTGTCCTTACAAAATCCAAACAAATGAGCCCACTGGGACTGGGACTAGGACTGGCTCTGGGTGCCTGGAATCCTGGATCGCAAGTTCAGAGAGTTCCATCACCAAGGAATAGAGATGAGGTCACTTCCTTCAGGAACTAAATGAGGTCACTGCCTTTGCAACCACTTTTTCCTAACAGTTGCTTCCAAGGGTCCCATGAGATAGATGCTGCCCCTATTTCCCGTGACCCTCTCACCAGTTAGAATACTATATCACCCATAGGCACCCGTGAACAGCTCTGCACACAGGCCTGGATTGGTCCATCTTCTGTACATTAGGAACAGAGACACTCAGTCAGACACAACCCCTCTCCAGACAGGGTTGTTTTCCATGGAAGATGACTTTTGCTCTCTCAGGTCCTTAATAGCTGCCTACATCTTCTCCAGGGATTATTTCTGCATGGACCTTTGAGGTTTTCAGCAGGTGGTATATCCCCTACATTCCTATATTGTAAGACCAACACTTTTCCTGCTCTTTTATAAAGTTAGAATAAGGAATAGTATATGGTTTGGGTTAATTACATGTTCGATTTGGGTTAGGAATCATTTTGCTGGTTGAATAATGGTATTGGAAATCTGTGATATTTATAAAAATATAGAGGTGAAATATATGTATGAAAACAGAAATCTAAGTAATATTTGAAGCCCAGAAATGGATTGGGCCCTTGATTGGGAGACTTAGCTTTGAATTATGTCCTGCACAGATGTCTAAGATAAATCAATACACAATGGCATCGGACCTTGTACCTTGAATGATTGAATGTCGAAGAGAACATCCATTCAAAAAAGGATAGTCAGTAGGATTTGGGAGATAGTTGGTAGATTCAGAAAGAAGAGTGAGTATAGGATTTGGACCAAAAGTTATTTAGCAATTGGGTTTCAGGTAGAGAGTGAATGTAAATGTCAGCACAAATGAACAGTCAAAATGATGAACTGGGAATTTATGAAGGAAAGCCGATATCAATAGAGACATTAGGATATCAGGCAAAGTAAAGTGAGTGATAGGATTAGACATTTTCAACAGGGTTGAGTTTGAATATATAATCTTAGAAAGAAACAAATATGTAGTCAACAATTGGATTGACATTTGAGAGAATTATGCAACCTGGACATGGATGTTTTTAGAAATCCATGCTCACTTTAAATTTAGGCTTTGGTACAATCATAAGTGTGACCTTTGCTTTATTTTCCAGAATATTACTGTGATAAAATGTATATGTAGATCAGGTGACATGAGTATTTCTTCCACCATTTCTGGGAACAATATTTTGAAGACGTATAAATGAGTATTGGGGGTAGAAAGTGGTGTAGTATCTGTCTAAGAATATAGAGATAATGCAAGAATAGACCATACTGTGAATAAATAATATAATTGGTCCGCTTTAAATAATGGATTGAGTTGATATCTGAAAATATACAGAAAATCTAATGTTGATACAAAATCATTCATTCCAACCAGTTATACTTCTAATGGTAATATTAAGGTGATATTTCATCATGAAGAGTGTGTGAGTTATGCTTCAAAAGTGATTATGGAAATCGAAAATAATGTGTTTAGAAAGAAGTCTTGTTAAAAAACATGGAGGAATACATGTGTTCTGAAGAATGAAGTTATTGAAAGTGAAACAAATGCCAATAAATTTGCTAACTTGTGTATGAAATATATATCTTATGATGTGCATAAACTGAAGAAATAGTAATGTACAAGTGTTGACTAAAAATGAACATCAAAATACACATCACGTTCCATAATTATCTACTTGCATTGGTGTTAAACTGGGTCAGTTACTGTAGAAATATTAGGATTCGTATGCACCATTCACAGAAGTTAGTTTTTATTTCTAGGAAACAAATATGTATTTCAGGTGGATGAATATTTCTGAGAATAATCTTTTGAATATTTGATTATAAATCCACATACATGAATACGAATAAATTTAGGGAGTGTACATTGAGACCCATATATTTCATATTTTGAAAAACTTGGAGAGTGTACACACACACACACACACACACACACACAGACATTAAAAAGTAGCAATATATATGGAAATCGAAATTCATCATGAAATGTATATCATCCACTGATCCAAAAATATTCATTATACTGAACATGATTTTATTTATCATGTTGTTCATCTACGAAGCTCACCCATAGGTTGAATTTTCAGTTCCAACTGTGTTTAGGTGGAGTGATCTCTTCTCCCAATTTGTATCTGCAAAGTCAGCCACCTCACAAGAATGTACATGTGATAACAGGTATGATTCAATATGTGCATATGAAATAACATGTGCTGAATTCGCTACAGAGAAAGGCAGAGAGGAATTCATCTATTTGTTAACTTTAAAAACACATGGAGAACTATTTCAACAAAATATTGACTAGATTTATAAGTCCTACCCTGTATAATGCAAAAGGCAAGTCCAGCAATACACTATGTCTCGTCTAAACTGCTTGTATTTCTATTCGGTTTGGGTTATTTTTCTCCATCATATTAGAATTAGTAGTCAGAGTCTAGTAGGGTATGTGTTAGTGTCAGGCATTCAGCATTTTGAATTGAAAATAGGAAAATGAATCCAATGTGTATGTAAATATGTGCTTCACAAAAATCTTCCCACTCTAATCCAGAACAATGCCTTGACTTTACCTTCACTCCAAGTAAAATACAATTAGAGTGGACGAGTTAGAAAATCTGTGAATACATATCTGGAATGTAATATGCTCAAGAGTTCACAACCTTGAAGGTGGTAGAGGAGTTTCCAAAAGTAAGGGACAGGTAAATACTCCACAAAAATGGAGCTCTTCTGGACTAAAGACTTCTGGTGAAACTGCCTCTGAGTTTGGGCACTTGAAATATTTGTTGTTGTCAGGAGTTTTAGCTTTTTTTGTAGAGAGACCATCAAAGCTAGGTATGTATCTAAGTGACCTGGAGGACATGGTTTCTTATTTTCTAATGAACATGAGGCAGCAGTGCTGAATTCTCTCTTTGTAGGTAAACTGTGGCCACTGCGGGCAAACTCTTTCCGTGTGGACTGTAAAGCCATCTGGCCATCCTCCACTTGTCGATGTGTTTCTTGCTGCTGCAATGTGAGTTTGGTATTTGCTTCACAAAATACAAGGAGTTAAACTGGGACACAGTGCTAAAGGGAGTTCTGTCACGTGTGGTGTGTCAGGTTCTGCAGGATAATGAACCAACCAGGCTTCAATCCCACATAGCTTGCATCCTTAACCATAGCAATCTGATTCTGAACATTGCCCTGAAAACTCTCCATATAACAAGATGCCTTTACATAGAAGGGTCTGCTGGGTGCACCATGTCAGTCACAAGCCATTTGGAAGCCAATGGCAGATCCACATTGCCCCACCACAGATATTTTATCACACAACTGCACACGACTTTTCTAGGCCCATTTCACATCAGGCTCCAACTTACTGGCATCTCTGTTCTACACCATTTTCATGGTCATGGGAATTTCAAAAATTTCATGGTATTTATCTAGCCATTTTACAAGAATGATGTTGGAGGCACTGTGTGTTTAACTTCATTCAGGAACAATTAAATGGTGAGGAAGCTCATTTCAATGAAAGCTCTGGAGAAATCTCACAGGCAAGGCTTCCAAAGAGTGGCCAAAATTTCACAGGAAGCCAGACCTATTGCTGTCTACAATGTGAGGTACATGTGTGTTTTGACTCTCAACTATGGCTGCCATGTCTTTCAGAATAAAACCATGTGATATCCTGGATTAGATTCCCAGTGCTCTGTGGAAAGCAAACCTGGGCCTAGATCTCGGTTTCCAAGGGCGACTCTCATGCGTGACCAACTAAAATCTCAACATATTTCATGATAACACTTCTCTAAGTCAGCTCTAGAACTCAGTCTCTAAGGGGAATCACACCAGAGTTCAGCCCAGGTATACCCAGTCATATCTTCCAACTACCACACAAATGACCACAATTAAAACCAAAACACTCCCACATGGTCCTCATTTTCTTCCATATATACACTCTCATACTACGCTCTGTCTGGAGGTTTCCATGAGTGGCGAAGTCCAAGACAGTGTCCAAAATAAGCTTTCTTGCCCTTCATTGCCTAAAGTCATGGTGGCCTGGAAACCCTTCCTGTGAACCAGGTGTGATCAAATAGGCCTGCCCTTAATACACCTCTGCTTCTCCAATTTGAGGCCTACTGACTGTCAGGTATAGATATTTTTATGTGAATTGGAGTCATGAGAAAACCCAAGAACCTATGTGCTAGACTCTCCAGGGCTTTGAAGAACTCATTTGACACAAAGGATGCGTATTCTCACTTGATGGAGTTCAGTAGACTTACAAAGGAAGGCAAGAGACTTCATCCACAGGGACTGCTCTTTTGGCCATTTTGGGTATGGATTCACACACGGAATGATCCATCAGGTGATGAGAATATAAGCCACAACCTCACACAGGTCCAAGAGGCTGATTCAGACACATTATCAGGATCAATCACTTGATTTTTTCCTCTGTCTAACTAGCTAGAGAGACCTTCTCTTTTAATTGAATTTTTATCTCTGTCTGACTAGCTCGAGAGACCTTCTCTTTTACTTGAATATTTCTACTATAACTATAATACAACCCAAGAAGATAAAATTATTACTCCATATACTATGAATCAAATTGATGATTTAGATAATTAGTTAAATACTTGGGCAATAATCATGTGCAAATCTAATGTTTCATTTGATAACCACTTACCATCTAATCCTTTATTGTCTTTTTGGTCATTACATAATGTAATTTTTCCAAAAATGACAAGAAAAACACCTATTATAAATGCTACAAATATATTCACTGATGGGTCAAATAATGGTACAGCAGTAATATTTACACCTGATCAAACTTTTACATTTTTAGTACCCAAACAATTAGCTCAAAATGTAGAGCTTAATGCAGTATTACAAGCTTTTGTGATGCTTAAAGCATCTGTAATTAATTTATTTTCCGATAATCAGTATATAGTTAGTGCTATAGTATCACTTGAAGATGGTAGAAGGATTTCCCCTTCCTCTACTATTTTCTCTTTGCTTTCGACTATACAAAGTCTAATCTGGGACAGGAAAGATCCGTTTTTTATAGGATATTTCAGGACACATACAGGATTGCCTGGAGCCCTTAGTTTGGGCAATTATTTAGCAGATAAAACAACACATGACATTCATACATATTTTCTATACACTAGAAGAAGCTACAAATTTTCATAAAAAGTTCCATGTCAATGCTAATACTTTACAAAAGCGTTTCAAAGTAACTAAGGAACAAGCTAGACAAATAATAAAACAATGTCAAAGTTGTGTGACCTTTTTACCACAAGTTAATCTTGGAGTCAATCCTAGAAGATTGATACCTAACCATATTTGGCAGATGAACGTCACAAACTTGCCAGAATTTGGAAAATTAAAATATTTGCATGTTACAGTTGATACTTCTTCTGGATTTTTGATGGGCTCCCTTCTTGCTGGAGAAAAAAACTAAAGATGTTATAGCTCATTGCTTACAAAATTTTGCCACTGTGGGCGTTCCAAAAGAGTTAAAAACAGATAATGCCCCTGCTTATACTTCTACTTCTTTTAAACAATTTTGCTCATCATTTGGCATTACTCATATAACAGGAATCCCATACAATCCACAGGGAGAAGGCATAGTTGAAAGAGCACATGAAACTATTAAAATGTACATATTAAAGCAAAAAGAACAAATTGGGAAGGGGTATATATTCCCCAAAGGTAAACTTAAAATAACCCTTTTACTCTAAACTTTTTAAATTTGGGTTCATCAGGGCTTAGTGCTGCAGAAAGGCATATATGTCCAAAAAATGTACATAAGCCCAAGGTACTTTGGAAGGATATTCTAACAGGACAATGGAAAGGTCCTGACCAAGTAATTGTCTGGAGTCCGTCGTCTGTTTTTGTGTTTCCACAGGGAGAACAGTAGCCAATTTGGATTCCAGAGAGATTAACTAAAGAGATTTCTACAGACCAAAAATAAGATGATTTGGCTCAAATCAATAAGAGCTGATATGCAGAACTCCAGTTTGGCTGTTCTTACATCTGTGACAGAACCAGAATGTTTTTTTCAAATCTATTTTATTATTCCCCTTTCTCATATCATGAAGTTTTATTTTGTTTTTTTTTAGCTCATACAGAACTAGGTTAATGTTTTGCTGATCAGTTCTATTTTTGGACAATAGAGTTTTTAGACATTGCAATGGAGATTTCACCTGTAAAAAGTCATAAGGCCTTTAATATTATGTCATGTGTTGTATGTATTATATTATGTGTGCACTTGTGTTTTGTGTTATATGTTTGATTTCACATCTTTTCTGTGTTGACTATATTCTTTTCAAGTTGATATACTTTGTCTTCATTATCTGATGTTCTGACTTCTACTTGATCTAGTCTGTTTGTAATATTCTCATTAGCGCTTTTAATCTGATTTACGGTTTCTTGCATTTCTATGATTACAACTTGATTATTTTTTAACACCTCTATCTCCTGATAAAGCTCATTCTTTGCGGATTTAATTTGTGTGGTTAGTTCCTCTTCAAAATATACTTTCAATGCTTGGATTTGCTGTCTCATGTCTTCTCTAATATTCCGTTCCATCTGAATTAGGAATGCCTTGATTTCTTTCCCTGTCCATATTTCTGATTCTTCTAGGTCCTCCTGTATATTTAGATTGTCCTGCATTGTTTGTAACCCCTTTTTCCCTTGTTTTTTCATATTGTTCACGTTGCTTTCCAGCTCTGTTTGACTGCTTTATAACTGCTTTCTCCTATACATTTGTTTTGGCTTTGTATATCTCTGTTGTCTCTCTTTTGTGGTGGAAGATTATGCCTAAAAATTTTGGGCTTTGTTGTACTTTAAAGCTGATTCATTCAATTCATATAAGGCTTCTAGGTTCTGTATGCATATAATGATTTGCTGTTTGTTCTTAGGACTATATGTTTAGGTTGGCTGCTCTGGTGGTACAATGGTTAGTATGTCTCGGCTACTTTAGAAGATTGCTCCACTGAAGGTGGATACTACCAGGCAATTGGATCAGGGTGTTGGTAGTATCTAGGTATTTAGGAGTCTTATAGACAGCCTCGAGACATTCACCTATTTGCATTTAGACAATTACACACAATGGAAGATGTAATGCTTGGAATGAGAGTTGGGGGGTAGGAGAATGAAGGTGCTCTTAAAAAGAAAAAAAGGATAGAGGGAGAGATAGATTAGAGGGGAATGAAAAGAACAATAAAACTTGAAATGGGATAGAAAGAGAGAAGGAAAAGGGGGGAAAGGAACAGGGAGAGAAGAAGGAGAGAAAAAAATATCAAGAACAGCAACAACAACAACAAAAAAATTAAAGTCTTAGAGATCCACCTTCTTCTCTTCCAGTAGGCGGAGCTGTGCCTTCCAAGCGGAGTGTCTGCTCTCTACCTGCCGAGAGCTATCCCTGTAGGGCGTCTTCTGGGGGTCTCTCAGACTTGTCAGTCCAGAGCCATTTCACTTCTCCAGCTCTTAACCCCCTTCCTCCTGTCAGCCTGCCAGCCAGGTCCTGTTCCCCAGAAGTGATTCTCCAGAGATCTAGTTACACTTGCAGCCCCACCGAGTGCCCCTTTTAAGCCTCAGTGCTGTGGTAAACTGGCGGATAAGACCTTAGGGGTCACCACTGGTGATATGGGGGCCTTGGGTTCTGGGCTCCCCTCTGCTTCCCTACGGACACGACCCCTGAGAAGTCAATGAAGTTTCCTGGCTGCTTGTATCAGTATGGGGAATCACACACCTGCTAAAGTGGATTTTGCTGGGAAGGAATTTCGCCGGCCGAACTCCGATGATGTCACCTCTCTGCTATGGTGGGCCCCAGGCTTCTTGCCGGATTGACCGAGGGGAGGGGTGGGACTGGTCCGGCCCGGTTCACCTCAGCTCCTGGTGCGTGGAGGCTTGGCTAAAGACTTCTTCCTGCCAAGCTGTGTCTCGGCGTCTAGCAGGACCCAGTCACTTTGGCTGCGGGCCGGTGGACGGATCTGCAGCTGTACCCGCGGTGCGCAGACTGTGGCTGGTGAATCTCGAACTCCGCGTCTAGTGGCAGGGTCCCACTCGTCCGGGTCACACAGACGCTTCAAAAAAATTCTTGTAGCTCCCGGGCAGTCTCCCTTCAGTGGAATTTTGCTAGGAGAATCTCCGTTGGTAGAATCCAAGAGTTATCCTTGCGACTTTATGACCCCATCACTGGGAGTGCATTAAAAGCGCAGCCTCTCTGCCCGCCGCCATGTTGGATCCACCTTTTCTTTTCATTATATTAAATAATTCTCTTCTAGACAATGTAAATTGTTAAGAAAATTGTTTTCTTTTAGTGCCTTTTGGAATGTTACATAATTCTTTCTTTAGGCATTGTTGCCAGAATTTCTATCTTCATCCCAGTGCATGTGAAGTCAAAGATAAAACCAATCTACAGCTTCTGCAATAGCCATCACTGAACTGCTTGCAGAACTTGCCTGGACTATGTATCACTTGTATGCATTGTGAACTCACCTGCCTGCATTGTGAACTATCTGTTGGTGCAGTGACGTGTGGTAGTGTTGGGGTATTTCTCTGATGATGTCATCGGTGGTACAATTTTTTCAAAAAGAGCCATCAATTGCCTTGGTGTATCTTCCTCCCTTCTGCTTGTCATGGTTGTTCAGCTAAAATTAGGGGGCCAACAGAGATGAGGCAAAGAGCCTCACCCGCCCGCTGGTACAAAGACCTCTCCACAGGTGTGGATGTATACTGGACCTGTAGTCAGTGACGGGTAAGATCCAATTACAATGGTACCAATCTAAGACAGGAGGCTGACACCTTGAGGTCAGGTCATTCGATAATGGGTAAGAACCATATGTACTATTGGACAACCTAAGGCAGGCATGGTCCCTAAGCCACATGCTTGTTGTTTAAACAGAGAGGGTTAGATGTTGAGAGCCACAGCCCAAGGGGCCAAAGCAAACTTTCAGACTGCCAGCTGATGGTTGGCTCACAGCGGCCCCAGCAACATCTAGCTGATTGGCTCCTCTGCGGTGATGCCCATTGGGCTGTTTCCCCACCCTTTCAAATTATGGAGCTGCTTTTTGGGGGACTTTTTTGGCTCTGCTCAAACAACCCAGCCAATCGACCTCAAGAGCAGGAGGAGAGGGGAGGTTGAGAGCTTGTGGGAAGCCGGTGGTGGCAGTTGTGCTCTGAGTGTTTTTCCCGAGGAGCTATTTTTTGGCGTGTGTGGTTCTAAAAATAAAGTTAGCTTTTGACAAGTGGCTCCTGAATTGTGCCCAGCCAGACTGTGTCAATCCTAAATTGATGGAGCAAAATAACCAAAACAGAATAGAAATACAAGCAGTTCAGAGGAGGCATGGTGTATAGCTGGACTTACCTTTTGTATGATAAAGGGTAGGTGTTATAAATCAAGTCAATATTAAATTGAAGTAGTTCTCCATGTGTTTTAAAGATAACAAATCCGTGAATTCCTGTCGCCCTTTATCTGTATCCTATTCAGCACATGTATTTTTGTATGCACATATAGAATCCTACCTGGTATCATATGTACACTTTTGTGAGGTGGCTGACTTGGCAGATACAAATTGTCAAAAGAGATCACTCCTCCTGAACTTTGTTGGAACTAAAAATTAAAACTACGGGTGAGCTTCCTAGTTGAACAAGATAATACATAAATCCATGTTCAGTAAAATGAATATTTTTGGATCTGTGAAAGATATATATTTCATAATAAATTTCGATTGGCATATATATCGCTACCTTTTAATGTCTGTGCATATGTGTGTGTGTGTGTGTGTGTGTGTGTGTGTATATATATATATATATATATATATATATATATATACACACTCTCCAGATTTTTCAGAATATAAAATATATGTGTCTTATTATACAATCCCTAAATGCATTCATATTCATGTATGTGGATTTATAATCAAATGTTCACAAAATTATTCTCAGAAATATTCATCCACCTCAAATACATATTGTTTCCTAGTACTGAAATCTAAATTCAGTGAATGGTGCATAGAAGTCCTAATTTTTCTACAGTATCTGACCCACTTTAAAATCAATGCAAGTAGATTACTATGGTACATGATGTGTATTATGACATTCATTTTTATTCAACAATGTTACATGACTATTTCTTCAGTTTATGCACATCATAGGATATACATTTCATTCACAAGTTTTCAAATTTATAGGCATTTGTTTCACTTTCTATCACTTCCTGCTTCAGTACACATGTATTCCTCCATGTTTTTTGACTGGTCTTTTCATGAGACTACTTTTCATTTTAGATTTCAATAATCGCTTTTGAAGCAAACCTCACACACTCTTCATGACAAACCATAACCTTAATATTACCATTAGATCTATAAATGGTTGTAATGAATGTATGTATATCAATATAAGATTTCCTGTATATTTTCAGATATCAATTCAATCCATAATTTAAAGTTGGAACCAGTTATATTATTTATTCACAGTATGGTCAATTCATTCATTTTATCTATATTTGTAGACACAGGGTAGACCTATTTGTACACCCAATACTAATTTATACATCTTCAAAATATTGACCACAGAATTGGTGGAAGAAATACTCATGTCACCTGATCTACATATACACTTTATCACAGTAATATTCTGGACACAAAATGCAAAGTTCACACTTATGATTGTACCAAAACCTAAATGGAAAGTGAGCATGGATTACTAAAAACATCCAAGTCCAGATTGCCTAATGCTCTCAAATGTTAATCCTATTGGTGCTAAATATTTGTTTTTTTCTAAGATTGTATATTCAACATCTACCATGTTGAAAATGTCTAATCCTATCAATCAATTTATACGTTGCCTGATTTCTTCATGTCTCTATTGATATCTGCTTCCCTATATATTTTCCCCAGTTAATCATTGTGACTGACTCATCACATGTTCTGACATTTACATTCATTCTCTACGAGAAACCCTATTGCTAAAGAACTTTTGGACCAAATCCTATACTCACTCTTCTTCCTACACTTACTGACTATCTTTCCAATCCTACCGACTACCCTTTTTAAGTGGATGTTTTCTTCTACATTCAATCATCCAATTTACAAGGTCCTATGCCATTGTTTATCGATTTATCTGAGACATCTGTGCAGAAGGTATTTCAAAGCTAAGTATCCCAATCAAGGACCCAATGCTCTTCTGGGCTTCAAATCTTACCTAGACTTCTGTATTCATACTTATATTTCACCTGTATATTCTTGTAAATATCACAGGTTCCCAATGCCATTATTCATCATGCAGAATGATTCCTAACCCAAATCGAACCTGTTATTACCCTAACCATACACTGTTCCCTCAATCTAACTTTACAGAAAAGCAGGGACAGAGTTGGTCTTACAATCAGGAGTGTAGGGGATCTTCCACCTGCTGAGAACCTCAAAGGTCAATACAGAAATTATTCATGGAGAAGATGTAGGCAGCAATGAAGGACCTGAGGGAGGAAAAGTCAACTTCCATCGCAAACAACCTGGTCAGGGTGAAGGGATGTGTCTGAATCAGCCTCTTTCATCTTAATGTAGAGAAGATGGACCAAACCAAGCCTGTGTGGAGAGCTGTGCCCAGGTGCCTATGGTTGATATACCATTCTAACTTGTGAAAACGTCACAGCAAGTAGGTGCACCCTCCATCTCATGGGACCCTTGGAAGCAACTGTTAGGACAAAGTGGTTGCCAAGGCAGTGACTTCATTCACTTCCTGAAGGAAGTTACCTCACATAACTTCCTTGGTGATGGAACTCTCTAAACTTGTGATTCAGGAAGCCAGGCAACCACAGCCAGTTCCAGTCCCAGTTCCAGTGGTCTCACTTGTTTGGGTAAACCAAGGACAGAGTCAGTCTTTCTTGATACCTAGTTATGTGAGGATGGCCAAATGCTAGGAAAGCTAAGAAGAGGGGCCTTTCCTGAGAAAGAAGGTAGTGGCTCACCAGTGACTTTTGACAACTTCACAGAGTTGGCCAAGGAGACCAGAACTGAGACAGCACAGTGCATTTCGTGGAAATATAGTATGTCCCACCCATCATAGGACACTCCAGATAGTCACAGACCTACTTTGGGAAAGGTGGTGTCTTTTTGAGTGTGGGTGTGAGTTTGTGGTTTTGTCTCATGTTCTGAGAATATGTAGGAAAGGCGATTTGTTTGGTTTGGAGAGGACTGTATCTAGTATGTCCTCTGACAAGGTGAGTGTTTCTATTACTGTGTATCCCACTCTCTCCGTGGTCTTAGTATTAGAAAAAGAATGCATCATGGATGTGTTCTGTCTAGTAGAAAGCTTCCCAGCATTCATACTGCCAATTTATGAATGGACTGCGACTAGCCTTATCAATGGGCAAAACCTACTATCTTTCTAAGTTCCTGTTTTCTTCCTGAATTCCGGACACTCTCCAGAATAGGCTCAAAGTTTTGTGTCCAAGCTATGTAGCACCTCCAAGCTCTGTCACATGGCCATGTACTGGATAGCTGAAGGGAAGTGGAGCATGTCAGAAAACTCAGATATCAGGAAACTCAGATACCAGGAAAGTATCAGTGGAGAAACCCTGCTTTGGGCCATTTGCTTACCTATTTTTCTGTTGCCCTGAATGTAAGGAAAGTCTTTGGCTCAGGCCACCCCTTTGTGAAGCCTGAAGAAAACAGTATTCAAATGGAAATGAGTGGGCATCACCTGTGGCTCTTCGCTTAATTGCTTTGGAAATGGATGTGTCTGAATCAGCCTCTTGGCGCTCGGTGAAGCTGGGGCTTAGATTGTCAGCACCTGATGGATCTAAAGAAATATCCCTTGTGTGCATCCATAACCAAAATTCGAAAAGATCAGTCATTGTGGATGAAGTCTCTCACCTTCCTCTGTTAGGTTCCTGACCTCCATCAAGTGTGATTATTGACCCTTGAGTAAAATGAGTTTTTCAAAGCCCTGCAGATGTGCTAGTATTGTCTCATGACTACAAACCACATAAGAATCTATACCTGACAGTCAGTAGGCCTCAAATAGTAGAAGCAGAGCAGTATTAATGGCAGGCCTATTTGATCACTCCTGTTTGACAGGAAGAGTGTGCAGGCCACACTTACTTTAGGCAAATGAGGGGCAAGGAAGCTTATATTGGACACTGTCTTGAACTGCGCCACTTATGGAAACCTCTAGCCAGAAGTTATGATGAATATCTATATGGAAGAAAATGAGGGCCATGTGGGAGTGTTTTGGTTATAATTGTGGTCATTTTTGTGGCAGTTGGAAGAGATGACTGGGTCCACCAGGGCTTCACTCTTGGGTGATTCCCCTTATAAACTGAGTTCTGGAACTGACCTCAGAGTAGTATTGCCATGAATTGAGTTGGGATTTTAGGAGGCCACGCATGAGATTCACCCTTGGAATCTGAAATCTAGTCCCAGGTTGGTTTTCCACAGAGCACTGTGAATCTCAGCCAGGATATCACATGATTTTATTATGAAAAACATGGAAGCCATAGTTGAGAGTCAAAACACACATGCACCTCACATTGTACAGTTCAATGGGCCTGGCTTCATGTGACCTTTTGGCCACTCTTTGGGAAGCCTTTCCTGTGAGTGTTGTCCAGAGATTTCATTGAAATGAACTTCCTCACCATTTAGTGGTTCCTGAATGAATTGAAACCCACAGTGCCTCCAACTTCATCCTTGAAAAATGGCTAGATGAATACCATCAAATTTTTGAAATTCCCATGACCAGGTGGCACTGGAGAAACTTTGGATGTCCTGTTGCTGATCATGAGTATACAATACAGTGCCTTGATTGACTGGGTTTCATGAAAATGTTGAAGAACAGTGATGCCAGTAAGTTGGAGCCTCCTGAGTAGTGGGCCTAGAGTAGTGGTGTGCAGGTGTGTGATAAAACATCTGTGGTGGAGTCATGTGGACCTTCCATTGGCTTCCAAATAGCTTGTGACTGACATAGTGTAGCCAGCAGACCCTTATATGTAAATGCATCCTGTTATATGGAGAGTTTTCAGGGCAATGTTCAGAATCAGGTTGCTATGGTCAAGGGGCCAAGCTATGTGGGATAAAGGCCTGGTTGGTGCATTCTCTTGCAGACCCTGACACACCACACGTGACAGAACTCCCTCTAGCACTTTGTCCCAGTTGAAATCTTTGTATTTCACGAAGCAAATACCAAACTCCCAGTACAGCAGCAAGAAACACCACGAAAATTGGAGGATGATCAAATGGTTTCACAGTCCTCACAGGGAGACACATAGTCCCCAGTGGACAGTTTACTTACAAAGAGAGAATTCAGCACTGCTGTCTCATGTTCATTGGAAAATAAGAAACAAGATCCTTCAGGTCACATAGATGCAGATCCAGCTTTAATTGTCTCACCACAAATGAAGATTAAGCTCCTGACAACAACATATATTTCAAGTGCCCAACCTCAGAGGCAGTTTCTCAAGAAGTATTTAGGCCAGCAAAGCTCCATTTTTGTGGAGGGTTTACCCTGTCCATTACTTTTGTAAACTCCTCTACCACCTCCAAGTTTGTGAACAACTGAGCATATTGCATTCCATATATATATGCACAGATTTTCGAACTCTTCTCCTGTAATTGTGTCTTACTTGGGGCAAAGGTAATGTCAAGGCATTGTTCTGGATAAGAGTGGGAAGATTTTTCAAAGCACATAATTACATACACATTGGATACCTTTTCCAATTTTCCATTGGAAATACTGAATCCCTGACACTAACCCTTAGCCTACTAGACTCTGACTACTTATCCTAATATGATGGAGAATAATAATCCAAACAGAATAGAAATACAAGCAGTTCAGAGGAGGCATGGTGTATAGTTGAATTTGCCTTTTGCATTATGTAGTGTAGGAGTTATAAATCTAGTCAACTTTTGTAGAAATTGTTCTCCATGTGTTTTTAAAGTTAACAAATATGTGAATTCCTGTCTCCCTTTCTCTGTAGCCTATTTGCACATGTATTTTTATATTCACATATAGAATCCTACAAGGTACAACACGTACATTCTTGTGAGGGGGTTGACTTGGCAGATATACATTGTGAGAAGAGATAACTTCTCCTAAATGCTGTTGGAAGTTAAACTTCGAACTCTGTGTGAGCTTCCTAGTTTAACAACATTATACATAAATCCATGTTCAGTAAAATGAATATTTTTGAATCTGTGGATGATATATATTTCATGGTGAATTTCAATTGGCATATATATTGCTACTTTTTAATGTCTGTGTGCATGTGTGTGTGTATGTGTGTGTGTGTGTGTGTGTGTGTGTGTGTATATATATATATATATATATATATATATATATATATATATATATACAAACTTTCCAGATTTTTCAAAATATGAAATGCATGTGTCTTTTTATACATTTCCTAAATTCATTCATATTCATATATGTGAATTTATAATCAACTTTTCACAAGATTATCGTCAGAAATATTCATCCACCTGAAATATGTATTTGTTTCCTAGTACTGAAAACTATCTTCAGTGAATGGTGCCTACAAATCCTAAAATTAATACAGTAACTGACCCAGGTTAACATCAATGCAAATTGATTCCTATGGGACATGATGTGTATTTTGACGTTCATTTTTATTCAAAACTGGTACATTACTATTTCTTCAGTTTATGCACATAATAGGATATATATTTCATCCAAAAGTTCGCTAATTTAGAGGCATTTGTTTCACTTTCAATCACTTCCTGCTTCAGAACACATGTATTTTTTCATGGTTCTTGACTGGTCTTTTCATGAGACTTCTTTCGAAACATATTATTTTTGATTTCCATAATCACTTTTGAAGAAAAACTCACACACCTTTCATGATAAACCATAACCTTAATTTTACTATTAGATGTATAACTAGTTGGAATGAATGTAGGTATATCAATATAAGATTTCTTATATATTTTAAGATATGAATCCAATGCATTATTTAAAGTGGACCAGTTATATTATTTATTAACAGTATGGTCTATTCATGCATTAGCTCTATATTCATAGACACAAGGTACACCTCTTTGTACCCCCAATACTAACTTATTAATCTTCAAAATATTGCTCCCAGAAATGATGGAAAAATTACTCATGTCACCTGATCTACATATACATTTTATCACAGTAATATTCTGCAGACAAAATTCAAGGTTCACACTTATTATTGTACCAAAGCCTAAATTGAAAATGAACATGGATTACTAAACACAGCCATGTCCAGGTTGCCTAATGCTCTCAAATATCAATCCAATTAGTGACTACATATTGGTATCTTCCTAAGATCATATATTCAAATTCAACCCTGTTGAAAATGTCTAATCCTATCACCCACTTTATATTTTGCCTTATTTCGTAATATCTCTATTGATATCTGTTTTCCTACATATTTTCTCCGGTTCACTATTGTGACTGACTCTTCACGTGGGCTAACATTTACATTCACACTCTAAACAAAACCCTATTGATAAAGAATATTTTTTTTCCAAAACCTATACTCATTCTTCTTCCTAAACCTAACAACTATCTTCCTAATCCTACCGACTATCCCTTTTTGACTGAATGTTCTTTTCTACACCCAATCATCAAAGTAAACACTGGGCGAGCTTCGGAGGAAGAGACCACCAAAAGACTATCTCATGCAACAGCAAAGGGTTTATAGGGGGTCAGCATGCAGGGGATCGGAGCTCACTTGAATAGAGCAGAGAGCCCTGAGAAGAGCTTAAGCAGAGCTTATATACTTTCTTTGGGGAGGGCAGGGAGTGAAGTTTTTTGATGGGTGAGGGAGAGTGGGCGGTTTGCATTCAACCGGGTGAGGGAGTACATTCTGCAGTTTGGCATTTGGGGACAGGACATTCTGGGAACAAGATTAGCAAACAGTTCTCAAGATTTCAACAGTGTTTTGTTAAGCATACAGAAAAAAAAGTGACAAGTACCTATTTTATTAATCTTTCATTCCCCACTTCTTCTTCTAGCTACTTTTAATCATAAAAGTGATCATTGTGGGGTGTCACATTCTATGGATGCTAGTGGGGTATTACCATGAGTTTAACTTGTCCAATTTGAGCTTAGAGAAAAGAAATTACACGGTTGAGCAAACAGGGTTTTATAGTTAGCAATAATATGGAGATTATTATCGGACAGGCCAGGGTTGATAAAAAAGTAGTCAAACAGGGGGACTATGTGATCCAACAAGATGTCTTTTTAATTAAAATTAAAATAAATTAAAAATTGGAAAAAAAAATAAAATAAAAAAAATATCATATTTTTTTTTACGACTCCATTATGCTCGGAATAAACACAACATTCTTCCCAGGAAGTGACAAATACCTATTTTATTAACCTTTCACTTCTGACTATCCCTTTTTGACTGGATGTTCTCTTCGACATTCAATCATCCAAGGTACAAGGTCCTATGCCATTGTATATTGTTTAATCTGACCAATCTGTGCAGAACCTAATTCAAATCTAAGTATTCCAATCAAGGGCAAAATGCTCTTTTGGGCTTCAAATCTTACCTAGATTTCTGTTTTCATACGTATATTTCACCTATATATTCTCATACATATCGCAGGTTCCCAATACCATTATTCATCCAGCAGAATTATTCCTAATCCAAATCACACATGTTATTAACCCTAACCATACACTGTTCCCTCAATCTAACATTACAGAACAGCAGGGACAGAGTTGGTCTTACAATACAGGAATGTAGTGGATCTTCCACCTGCTGAAAACCTCAAAGGTCCATGCAGAAATGATCCCTGGAGAACATGTAGGCAACTATGAAGAACGTGAGAGAACAAAAGTCATCTTCCATGGAAAACAACCTGGTAAGGATGAAGGGTTGTGTCTCATTCACCCTCTCTCCTTAATGTAGAAAAGATAGACCAACAAAGGCCTTTGTGGAGAGCTGTTCCCGGGTTCCTATGGTTGAGATACCAATCTAACTTGTGAAAGTGTCAGAGGAAGTATGGAAGCAACTGTTCGGAAAAAGTGGTTGCTAAGGCAGTGACGTCATTCAGTTTCTGAAGGAAGTGACCTCACCTCACTTCCTTGGTGATGGAACTCTCTGAACTTGGGATCCAGGAAGCCAGGCATCCAGAACCAGTCCCAGTCCCAGTACAGTGGGATCACTTGTTTGGATTTACCAAGGACAGAGTAAGTCTTTTTTGGTACCTACTGATATGAGGATGGCCAAATGCCAGGAAATTTTGAAGACTGGCCTTTCCAGAGAAAGCAAGAAGTGGCTCACCGCGGGCCCCTGATATTTCACAGAGTTGGCCATGGAGACCAGATCTGAGACAGGACAGGCCATTTCTGGGGAACATAGTATGGCCCACCAGTCAGAGGACACTCTGGATAGTCACAGACTTACTTTGGGGAAGGAGGTGCCTTTTTCAGTGTGGGTGTGAGTTTGTGGTTTTGTCTTATGTTCTGAGAATAGGTAGGAAAGGCGGCTTTCTTGGTTTGGAGTGGAATGTTTCTAGAAAGTCTTTTGACAAGGCGAGTGTTTCTATGTCTGTGTATCCCACTGTGTCCGTGGTTGTAGACATTAGAAAAGAGAATGCATCAATGGATGTGTCCTGTCTAGTAGAAAGCTTCCCAGCATTCATCCTACCCATTTTAGGAATGGACTGCAGGTTGCCTTATCGATGGACAACATGTACTGTCTTCCTAAGTTCCTGTTTTCTTCCTGAATTCTGGCCACTCTCCACAATAGGCTCATGGTTTTGTGTCCAAAATATGTACCACCTCCAAACTCTGTGACGTGGCCATGTAATCCATAGCTGATGGGAATGGCAAGCATCTCAGAAAACTCAGATATCAGTGTGACCAGGAAAGTCTCAGTAGAGAAACCCTGCTTTGGGCCTTTTGCTTACCTATTGTTCTGTTGCCCTGAATGTCAGGAAGGTCTTTGCCTCAGGCCACCCTTTGTGAAGCCTGAAGAAAACAGTTTTAAAATGGAAAGGAATGGGCATCACCAGTGGCTCTTTGCTTAATTACTTTGGAAAGGGATGTGTCTGAATCAGCCTCTTGGCCCTGTGTGAGGCTGTGTCTTATATTATCAGCATCGGATGGATCTAAAGAAAGATCCAATGTGTGCATCCAAAACCAAAATGGCAAAAAATCAGTCATTGTGGGTGAAGTCTCTTGCCTTCCTGTGTTTGGTTCTTGACCTCCATCAAGGGAGTATTGGAATTTTTGGGTCAAATGAGTTCTTCCAATCCCTGCAAAGGTGCTTGGGTTTAATAATGACTCCAAATCACATACTATACCTGATAGTCAGTAGGCCTCAAATTGGAGAAGTAGAGCAGTATTAATGGCAGAACTATGTGATCAATCCTGGTTCACAGGAAGGGTGTCCAGGCCACCCTGAATTTAGGTAAATGAGGAGAAGGGAGCTTATTATGGACACTCTATTGGGCTGTGCCATTTAAGGAAATCTCCAGCCAGAGATTATGATGAGTGACTATATGGAAGTAGATGAGGGCCATGTGGGATTGTTTTGATTTTAATTGTGGTAACTTGTGTGGCTTTTGGAAGAGATGACTGTGTTCACCTGGGCTTTAACACTGGCGTGATTCTCCTAGAAGACTGTGTTCTGTAACTGACTTCAGAGTAGTAATTGCTTTGGAAATGGATATGTTTTAATCAGCCTCTTGG